>NC_056744.1:1745898303-1746249970 GCF_019279795.1 Protopterus annectens | reverse complement strand
CTTTTGCGACTCCTGGCATTGAGTGAAGAAGCTTTATTGTTTACCAAAGTATAAGTTACTATGTTGATTAGTTTGTCAGATGGGCTGTGTCTAAAAAACACTTTCTGGGTAGACAAAGCTTTAGTCAGAATGTGAAAGCCTTTCTAAGAGAGGCGTAGACCATCACTGGAAAAGCAGGAAGGTTTGCCAGCCATCTCATTCCAAATTGACAATATTGGATCCCCTAGAATGGCACCAGCTGCATAACCAGTTATTAAAGCCAATTATTTTGTTTTTGAATAGTAGCATTATTCTGGGTGAAGACAAAATACTGTTCAAGCCAGAGTCTTTCCTGCCTCAGACACATGTATAGAAAGCTCAGTCTTTATCCATCTGCATGTCCTTCTGGTAGAGTGCCTAAGGTCATTCGACAAATTACCGGTGCAAATGTCATGGATTAAAACTCATTGCAAACAGATGCATTATAGAGCCTTTTGGGAAATTTCTACCCAGTCAAGTTACTCCATTGATAAGACACCCTAAGAGTTTATTCAGTTGTTAGAGATCTGGGAACATATGTAGACAGTGATCTGGCCTTTGACCAACACATAACCAAGGCAGTAAGAAAATAATTCTTTGTCACCTGACTTATAAGTAAGGGTATGGCATCCAAGTCCAAAGAAGTTATAGTACCACTCTACTCGTCCTTTATTAGACCAGCCATTAATTACAATGCTCCCTTTAGCATGTGCCTGACTAGGCATAAGCAACAGTTGAATGCTTACAGAGGTTCCTGACTCCATGGTATTGCCACACTGTCCTATACAGATCATCTTAGAGCCCTGTCTCTATACTCGGTCTCCTACAGGTTGTTGGGAGGCAATCTGTGATTGGCAGATAAAGGATCCTTACTTCCAGCCCTGGTGGAGCTTTTGCATTTCTGCAAAATGAGCAGCACCAGAAACACTAAATCCAGGATTTGAACTTTGCTTGCAAACTAAATACAACATGCTGGTGAAACAGATGTGTAACTTGAGGGATCCCTATGATCTAGAATAGGCTCCCCATCCATGTGAAGCCGAGACCATCCCTAACCCTGGTCTATCTCATATCTGTTCTAACCCTGGTCTATGTCATATCGTCGAACAGTCATTGTCAAACATTATCTCATTGATAGTGCAGGCCGTCAAACCATTCTGAGATCGCTGTACAGTAGGGATCAGGAAATTTACCCTTTTCCCCACTGTAGTGCAATCTCAGAGTCAGTGTATATAATTAGCAGGGGGTGTGGGGATCGGATGGCCTCCATTGCCGATGAGATGAAGTTCAACAATGTGGCCGTTTGATGATATGACACAACCCCCCCCCAACCCTATACAAACTTAACATTGACCATTGGATGGGAAATCTCAAATTCATCCCCGGGGTGGCTCCCATGTCTCTTATTGATGGAGGCCAACAGTAAACTTTCCCTAACTAACATTGGGTGAGTAATCATAAATTCATCTCTGTGCTGGACCAATGTCTCTTATAGACAGAGGCCAGCAGTAAATATTTCCTAACTAACACAACCCCCCCACATAACTTTTTAACAACCTCCCAACTAACATACCCCTCCTAACAAATGTTACTCCTCCAATTAAGATGCACATGTTACAAAGGACTAATTTGGTTAGGCTGTATGGAAAGACTTATAAATGCCCTGGTGGCTGTTCACAGGTTCATAGGTTATTACTAGGTTAACAACCAATGTGAAGTTGTTAATCTCGCCGATTATTCTCACTGATGGGTTGGAGCCGATCCTCGGCTCCAACGCGGCTGATAGCAAGCTCAAGGTTTGCCAGTAGCTCGAGACCAACCCCTTATTCCACCATGCACTGCTAGAATTACCTCAGATCTAGTTTGCTACGGCAAGAGAGATCTCGGTGATCCAGATAGCTCGGACCATTTTAGAAACAGAATTAACAGCAAGCTTTTAAAAAGTTTTTAAAAAGTTTTCCTTTTTGATATATTTATGTAGTGTCTGTCAGTTCCATTATTTTTAGATAATTTAGACAGTTTAGATAGTTTAAATTGTTTTAAATTAGGGATTTGTTGGCTTTTTAGTTTGTATGGGCCTTTAGCCCCTTTTCCTACTATTAATCCCTTTAGTAGTTAGGTTTTTTTCTGTGGGACTCTTAGTCCCATATTTGTATTATATTTTTATTTATATATATATATATATATATATATATATATATATATATATATATATATATACATATATTACTGTTGTAGATAGTGTCCGGGTTGGGCTTAGTTGTTTGTGAATCTATTTACTGTTTTTCTCTCAGTATGTCAGAGGATAGGGAGAAATCCCATCCCAAATCGGGTTTTAAAAAATGCCCAGATTGTGGGCAGAAAATGTCCATCACTGACGGACATATTCAATGTGTCTACTGCTTGGGGGCCAAGCACCTCCAAGACACCTGTAGCATTTGTCACTCCTTCTCTTCAAGAGTCCTCTTGGAGAGAAGGAGGAAACTTATAGACAGAGGATTGCTACAGCAATCTTTTTCAGAGGTTTTGAATAGCCATGAAGGTGCTAGTACGTCTTCCAAATCTTCAAAATCCAAGTCTTCAGATAAGGTATCCAAAAAGGCTAAAATTTCAGAAGGAGGGTCATCGGTTCCACAGTCATTGGAGCCGAGTGTACCTTTGATTCAGAGCCAGATCTCAGTATTGGAGCCGGCCTCAGAAGTTCCTTCTTCACCTCTGCTCCAGTCAGCACCTTCAGTGCATTCAGCTAAGTCTTCAGTCAGCCTTTCCGATTTGGACATGGATCAGCTAGTGCAGAAGCTTTTACAGGCACCAGGACTTGCCAAATTGTTGTCGGCCCCGACCAGCTTGTCGGTGCCGAAGACCATGGAACCGAACTTGTCTACTTCTCCTCCAAGCCATACTGGACTCTCGGAGCTGAAGGAAGTCGAACCGATGGTGGTTAGACCCTTGGAGCCAATATCCGCTCTGGGGTTATCGGCTCCATCTACTCGGGATGTCCTCGGTGCTGACCGAGGGTTCTAGGAGCCGACGCTCTCCAGTCGGGTCCGGGGAGGATAGTCGCACCAACTTGTCGGTGCTGACTCTCTCTCTTGGGGCTTCAGCTCGGATGAGCTCGGCTCCTACTTCAGGCTCGGAGCCTGGGGTTTTGGTGCGGGAGGATCAGACGGTACTCTCGGGTCCGTCCACTCCTCCTCATCGGAACCATGGATCCTTCGATGCTATGAGGAGAGTTTTGTCTCCAAAGACAACATCAGCATTGGTTCAGCTTTCCCTCTCCCCTCAAGCTCCTGTGTCTACTTCTGCATCTACCAACCCCTCTAAGCGTAGAGAACCTGAGCCTCAAGTACCCCCACAGGGTGTCCCCTGCTCTTCTGAGACCTCCACACATCCCCCCCACTGAGGAGGTGCCCAGAAAGAGACTGTGCAAGAGGAGGCACTTAGACTCCCCACAGGAGTCTTTGACATCTGACATGGACTTAGATGAGTCAGAAGGGTCCCCTCGGTCCCCCTCTGAGGATATCTCTTTTGCAGAGATACTAGAGATCCTTAGTCAGAGGGGCGACTGGCAGTCCAAGACCCCTACTGAGGATGAGTCTGTGCTCTTGAAGGCTTTTGGGTGTCAACCTTCCACTTCTTGGGTGTCTCTGCCTTACGACGAGCTCATGGATCTGATCTCTCGTAAGGCATGGGAGTCACCGGAGGCCATGGAACCTGTCCCTTGTAGACACAATAAATTCATATCTGCCCCAGTCGATAAACCTTTTTTGACAAAAGGAGTGCCCGTGGATGCCATGGTGGTGGGTGCAGCCACCAAAAAGGAAGTATCTGAGACATCCTCTTCTACCCATCCCCCTAACAGAGATTCTAGGATTATGGATAGATATGGGAAGCGCATGTTTAGTTCAGCGAATTTTTCTCTGCGATCACTGAACTACTTGACCCATTTTACAAGACTACAGAGAGATCTCCTGAAAGAGCTAGGAGATACTCTCCAGGGTACAGTAGCTGCAGGAGTGGCCGACAAAGTCAAAGCCCAGCTCGCTACCCTTAACTCAGTAGTGAACTCGTCCATGAGTCTCATATCCTATGCAGCTGATGGTTCGAGTAGAGCCGCTAGTTCAGGCATTGCTCTTTGCAGACAAGCCTGGATGCGTCTCTGTTCCTTTGCGGAACTCTTCAAGTCTTCTTTCATTAATACCCCATTTGATGGCTCATCACTGTTTGGGCCCAAAGTAAAGAAAACTTTAACCAGGTGTGAACAGGAAGGCAAGACTTTATCTGCCGTTGGGGTCTGCTTTTCCACTCCTACTCGGCCCTACCCCAAGGGCCCTGGGGGGGGGGGATGTGGTTCTGAAAAACTCAAGCAGCCTTTCATGACACATGTGGTGAAACCCCCTCTAGAGGCAGAGGAGGGGGTTATAATGGAAGACGCCGCCCCCGTGGCAGAGGGGGTCCGCAGCAACAGGGTGACAGCGGTCAGTTCTCCGGTCAGTCCTACCAGCGCTCCTGAAAGGCGGCCCGACTGTTCGGCTCTGGAGGCAGTCGGGGGTCGCTTGTCTTTTTACCCAGAAGCCTGGATAAACATAACATCGGATGCTTAGGTACAAAGCATCATTTCCAGAGGATATTTCATACCGTTCTTTACCCCTCCCATTCCTATCAAAAAATATCCCAGATGTTCCACCCAATCTCAGGGAACAAGCAATCGTAGAGGTCCACAGATTGCTAGAAAAAAGAGTCAAGTCATCCAACCAGTCCCAGCAGACCAAGTTGGATTTGGAACTTACTCAAGATTCTGTTTGGTACCAAAGAAAACAGGGGACTGGAGACCTATCTTGGACCTCAACAGACTCAACAAGTTCGTAAAGAAAGAGAAGTTCCGAATGGTCACGCTTCAGTCCATTCTTCCCTTTTTAGGGAAAGGTGATTGGATGTGCTCCATAGATCTCAAGGACACATACTATCACATAAAGATGGACAGATGCTCCAGAGATCATCTGCGCTTCCAGCTGGGAGCTAATCATTACCAGTTTTGAGCCCTGCCCTTTGGTCTCACTTCAGCCCCCAGAGTGTTCACCAAATGCATGGCAGTGGTCACGGCTCACCTGAGGCGTCTAGGATTCCAGGTGTTTCCATACTTAGACAATTGGCTCCTCATCGCTACCACCAGGCATCAATTGACTCAGGCAACACAATACACTCTGACACTCTGCCATCAATTAGGCATTACGATCAACTTCGAAAAGTCTGCCTTATCGCCATCTCAGCATACCATTTTTATAGGAGCAGAGTTAGATACCTCAAGCACCACTCTATGTCTCCCTATCGAAAAAGTCTCTCTTCTTCGCCAAAATGTCAGCTCACTGGTATCAAAAAACTAAGCAACAGCAGCGGAGGTATTGAAAGTACTAGGTTTGATGGCGGCGGCAATCCTGGCTATACCACTCGCAAGGATGCATATGCGAATCCTTCAATGGCTTCTCTTCACTCAGTGGTCTTACCAGAAACTACCAATGCACCACATGATTCTTATCACGGATTTTTGCAGAAGAGACCTTCGGTGGTGGTTGACATCTCTTCATGTTACAGTAGGGCGACCCTTTTTTCTCCCCTCCCCAGTAGCCATTGTGACCATGGATGCTTCCCTGATAGGGTGGGTGGGTGGGGGGGGGCATTTTCAGGGAAAGACTGCCCGAGGCACATGGACAGATCAAGAATCACATCTGCACATCAATGTTCTAGAGCTGAGAGTGGTACTTCTGGCGTTGCAGTACTTTCCGGATTCTCTCCCTCTAGGGACTATTGCAATTCAGACCGACAACATGTCAGTAGTCTGGTACTTGAACAAGCAGGGTGGAACCAAGTCTTACCCCCTTTGTCGAGAAGCCCTCAGGGTTTGGCAATGGGCTGTGTCATCCCAGCATTTTCTGTTAGCAACGCACATCCCGGGGAAATCCAACGTCATAGCAGACAAGCTAAGCAGGGCAATATTACTCCCTCACTAGTGGTCTCTCAGTCAACAGGTTGCGGAGTTGATTTTCCGTTAATGGGGCCAGCCTTGCTGCGACCTTTTTGCCAGCCACATCAATTCAAAATGCAGACGCTACTTTGCCCTGATACCACCTCCCGGTCATCCCCCGAGAGATGCTCTTTTACACGATTGGCCCCCGGGTCTCCTTTATGCATTTTCACCCTTCCCATTAATACCCAGATTTCTACAGAAAGCAAAATCACTGAGAAGGAAGGTTATATTCATAGCCCCCTACTGGCCTAGACAGATTTGGTTTCCGTTTCTCCACCATCATCTGTTGGAGGATCCATGGATCCTGGACCCAGTTCCGGACCTTCTGACGCACCCATCGGGGGACCTTCATCCTTCTCTACAGTCCCTGAAACTGACTGCTTGGCTAATCCACTTCCCCTAATTACCAGGCTTCATTCAATTTCAGAAGATACAAGACAGATTCTCTTGTCCTCTCACAAGCCATCTACCAGGAAATTATATGGCAGCAAATGGAAAAGGTTCTCAATTTGGGCCAACTCGCAGAACATTGACCCTTTTCGAGCTCCGCTATCTTCGATTTTGGAATTTTTGACAAAAATTTTTAAGGAAGGGGCAGCATCTGCTACAGTTCGAGTTCAGTTAGCTGCTATCTCAAATGTTCACCTTGGTCTTGATGGCTCAAATATTATGAGCCATAAATTATCCAAAACCTTCCTTAAAGGCGTTCTTCATATGAGACCACCGATCAAGATTCCCTTTTCTCCCTGGAATTTAAACCTTATGCTGTCTCAACTTATTCTTCCTCCCTTTGAACCAGCTTTTTCTTGTGCTTTAAAATTCTTATCGTGGAAAACAGTTTTTCTTGTGGCCATTACGTCTGCCCTCAGAGTGTCAGAACTTCAAGCATTATCCATGAGACCACCCTACATGATCTTCCATGCTGATAGAGTATCTCTCAGAATGAACCCCTCATTTTTACCTAAAGTCTGTTCTGAGTCAAACATCAATCAAGTCATTGAACTACCAGTGTTCTCCTCCAACCACTCTAACAACTTAGAATATATGCTGCACAAACTTGATGTCCACAGACAGCTCAGATTTTATCTTGACAGAACTAAGGATATTAGGAAATCATATCAACTTTTTGTAGCCTTCTCAGAAGCAAGAAAAGGCAATGCAGTGGCTAAAACAACCTTATCTAAATGGTTATCCAATTGTATATCCTTTGTTTATGAAAATGTGAACATGCCTCTAACACACAAACCAAAAGCTCATTCTACCAGAGCTGTCTCTGCCTCTTCTGCTTTTCAAGCTAAATTGCCCCTTGACGATATTTGCGCTGCAGACACTTGGTCTAACCCTCATACCTTTATCTCACATTACAAAGTAGATAAGGCTTCTAGGGACAGGTCTTCCTTTGGTTCTACAGTACTGAAGAACATACTCCCATGAGCCACCCAGGGTTGAGGGTGCTAGGGACGCTATCCATCAGTGAGAATAATCGACGAGATTAACAACTTCACATATAGAAGTTATGTACTTACCATAACATTCCATGTGAGTTGTTTATCTCACCTTTATTCTCACGTCCCTTCCCCCTTCTGGCTGGCTGTTGACTTAGAGGCTAGTACCATCCTGGTTATTCAATATTTCTCTTTCCCTTTGGGTACTCTTCTTCGTAGATATATATAAGAGAGTATGTATGGGTTGTATATATGTATAGACTATTATTCACAGCAAACAAGATCTGAGGTAATTCCAGCAGTGCATTGTAGGATAAGGAGCTTGGTCTCAAGCAACTGGCAAACCTTGAGCTTTGCTATCAGCCATGTCGGAGCAGAGGATCGGCTCCAACCCATCAGTGAGAATAAAGGTGAGATAAACAACTCACATGGAACATTATGGTAAGCACATAACTTCTATTTAGGCCCCTTACAAGCCTAGCCATGCACCCTAAACTATTTGGGTTCTTGAGTGTCATGGACATGTATACAGAGGTAAATAAGGATTTGCAGTGGTAAGTGTTAGCTAGGATAAAACTTTTCTTATTGACAGCCTCTGTCTATAAGGGACAGGGAGCCAGACCATGGGTAAATTTACAATTTCCTATCCATTGTTAAGGTTTCATTTGAATAAGGACAGGGATAAACTCTGTTTGATATGGATATTGAGTCAATTCCATAGTGTGGGATCCTTTGGGACACATATCTGTCCCTCCAGCACATTCTGTTTATGTCACAAATGAAGTTCAGATCCCTTGCTCTAGTGTTTCTTGTGCTCTTTGTTTTGTGCATCTACAACAGATCTGTCAGTTCTGGGTCTGAGGAAGCACTGTAAGTCAGGCAGAGATCCCCTCTCAACAGTCTGTAGGAGACTGAATATAGTGACAGAGACTATAACCGATCTGTGTAGGACAGGGTATTCATGCCCTGAATTCTCCTGGTGGGAAACCTTTGTGGACGTTCCAACTGTTGCAAGTGTCTGGTTAGATACATGCCAAGGGGGGCATTGTATTCAATGATAAATCTGATAAGGGTCAAGTAGAGTGGTACTATAAGTTCCTTGGGCCTGGATGCCATACCCTCACTTGTCTTACTTACATGTTGATCAAGGGCCAGGTTGCTGTCTACATTTGTTCCCAGATCACTTATTACTGGGTCAACTCTTAGTGGTGGTTAATCGACAGAGTAACTAATTTGGATTTACAGTTTACCAAAGGACATCATAATGCATTTTTTTTGCAATGCGTTTTAGGCTATGGCTTTGGCAGCAGTCATTTGTCTATGTTAAACCCTCTTGTGAGATGTTGGTGTCTTGGGGGGACTCTATAAAAACTCCCAGTTTACAGTCATCTGCAAAATTAGTGAGATAGAGGCCTTAAACATTAGCCTTGACTTCCAAGAAGTAGATGCCAAACAGAAGCAGGCCCAGCATGGAGCCCTGAGATATCCCACTAGTGTCTGGTCTCTTGCTGGAGGTGGTCTGACCAACCCTGACTTCTTAGGTCTTAATTGTGAGCCAACCGTCAAGCCAGCAAGTTAAGTAGGGATTAATGCCTAGATCAGGGAGTTTGTCAACAATGCCTGAGTGGGGTATTGTATCAAATGCCTTGGCCAGGACAAGATAAGCAGTATGCACTATTTTACCCTCATCCATGCCATAATGACTCTCAAAAAGAAGTTAACCAGGTTAAGTAGGCATGACCTTGCCTGAATAAAGCTAAATTGGGATGGGTCCTGTGCCTGCAGGTTGCCAATGTCCTTGTTTATCATTTCCATGATAATTTATTCCATAACTTTGCAAATTAGACTTGTTAGACTGCTGGTACTGTAGTTGCTTGAGCTGGTTGATGGCCTGCCTTTATGGAGGGGAATGGCTGCTTCAGTCCACCATTCACTTGGAACACAGCCGGTTTCAAGTCTGTTGTTGAAGAGTGCCTCGACTGGCCCTGATAGGTCATGTCTTAAACTGTTCAGAAGGCAAACCAGGGATGTTGTCAGGAACAATGGAGGCAATATTCTTGACTTTAGCGAGAGACGCCAACACCTGGTTGCTGCTAATAGTTGAGGGAAGTATGTTGAAGGCATTTGTACCTGGTGGGGCTGGGTGGGGTGAAGTTTGAACTAAATTTGTAATCCAATTGATTTGCTATGTCACCCTGATCAGTGAAGGTGATACTGCTCACCTCCAGTTCACCACACTGCTGTGTGTTGCCTTTAAGGTCCCAGACATAGCTGAAGAAGGCCTTGTGATTGTTCTTAGCTTGACAAGCTATCCTGATCTCATAGTTGGTCTTGTTAGAATTAATTAGACTTTTAGTTTTTTGTTTATTTCTATAAGAGAACACTTGTCCGTAAGGGAATTGCTTGTCCTGATTTTGGCCATGAGTTTATTTATTTTATTTTATACCCTGTTTAGGTGAGGATTTCACCAGTGCAGTTTGTTTTTAGTGTTTATGTTGGGTTTGCTTTTGGTAGGTATGGCAACCTCTATGCAACCTTTTACATGTTTGCATATGGACTCTGTGTATAATTCTACATAGGTAAATATGGTCTTGGGTTAGGAGGAGCCTTGAATTTTTTCAAACTGTCACTTAATAAGATGTAGTTTGCCTTAGAATAGTTCCTGTTACTGGTTTATTTGAGTTTATTTGGGTTGATTTTTATTTCAGAGGAGAGGAGACAGCTTTGTGATCCAAACATTACTACCCCAGGGGGGTGTAATGCCCCCTAATATTGGCAATTACCATATCCAGTATGCTTGATCCTCTGGTTGGAGCATGCAGTATCTGTTCCATGGTGTTTGTGTTAATAAAGTCTGGAAAGCATTGTGCCTGTGAGTTTGAGGCAGTGTATTTATCCCAGTCTATAAAGGGGTGGTTAAAGTTACCCATGAACAGGGTGGTTAGTTGGATGGTGGTCACTTATGGTAGGTTTAGGTAAGAGTCATGAAACTCTAGGGACATAGATGGTGACCTGTAGCTAGCCATGATATGGTGAGGAACCTTATCTATGGTGACTTGCATGTGGATGTGCTCCATGGTATCATCCTGTTAGCTTAGTATATACTATGAACCTATAAACCTATAATTGTATTTGTCAGGATGTTCCATTTCAGATCATGGCACTAGAAGGACAGCTTTCAACCTGCTTTTATCTAGCCTGGTAAGGGTGGTGTCCATATGACTGACAATAGAGTCACTTATTGCTAAAGCATTGTTATAGGTAGATGTAGTCTCAGTGGGCCTTAAGAGCTTGGAGTCTGTGTCCTTGTTATTCTTAAAGGTATTATTGTTATAGGTAGATGTAGTCTCAGTGGGCCTTAAGAGCTTGGAGTCTGTGTCCTTGTTATTCTTAAAGGTATTTTAATACTGGCTGTTAGTCTGCAGGTTAAAAGTGTGTATGTGCATGTGTGTTGCTGTGTGAACTACTGACTGAGTTTTTTTTTTAGTCTTTACCATGAGAAGCTTAGGCAATGTTGCTTATCAACCTCAGTATAAGCTGATTTAGTAGAGGAGCTCTGTGCTATCTGTGTTTGTGTTGTGCTTACTGGGTATAAGTTCATAGGTGTGTACTAGGCTAATGACCCTGGAGCCTTTACAAGTCTAGCCATAGGATTACCCTGGCATAGTGCCACCTGACCTTAGTTTCCAGTGCCTCTGTCGAGTAGAGCCATTGGAGTTATCCCCAGGGTGAATTTCCTGTTTCCCATCCACTCATCAAGATTTCTCTTGAAGAGGGTCACCGAGGTACTCTGCTTGACATGTATGGGAAGTCTGTTCCATAGCATGGGCAGTCCCTGGGTTATGAACCTGTCCCTCCAGCATGTTCTCTTAATTGTGGTAATGAGGTTGAGGTCTCTGGAATGTGTGGTGTGGACAGATTGGGATTTCTTTAGATGTATCATTTCTAACAGAGTTTGGTCAGACATGGCTTTGTAAATCAAGCAGAGATCGCCTCTAAGTAGGCGATATGATACAGAGAATAGTTGAGAGTTTTTTGAGTCTGTCCATATAGGACAAGTGTTTAAGGCCTAGGATCCTCTTTGTGAGGTACTTTTGCAGCCTGTCCAGTTGTTGCATGTGTCTAGTGAGGCACATGCTAAATGGGGCATTGTACTCAATGACTGGCCTAATGAGGGAAGAGTAGTGGGGAGACAATAACCTCTTTCTTCCTGGATGCAAAACTCTTAGTAATGAGATGTGCCATATAGAAGGACTTTCTGACCACAGTAGCAATGTGGTGATCAAAAGAGAAGTTGCTGTCAACCTGTGTTCCCAGATCTCTTATAACACCTTCTGTGTTCAGTGGACTACCATCAATGTGGTAACTCATGGGAACCGGGTTTTTCCCAAAAGGGATGATGATACATTTTTTGGCATTGAGCTTAAGGCCATGTTTTGGTTCTGACACCAGTCATTGGTCTCAGGCCAATTCTGTTCTATAGGATGTCAACATCACTTGGGGAGTTTAATAATAGCTCCCAACTTGCAATTGTCTGTGAACTTTGTCAGCCAGAGTCCCTTTTTGTTGGCCTGGACTTCAGAGAAGTAGATACCAAACAGGAGAAGACCCAGGACCGAACCCTGTGGGACTCCACTCGTGACTAGTCAGCAGTCTGACTTGAAGTCAGCTACTTTCACACTGTGGGTTCTATCTGTGATCCAATTTACAACCCACCTAGTGATATAGGGGTTGATGCCTAGCTTAGTGAGTTTTCCTATGATTCCTGAATGGGGAATGGTATCAGAAGCCTTGGTCAGATCAAGGTAGGCTGTATGAACCACCTTGCCTTCATCCACAGCTCTGTTGACTGACTCAAAGAAGTTGACCAAGTTGAGCAGGCATGATCTACCCTTCACAAAACCAAACTGTGTGGGATACAGAGTTTGGAGATTCCCTATATCCTTGTTTATTAGGTCCATGATGATGCATTCCATAGCTTTGCATATCAGACTTGTCAGGCGAATTGGGCGATAGTTCCCAGGGTCTGTAGCCGCTCCTCCTTTGTGGAGAGGGATGACTGTAGCAGTGTGCCATTCGGTAGGGACAAAACCTGAGGTGAGGCTGTGATTGAACAGGGCACACAGGTGAGGTGCCAGTTCATTCTGTAGTTCATATGGAACACAACCAGGAATATTGTCAGGTCCCATAGAAGCTGTACTTGTGGCCTTGGACAGAGCTGTTTTAACCTGTGCAGCAGTAATACTGGGTGCCTGGCAATCTACTGGTATTGTGATTGTTCCTTTGCGGGGGGGGGGGGGGGGTTGGCACTGAGGTATGTCCTGAGGTGAGAAGGTAGCCTCCAATTTCAGTAAATACTTAACACCTCTCATATTGAATCATTGTAAGGTAGCAATAAAGAGTTTTTGGTAAGCATGAGGTAGTTGCTACAGTTCTTCAAAATACCTAATGCTATCAGGCTGGCTACATAAAGGGCAAAATCTGAGTGGTCATCCATATTGATGAAGGTGTAGGAAAAAACAGAATAACTTAATAACTTAGTTTTGGCATAATCCAGAGGGAGATAATGGAATGGACTAGAAACAAGTGATAATATGGGATATAGCTAATGGATACAAGTATATGAACTGTGACTACTATAGTATTCACCACAAGTAAAATAAAATTGTAAAAGTGACAAAAATATGTAGGAGCAATAAGGTAATCAGTAACAAATCGCAAATTTAAATCAGATAGCTTTAGCCAATAAGCTACTATGAGCAAGACAGAGTCTAATCCAATGGATCTGGGTGTAGTAACTGTAGAGCAATAGCTACATTTAATTTTGGGTTTGCAGCTACAGTCTTTAGAATATCAACAGCCACCACAACAGTAATTGTGCTTCTTTTCTGAGAGGCCTTTTTCAGGAAATCACCATTTAATCCGGTACTTCCCAGACAATGCATTCCTTTAACAGGTCATCTAAAATTACTGGGAGTCTGGGACCAGTTAGTGCTTTTAGGTGTGCAGAAATGTGATTTCAGCAAAAACATTCAGAAATCTCCCCTACTTCTTTCAGTCTTCTGCATAAGACCTTGCTGGGTCTTTAATTATTTTCAAGACTTCAGCTGATACCTATGACAAGAATTAATTTGTTCTAAGTGGCAAATATAATACTACATGGACCTGGACACATTTTTGGTTGTACTCCAGGTAGTAGGCAATCTGTCTTCTACTAAGAGGGGAGGATATGCAGAATCAAATTATAGGGATTCCCAGTCAGGTGCAAGGTATGTCTACTTCATCATTTAGTCTTATAAAGAAACTAGCTGGGTTTTGTTGGTGTTAGTCATTTAGGCATGTGCCACTCTCTCTGTGGCCTCTAGGACTTCAGTACAATAGGTCTGTCTGTCTGTCAACAAGTGATTCTTTAAGTTTCTTGCAAATTCATCTTCATTATTTCAGTATGCTATCTATCCATTTTAGCTTCTGGAACCCTGTTCTTCATTTACTTTTGATCTTTCCCAGCACCAGTGTCTTCTTTAGTGAATCCTGTCTTCTTTTTATGTGGCCAAAGTATCAGGGTTTTACTTTCATACATTTTAGTGAGCAGTTTCAGACTGGTTTATTGCCAAGTGTTCAGTTATTTGTTCATCTTGCAGTCCATGAATTATTATGGTTTCTCCAACAAAGTTCAAAAGCATTGCTTTTCTGGCACACAACCTCACTTATAGTCCAACTTGCACAGACATATTTTATTATCATAAAAATCATAGCTTTGACTATATGGACCTTTGCTGATATTATGACATTTGTATTTTCGCCTTTGTCAACATGCTCTTCAACTCTTCCTCAGTTTTACCTATCACAGTGGTATCATCTGCATATCTGAAGTTGTTAATATATTTGTGGCTGTGCTGATTCCAGCGTTTGATTTCATCTAACCCAAAATTTAGTCTAATTATATTAAAAAATAAATTAAGAGCCTTGATGTTCTGTAGTCCTATCTTGCCTTCATTCTTACATATGGGTTCGGAGCCAATCCTTGGCTCCAACTCAGCCTATTACAAAGCTCAAAGTCTCTTAGTTGGCTCGTGGCTAGGTAGGTATCCCATAATGCACTAGTACAATCCCCAGATCTCGTATGCCGTGTCTACAAGTTCACAAGTGCTTCTTGTTTGGCCGTGGCTAAGTTCAAAACTTTTTACTTATTATTCGTATTTTTTTATATTTCTTGATATACTTAGTTATACTCAATATTAGTGATAGTTATATCATTGATAGTTATCTTATAGGTAGTGTATAGAAGTGTTTTTGCTATTTACTTAGTTAGTTTTGAGAATGTGTTGGCCATTGGGCCCTGGTTGTTCTCTGTGTGGTATCCTGTGTGCTAGTTTACAGATAAAATTAATATTCCGTAGGTCCGTGTTTGTGTTAGGACCTTGTTTTTCACATTTTCATACATTAATATTGTGTGCAGTGTTGTGTGCCATTTTCTGATACAGTTTATATTTCTGTAGGTCCGCATTTGTATTAGGACCTTGTTTTTTTCTTTCTTTTATAGATTAATAATTGCATGTAGTGTTGTTTGCCTTTCATACTTTGCCTGTTGTTTAAGATTCTGTGTTCCGGCTTAGCTCCTGCCTTTCCAGCTAGGTCCGTTTAAGTTAGAGGATCTAGTCCTCTGCTTTAACTTTGAATCTTTATAACAGGGCTAGGCTCATTTAAGTTAGAGGACTTAGTCCTCTGTTGTTTCTCTTCTGTGTGTGTGTGTGTGTGTGTGTGTGTGTGTGTGTGTGTGTGTGTGTGTGTGTGTGTGTGTGTGTGTGTGTGTGTGTGTGGTGTGTGTGTGTGTGGTTTGTTAGGGCTAGGCCCGTTTAAGTTAGAGGACCTAGTCCTCATTGTGTTTGGTGTGTATCTGTCTTAGGGCGAGGCTCGTTTAAGTTAGAGGACCTTGTCCTCCTCCTTACTGTTCATAGAGCTCTTATAGCCATGTCTAAAGAGTTCAAAGACCATAAACCTTCGGGTTTCAAAAAATGCCTTAAGTGCTCCAAAAAGATGTCGATTACAGATAGTCATAGTAATTGCGTTTAATGCCTCGGAGCCATTCACCTGCAGGAAACTTGTTCCTTCTGTCACTCCTTTAGCTCCAGAGTTCTCCAGGAGCGAAAGAACAAGTTAATTCTGAAAGGTCTCCACAAGCCTTCCTTTGAGGAAGACTTAGCAAGTTCTTCTTCATCTGCAAGGTCTCATTCATCTAGAAAAGAGAAGGTCAAGTTGGCCAAGAGACATTCTCTGGTGCCAACTAGTTTGTCAGAACCTTCTCAGAAAACATTGAAACTAGATAAAGCTTTTACCTCCTTGGCTCCACTGTCCTCGGAGCCGGTCGAGGTAGTCGATGTTGACACTGCAGTGTCAGCCCCAAGCCTTTCAGAGCCGACTACTGAAAAATTATATCGGAGCTGGTCCGGAGATCTTTTGCTGATCTCCCCAACCTTAAGTTCTCCCATTTTACAGAGATCCAGGTTGCCTACCCTGTCATCCAGATCCTCCAAGAGCTTGTTAGAAGAAGATGTGGAGAGAGTAGTGCTTAGACTCTTGAAGTCATCTGCTTTGCCCAAATTGTTGTTGGCTCTGACCCAGTTGTGTCTGGAGCCATCTGAGTCCATTCTCCCTGTTGGGGTTCCTCCTTTACGCCGAGTCGGGCCTTCGGAGCCGGAGATCTCAGTGCCACTTGTTGTGGAACCCTCGGTTCCAGCTCCCATTGTGGCTGTCTCAGAGCCGAGTTCCACTCCGACACCTTCAGTGCCATCCGTGGTGTCTAGGAGCCGAAGCTCACCGGTCGGTCCCGACAGGGACACTTGGACCCAAACCTCTTAGGTGCCGAGTCTCCCTCGGTGCATCGGCTAGGGTGAGCTCAGACCCTACATCCATCTCGGAGCTGGTCGCTCTGGAGCCAAGGACTACCTCCGTTTCCTCAGAACTGGGGCTGTCTTCGGAGCCAGAGAAATCTGCATTCGAGATGATGAGGAGTGTGCTGTCTGAGTCATCAGCTCCGCGCAAGGGTACCAATACTCTTCCCCCTCAAGCACCGACCTCTGTCTCAGCACCTTCTCTCTCCCTTGGCAGCAGAGACCCGCAACCTCAGAAGCCCCCATTGGGTCACCCTCAGTCTTCTGAGACCTCCCCGAAATACCCTTCTGAGGAGCTTCCTCAGAAGAGGACATGCAAGAGCAAGCATGTAAATTCCCCTGATGAGTCTATCACCTTAGACACTGACCTCGAGGAGTCAGAAGCGTCCCCTATATCATCCTCTGATGATGTCTCCCTTGTAAACATTCTGGAGATCCTAAAGCAGAGAGGTGGCTGGCCCACTGTCACCCCTTCTGATGAGGAGTCAGTGTACCTGAAGGTTTTCGGGTCTCAACCTTCAGCCTCTTCGGTGTCTCCACCTTTTGACGAACTCTTGGACCTGGTTAGTCGAAAGGTGTGGTAAACTCCTGATGCCATGGAGCCAGTCCCCAGAAGACCCAACAAATTTCTCTCAGCCCCAAAAGAGAAAGAGTTTTTGTCTAAGGACGTGTCTGTAGATGCCAGGGTGGTAGCGGCGGCCACTAAGAAGGAGTTAATGGAGACTTCTTCATCTGTCCATCCGCCGAACAGGGAGTCTCAAATGATGGATGGATACTGGAAGCGCATCTTCTCTTCAATGGCTTTTACCCTCAGATCGGTGAACTATCTCACACATTTTACTAGGCTTCAGAGAGATCTCCTCAAGGAGTTAGGAGATACTCTTCAAGGTACATCTACTGAAGGAGTCCCTGAGAATGTGACTGCTCAGTTGTCCACCTTAAATTCCATCGTGAACTCCTCCATGAGGCTGATCTCCTATGCAGCCGATGGAGCAAGCAGGGCAGCAGGTTCAGGAGTTTCCCTTAGGAGACACTCCTGGATGCGCTTATGTAGTTTTGTGGAGCCTTTCAAGTCTACCTTTACCAATGCCCCCTTTGACAGTTCTTCCCTGTTTGGACCTAAGGTAAAAGATACACTCACCAGGTGTGAACAAGATGAGAAAACTCTCTCTGCCATGGGAGTACGTTTTATCGTCCCTTCTAAACCATATTCCAAGGGTCAGAAAGGTGGTAAAATGTGGTTCAAGAAGTGACAGAGATTTTTCCTGGATGCACAGGGTTATTCTTCCTTCAGAGGCAAAGGAGGAGGAGCTAATGGTAGACGTCACCCTAGAGGCAGGAAGGGGTCCGCAAAACCAGGGTGGCCGCAATTCCTTTTGAGGCCGTCACTGTCAGCGCTCCTGATATGGGGCCCGGCTGTGCTTCACTGGAGCCAGTCGGCAGTCGCTTATCTTTGTGTCCAGAAACCTGGCTAAACATCACCCAAGACAAATGGGTACAATGAATAATCACCAGAGAATACTTCATACCCTTTTCTATTCCACCCCACACTCCCAAGAAGGTCCCGAATGTTCCACCCAATCACAGAGATCAAACAACTGTAGAAGTGCAAAAGTTGCTTTCAAAGAGAGTCATCCAAACCATCCCTGCAGACTAGATAGGATTCAGAACTTACTCCAGATTCTTTGTAGTGCCAAAATGAACAGGGGACTGGAGGCCCATCTTGGACCTCAGCAAACAAAATGAATCCATAAAGAAGGCCAAGTTCCAGATGGTGACACTGCAGTCTATACTCCCTCTGTTAGGAAAAGACAATTGGATGTGCTCCATAGACCTCCAAGATGCGTACTACCATATAAAAATGGACAGAGCATCGAGGAGTCATTTACGCTTCTGGCTGGGAGCCAGTCTCTACTAATTTCGTGCTCTGCACTTTGGTCTCACCACAGCCCCCAGGGTGTTCACCAAATGTAAGGCGGTAGTGACAGCTCACCTGAGACATCGTGGATACAAGCCAGAGATTTGACCATCCAGCTCTGTTCCCAGCTGGGGATTACAATAAATTGAGAAAAGTCTGCCTTATCACCCTCTCAATCTGTGACTTTTATAAGTGCAGAAATAGGCACAGTCACCATGCTAGCTCGTCTACCTGCAGACAGAATTCAAAACCTCAGGCAACAAATTCACAGTTTGCTTCCTCTACAGAAAGTCAAGGCAAAGACAGTGCTGAAACTCTTAGGGACCATGGCCTCTACCATAAATCTATTCCCACTAGCCAGATTGCATATGCAAATTCTTTAATGGCTTCTATTTTCCCAGTGGTCCCTTCAACAACTGCCTCTGTCTCACTATATCCTCATAACAGAGTTGTGCAAAAAAGGACTTTTGTTGGCGGATTCAGCCTGATCAGCTGACAACAGGCACTCCATTCCTCCCTCGCCATCCTGTTGCTACTATGACCACGGATGCCTCACAGATAGGGTGGGGGTGGGAATTATCTAGGCAGGATTGTCCAAGGCACATGGTAAGATCACGAGGCTTATCTGCATATCAGTGTCCTAGAGATGACAGCAGTGCTTCTAGCATTGCAAGCACTTCACGACTTTCTTCCTCTAGGGATGATAGCAATCCAGTTGGACAATATGTCAGTGATATGGTATCTAAACAAGCAAGGAGGAACCAGATCTTACCCCCTTTGTTGAGAGGCTCTTTGTGTTTGGAAGTGGGCCATATCTTCCCAACTAGTATCTGGTAGCAACGAGTATCCCTGGGACAACCAATGTGATAGCCGACAAGCTCAGCAGGGCAATCTTGATGCCTCATGAGTGGTCTCTGAATTAGGAAGTAGCGGAACAGATCTGCAAATGGGGACAGCCTTGCTGCGATCTCTTTGCCAGACTGATCAACGTCAAATGCAGCAGCTATTTCTCCCTTATCTCCCCTCCGGGGGAGTCACTGAGAGACTCACTTGTTCATGATTGGACCCTGGAAATCCTTTATGCATTCCCTCCCTTTCCGCTCATATCCAAAGTGATACAGAAAGCAAAGTTATTGGGAAGCAAAATGATTCTCATCACTCATTACTGGCCTCGCCAAATATGGTTCCCCTTTCTCAGGCCTCATCTACTAGACAATCCATGGACTCTGAACCCAGTGCCAGACCTCTTGACACACATGTCAGGCTCCCTTCACCCCTGCCTCCACACCCTCAACTTGAAAGCGTGGCTGCTCCACTTCCATCTGTAGTCAGATTTCATGATCTTTCACCTGCTGTGACCCACATCCTTACGTCTTCACATAAACCTTCCACTAGGAAGTTATACACTAGTAAATGGAAAAGGTTTTGTATCTGGGCAAAAGAAAAAAAATGTAGATCCTTACACAGCATCCATCCCTGTGGTGTTAGAATTTTTGTCTGAACTTTTCATCAGGGATCAGCTGCTGCCACAATTAGCTAATTAGTTAACTGGCAGCGATATCTAACTTTCATTTGGGACAACACAAACCTAATCTGATGTTCCACAGATTATGTAAAACCTTCCTTAAAGGCACTACTTTGCTGAAACCTCTCTTTCAGGAACCTGTACCTCCGTGGGATCTGAATTTCTATCTGTCCAAACTAACTTCCCTGCCTTTTGAGCCAGCACATTCATGTCAATTGAAGTTTCTGTCTTGGAAGACTGTTTCTAGTAGCTATCACATCAGCTAGACGGGTGTCATCGAGTTACAAGCACTGTCAATCAAGCCTCCTTATTTGATTTTCCACAAAGGCAGTTTTCTTTTGTACAAATCCTTCCTTTATCCCTAAAGTTTGCTCTCAGACTAATTTGAACCAAACTAACGAACTGCCTGCATTTTTCCCTAATCATTCCAACACTGCAGAATACAAATTTCATCAACTTGATGTTCACAGGCAGTTACGGTTCTACCTTCACAGGACTAAGGAACTTAGAAAGTCAGATCAATTGTTTGTGTCCTTTTCTGAGTCTAGAATAGATCTGCCAGTCTCTAAAGTGACCCTATCTAATTGGATTTCGAACTGTATTTCATTCATTTACTCCTCCAATGGAAAGATTCTACCATTCAAGATTAAGGCTCATTCCACAAGATCCCTGTCCACATCTGCTGCATTTCAAGCCAGAGTTCCAGTTGACAGTATTTGTGCAGCAGCAACTTGGGCTACCCCTCATACCTTTGTTACTCATTACAAACTGGATTTGACCTCCAGGGGTAGAGCTTCCTTTGCTTCCACGGTACTCAGGAGTATATTCCTGGGAGCCACCCAAGAAAAAGGTGCAGGGGACTCTGACCCATATGTAATAATAAACGCGAGATAGGACTACAGAACATAAAGAAGTTATGTACTCACCATAACATTCCATGTTTGTAGTCCATCTCGCCCTTCATTCTTATGAACCCACCCAACTACCCCTGTCCTGGAAGGATCTGGAGACAGGATAGTGTTGCTTTTGGTAAGGTGGAGACCTTTCATTATTGTTGTTCTTTCTGGATAACCTTTTCTATCTTTCTATAGTTTAGCAGCAAACAAGATCTGGGGATTGTACTAGTGCACTATGGGATACCTACCTAGCCACGGGCCAACTAAGAGACTTTGAGCTTTGTAATAGGCCGAGTCAGAGCCAAGGATCAGCTCCAAACTCATATGTAAGAATGAAGGGTATGATGGACTACAAACATGGAACGTTATGGTGAGTACATAACTTTTTTTATATTAATTTCCCAATCTTTTACCAGTGACTTCTGTAAAATTTGGTTGTATCTCCTTCTTTTGCATACAGGAAAATAAGGTGAACTGATATCTTAATTTGTCTAAAAACTTGCCTGGTTTCTTATGGCTTATACAGTCAAAGGATTTAGAGTAATGAGTAAAGTGGAAGTAAATATTTTCTGGAACTGTGTTACTTTTTTGTTATCCAGCATACGTTGGCAATTTGATCTCTGTTTTTTTTTCCTTCTACCAACCAACTTGTACATCTGGCAGTTCTGAGTATTTATATTGCTATCTTACAGGATCTTCAGCATTGGTTTGATATCATGTGAAATAAAAACAATTGCACAGTAGTGGGGGGACCCTCTAGCATTGCGCTTTTTTTGATATTGGCATATAAACTGACTTTTTACAGTCCAGTTGCCATGCTTGCATTAATCTTCATGAAGAGATCTTTTGTTTCCCATTCTATTATCTTTTTCCTGTTCTTTGCAGTGCTCCTTTAAGTATACCTCTTTATCTGTTCTTGTTATCATCTGAAACTCTCCTCAGTTTGATATATTCTAACGAAACACCAGCTATCCAAGAAACAAAAACACTAAAACACAAAACTCTTGGAGGCACCAATTCAAGACCTAAAGACTACTGAAGGAAAACACCACAACTGGTTTAGCGCTTACTTTCCACTTTAATCACCAGGAACTTCATCAGAAAATCATACACCAAAAATTAACTTGTTTAAATATCCCTTTCTTCCAATATCATCCAATCACATTCAACAAATAATTATGACATCATCAAATGATCCACACACTACAATAATATAACAGACATTGAAAAATTATCATTTTACATATGAAATTCTGAGCAAATTATAAAAACGCTGAAAAAATGATAAAATCCTATGCTTTAATAAACTTTTGATATTAATGTATTCATTCACTCCAGGTGTTTTGTCAGCCCTTAGCAAAATCTGCCACCTTACCTTTTGAGTTTCCAGCAGCTTGTTACAACTGTTGGTGAACTGAGATTCATCTATTTGTTCCACAACCAAAATATGGTACTTTCTAAACCCATCACATACTAAACTGTGTTTACACAAAGCATTTAACCTTTTTTATCTTTAATTTTAAGTGGTTTTACACTTTTGCCTATATCAAAATGGTGGCAAGTGCTATTACAGTTATAATAACCTCTAATTTCAAAAACCGTATCTAAATAGGAAAAATGCACTATGTTGGTGTTACTAATACACCTGCACTGTTTGCATGACCCGCAGTTAAAAGTACCGTCCTTTATAAAACGTAGCTTAACATTACACTATGAATGAAATTCTAACAATGTTTTAAAATTGATTGGTTTATTGATAACATGTGGTTTATCGCCTAAAATACTGGTTAATTTAGGATTAATGGTGATAATTTTCCAATCACCCATCACTATGTTTTAATTGCTGAGCTATCATTAGAAATAGCTAGAGGCAAAGCAAAAGTTTTGACACTGATGTTATCTGTATTTTCCCTAATCTTATTAAATTCAATTCCATTTGCCTGACAGAAATTTCAGGCAGCCCAATTGCCTGACAGTTCATTTGCCTGACAATTAGAGAAAGGCAAGTAAAAGGTATTTGTCCTTTTCCCCACTGTAGTGTGATTCTGGAGTTAGAATATATAGTTGGGGGGGGGGTTGCCCCCCACCTACGTTGGTTTTAGTGAACAATAAAAAAACAAACTGCACAATATAAAACCAACATAGGTAGGGGCTTCACCCCCCCAACTATATATTCTAACTCCAGGATCCCCACTACAGTGGGGAAAAGGACAAATACCTTTTACTTGCCTTTTTCTAATTGTCAGGTAAATGAACTGTCAGGCAATCGGGCTGCCTGAAATTTCTGTCAGGCAAATGAACTTTAGGTCAAATGAAGGTGACCTATATATATATATATATATATATATATATATATATACATGGGTGTACTTCTGAAGAATGAAAGTTCACTTCTTTCAACTTCAAAAGTACACCCACACTAACGCAAAAGTGCACTTTCATGAAAGTGCTCTTTCGTGAACCCTCTAGACCGAATGGGCTAGTAGTCACGGACCTTAGGGTTAGGGCACGGGTTAGGGCAAGGGGATAGTTAGTAGGGCTATTCCCTTACCTTGACCCATGCCCTAACCCTAAGGTCCGTGACTATCGCACCACAGTGGAGGATATAGCCCGTTTTTCAGTGTCCTCCATTGTGGTGCGGTAGGATCGGTCTAGTGAGCTTAAGCGAATGTGCACTTTCACTTAAGTGGGGATGTACTTTCCCATTTGGAAAAAGTGAATTTTCATTGTAGGAAAGTACACCCATATATATATATATATATATATATATATATATATATATATATATATATATGTCAGAAAAAATCCCAAGGTATGGAGACAGGCACACTATTAAAGTTTCCACAAGTCTGTTTATTATTCCAATTCCACAAAAAAGTACTGTGTAAGCGCTTTCTTAAAAAAATACTTCCTCAGACACATCATAACACTTAATAAAAGACTCAGTATTTATACCATACCTAATCAACACAAACCAGTTTCCCTCCAAAATATTTAAAGGTACATACACATTTAAAACCATTGTTCATTCATATAATGAATCGATTTAACATAAAATACAAGATGTTATGTAGTCCAATCTCGCCTACATTCTTACCCGTGGGTTTGGAGCCAAATATCAGCTCTGACTCGGCCAAACTTTTCTAACTCAAAGTCTTTCTATTGGCTGGGCTAAGATGGTACCCCATGCTGCATTGCTCTATATCCCCAGATCTCGTTTGCCGCTCATGTAGCTTGGACGTGGTCTCACTCTTGGCTGTGGCTAAGTACCTTTTTTCTTTCTTCTCGAGAGTATTTATTACAAACAAAAGCTATTTTAATAGCTATTCCTAGTTTGGTGTTATTTGTGAAAAAAAAATTTCGGTGTGTGTGTGATTGTTTCTGTTGTGTTACGTTACACAATACTTTAAAAATGAAGACAAATACTTTTTTTTTTCAGTGTTTTTTATTAACTACAGTACACACGTGTGGGAGCCTCATGGAAAGTACCAGGGAGACTCCCAGAACAAAGGAATAAACAAGCTTATATACTGGTGATATTGCTGACAGTACAAAAATATAAAAATGAACCAATTAGATCATTATGAAGGGCAATTAACCAATTAAAGGTTTACCCGTAAACATAAGACAATTTACATTATCATATCTCTGGGCAGAGAAAGAAAATCGGATGTACTTCCATAAAAGGCACATTTCCTGCTTTCAGGCAGACTCTTGTTTTTCAGTACTTTCTCATTGCTCAGAGTTCATTCAAAGTTCACAGTACACAGTACATTTTAACACATACAAACTGTCACATACTCAATTCCCCCAAACACATGCTTTGGCTGTTCATATTCTACAATCCCCCATTTGATGCTGTGTAAGCATCACCATTTAACCTATCATACATTTGTCCCAAATCTAGCATAACCATGCTACTGGTCTTTTTATTATTAGAAAACATTGTCATTTTCTCATCTACATTCATAGATACAGGCATATAAAACGTAAGCACTTTCTTCACAGTTTTTGAAGGCATTAATTTCAAGATCAGTGCTTTGATTAGAAATAAGACAAGAAAAGCAACAATTGCTAATACTGCAATTAATAAGATCAACTTCAACAGTCCACCTCCCCAGCCTGAGAATAGGTTAGTTAACCATGCCCTTGTTGAACTATCGGCCTCTTTGGCCTTCGAGAGTTCGGAAATTTTTTGAATTAGTTCAAGATGGCTTTCAATTTCATGCTGATTATCAGGAATAAATGTACAGCACTCCCCTTGGATTAAAGCGCAAGTTCCTCCTTTCACTGCTAGGGTGAAATTAAGAGCCATACGGTTTTGGAGTACTACAGCTCTCATAGCAGTCAATTCATCAGTCGCTAGTTCTAAGGCAGAAAATATAACATTGCTTAATATTTCAAGCAATTTAGATAGCTTTCTCAGTTTCCAAATTGATTTCACTACTCCGTATTATGGAATTATACCAGCCCATGATATGACGTCATCACTCAAGTCCATATGGAATAGTCCTATGATGATAGATCCATGAAGCATCAACTTGACCTACCGGATTGGTAGACTTTTTGACCTTGCGAACGTTCCGAATTTTTCCTTGAGGTAAAGCAGATATATGTCGGATGGCTGGGACTAAATAACCCAAGAAACAGCTACCAGACCAGTTCCCTGGTAACCACTTATATGCCTTTCTACCACAAATAAAATACAACCCTTTTTTCAAGAGCATAGTGGAAATGTTAGTGGTAACATTATTATTGAACACTGCTTGAGAGAATACATCTAACTCTAACTTAAAGATGTGAGAGTTGTGAGTAATTTGTCATTGTAGGGCTATTTCCAAAGACCCATACCTCCTTTGGCCCTAACATCGTTCCAGTCACATTACACGTCTGCCAATCTGAATAATTCATGAATGGTGCAGATACAGAGGCCTACCACGCTGAATAGGGCATAGACCTGTCCCGTGCCATAACATTAATTGACTGCAAAGCTGTGTAGTTAGTAACGGCACATACTCTCTGAATTCTTATAGTGCAATTACTTGAACCAACTTTCTTTATTCCCTTTTGTTTTAGGCATAAAATGCCTTGCTGTCGGTATGCTAAAGTCAGAGCTACAGTTCGGTTTGAATGTATTTGTGTACACATTCCCCCAGAAGTATTAAAGAGGATGGTTGAATAGTTGTCAGTAGGTAAAGGACTAGCTGTCTTTGGCAGGCCATCATGTGAAGTGGGAAGAGCTGCACAGATCCAGCAATGAGAAACGTTGAAGGTGGAAGCATAGACATGTTTAATGGCCTGGTAGGTGTTGAAAGGTGGATGTCCTGTAGCTCATTTGGCATGATGCGTCGTTGGAGCAGGAAACAAAAATGGCCATAGTAAAAATAACAAAACGACAAGAATAACTACCAAAATAGTTGTGCAGTACTTTTGTGGAAATGGTGGTTGCACCTGTATTGTGATGGGAGTGTGAGGTTGTCCAAATGGATAAACGTCAGGCATTGTCAGGTGCTGGTACAGTATGACTTGGGAGTACGAGTAGCAATAGGTGGAGAATTAGGAGTAGCAAAAGGTAAAGGTTGTTGACTTTACGATGGAATGACCTTTTTGACGTGCGATATGTGAATCCAAGTGGGTGAGCCTTGTAGTCGAACCGCTGATGATGTTGTCAGTAGAACCAGGAAGGGCCCCTTGCAGCATGGTTGAAGTGCTGTTTTTGGAGAGAATGACTTGACGTACACCCAATCTTTTGGTTGTAGTGCCGAGGACAGGAAAGGATCAGGAATATGTTGAGCCGCTGGTACCTGTCGATGATGAAACTGTAAAAAAGAAACAAGAGAAGTACAATATCTAAGAATATCATGATCAAATGCATCATACTCAGAAAAGGGTGGTGGTGGAGTCATGGGCATACGCATAGGGCGGCCCATGCGGATTTTATGAGGAGAAAGAGCTTTAGTAGGATGTACTTGCACTCTGTTAGAGAGTAGGGCTAAAGGTAAGGCCTGTACCCAAGTGAGGCCCATTTTAGTAGTAATTTCTGCCAGTCTGGTTTTCAGAGTCTGATTTATGCGCTCAATAATACCTGATGCCTGTGGTCTACATGGACAATGAAATTTTAGAGTGATGCCTAACATTTTACACAGTGAATCAATTAACTGAGCAGTAAAATGTGTTCCACGGTCTGAATATATTTGACAGGGAACACCAAAACGAGGTATTAATTTATAACAAAGTTTCTTAGCAACTGAAATAGCATTGTTTTTAGTACATGGGTAGGCTTTTAACCACCCAGAAAAAACATCAACAACAGTTAGAACATATTTGAAATGAGCACAAGGTGGAAGTTCAATAAAATCCCATTGCAAAGCGCAAAATGGTCCCAATGGTTTTGGCAGTGGATGTGCAGGAGCCATAGTGCCTTTTGAAATATTATACTGTAAACAAATGAAACACGTGCTCAAGAAATGCTGTATAGAAGCAGACAGTCCTGGGGCAAACCAATCCTTTTGGATTTGTTTTATTAACACTTGTACCCCAACATGAGCTGGCAAGTGATACACTTTAATAAGAGAATTTATCATGGACATTGGGCAGACCAGTCTGCCATCTGGATGTTGCCAAATGAAATCAGAGCATTTAAAACAACCTTGAGCCAGCCATGTTTTCCTTTCTGATTATGGATCTTCATGCTGTAAAGGTTTTAACACTGTGGTATTAAAAGTAACCATTGGTTGTAAAGGCTGCAAAAAATGTCCCTGAACAGTTTGTGAGAGAGCAGCCTGTTTAGCAGCCCAGTCAGCTAAATTATTGCCCTTAGTTTGAAAAGAGTCATTAGATTGATGGGCTGCACATTTAACAACAGCAAGTTCAGATGGTAACAATAAGTCTTGTAGCAAGTTATTGATATAAAAATGTTTTTTAACGGGTGCCCCGGAACAGATATGTCCTGCCAATACGCGTTGAAACTTTGCTGGGTTATTACGAATAGGCAGAAGTGATTTAGTGATCGCTTGAAAATCAACTGCTGACCACGTCCTAGGTACCACCACAGTAGCCGTTTGTCCCGCGTCTCTAGCATGTGCTGGGTTTGGGACTTTTCTCAATGGGAATACTCCCTTTTTATCTGATGGGCTAGTGCCCGATTCAGAGTCAGAATCTGGATTAGATTTGTCCAGACGACTGTAGCCGTCATTGTCTTTAATCACAATTAGACACTGTTTGTAATATTTACCTTTGTGTAAATATACGGCTTTTTTATTGTGATATTTTTTTGGCTGGCTAAACCTAGGGTCAAAAAGCATTTGTGCTTTTTTTTTTTTTTTTTTTTTTTTGCTGCCTTTTGTTTTTGAATGGGTTAGTCTAGGTGACGGTTTACCTGTATCTGTTTGGTCAGGTTGTTCTATAAGCGGTCTGCTAGGCTGACCTCCCATTGCCTCACTTCTGCTTTCAGAGTCGGGGTGCGGTCTGCTCTTTTTTCCGCCAGCCTTTGCCCTCTGTTGTGGAGCTCACTGCTCTGTCTTGAACCTGTGAAGGCTGATATAGCGGTGGAGGAGCTGTAGGGGGTGGGGGGAACCAGGGGTTATCATCCTCAGATGATTCAGTGATTTGTAATTTACTTAATTTTTGTACAGGATATAATCTCTTAAAGGGCAGTTCCTTTAAGCGTTTACCATTTGCTACATCTAGATTACTCGCAGTATGTCACAGTTTCTTTATCTGCTCTTTTAGTTTCTTTTGATTATTCTTAAGACTACTGACGACCGAGTCCTTTTTCCTTTCTTTAGCTTCACACATCTAATTAAAAGCTGCCCAGCACAACCCTGGTATTCTTCCTTTTTTTTTAAATTTCTTTTGCAAATTAGTCAATATATCTTTATTAAAACTACCATTTTCGGGGAAAAGCATGGTCACCGTCATTTTTAGTAAGGGCGATCCACTGATTTAAAAACATGCAACTGTCCCGGGACACACGATAAAACATATAACCAGCTGGTGTACCTCTTTTTGGCTCAGTTATTTTTCCCGCACTCACTCCCATTTTTACTCAGTAAGCTATACTTGTTTACCACAGGTTTAGCTAAGGCGTTATATAAACGTCTTGTTACCCCACTATCCTTTCTCCTTTCATATGTATGTCACCAGTATTTCCATATTAACCCACACTCATACTGCACATTTAATAGCAGAAGAGAAATGCATGCCACTTACCTCTAAACAACTGAATGAGAGAAATTATATATTTTTTTTGCATAAAAAAAAAATTTTCAAATCTTTAAGGCAGGCAGATACAGAGAGATGAAAGAAACACTGCAGAAACAGAAAAGTCTGCTATGGGCCCTTTCATTAGCAGTATTTCGTCCACTTCCTGACTGCTGCAGCTTGTTTTCAATTCAGATCCGCGTCACGGCACCAATTGTTACGTTACACAATACTTTAAAAATGAAGACCAGTAGTTCTTTCTCTCTTTCAGTGGTTTTTATTAACTACAGTACACACGTGTGGGAGCCTCATGGAAAGTACCAGGGAGACTCCCAGAAAAAAGGAATAATATACTGGTGATATTGCTGACAGTACAAAAATATAAAAATTAACCGATTAGATCATTATGAAGGGCAATTAACCAATCAAAGGTTTACCTGTAAACATAAGACAATTCACATCATCATATCTCTGGGCAGAGAAAGAAAATCAGATGTACTTCCATAAAAGGCACATTTCCTGCTTTCAGGCAGACTCTTGCTTTTCAGTACTTTCTAGTTGCTCAGAGTTCATTCAAAGTTCACAGTATACAGTACATTTTAACACATACAAACTGTCACATACTCAGTTCCCCCAAACACATGCTTTGGCTGTTCATATTCTATAGTGGTATCCCACTAGCTGTTCCAACGGGCTAGGCCCGTTTCAGTTAGAGGACCTAGTCTGTCCCCTTGCTTCCCTGTTTTTCTAACTTCTGGTCTAAAACCGTTTAAATTAGAGGTTTTAGTCTTAGTCCCCTTTGTGTGTGTACTAACTGCTGGTCTAAAACCATTTAAATTAGAGGTTTTAGTCTTAGTCCCCTCTGTGTGTGTGTGTGTGTGTGTGTGTGTGTGTGTGTGTGTGTGTGTGTGTGTGTGTGTGTGTGTGTGTATATCAGAGGATTGTTTTGTTAAAGTTGGTTAGTGGTAGTTTTTTTCCCGTGCTCAGTGTGGTGTAGTTGTGACTGTTTTTTCTCCAGTCGGTTCAGTACCTGTGACCCTTTGTCTTGGTGATTGTTGGTATTTTCTTAAGATGTCTAAAGTTTCTAAGGAGCACAAGCCCTCGGGCTTTAAGAAATGCTCAAAGTGTGGCTATAAAATCTGCATTACCGATGGACATTCGGTATGTGTTTATTGTCTGGGAGCAATTCATCTGCAGGAGTCTTGTAGCTTCTGCCATGCATTTAGTCCTAGGGTACTTCAGGAAAGAAAGAATAAGTTAATTCTGAAGGGACTTTTGAAACCCTCGTTCGAAGAGGGTCTGGAATCTGCTTCCAGCTCTAAACCTAGATCCACTAAATCGAAAAAGAGGTCTTCAGCTCCTTCAGTCTCCTCAGAGCCACCGGAGAAAGTAATTAAATTAACTTCGACATCCTCGGCTCCACTGTCCTCGGGGCCGCAGGAAGTGTCAGTGATGATGGAACCGGCGTCGGCTCCAATTATATTGGAACCTATTCGAAGCCAGTTGCCTAGTATTAGGCAAGTATCACCTGAGAGGAGATCTTGGTCTCCCTCCCTGTACTCCAAATCCTCCAGGACACTATCAGATGTGGATGTCGATAGGGTGGTGCAGAGACTCCTTCAGTCACCGGTTTTGGTTAAATTGTTCTCGGCTCCTTCCCATTCGGCTCCGGAGCCCATCCTGCAACCTACTTTGATTCTTCCTCCTCCGAGCACATCCCAGCCTTCAGAGCCAGAGTGCTCGGCTCCGTGTGATGTTTCCAGGTTGGTTCCGATGGCCCCTCCTGGCTTATCGGTGCCGACATCGGCTCTGACCCCATCGGCGCCATCCACGGGATTCAGAACTCGGGATTCTTCAGTCGGGCCCGAGGGAGAGGCCTTGGGACATCTCTCGGTTCCTTGTCTCCCTCTCTGTGCTTCAGCTCGGGGAACCCCGACTCCTGTCGTGGCCTCGGAGGCTGGTCGCTCTTCGGATTCAGGGGGGCCAGCCTTTGAGGCCATGCGGAGTGCGCTGGCCAGATCGTCAGCAACATCATGCAGGTCAGTCATTCTATCCCCTACCACTTCAGTGCGGGTCTCTGATCACCACCTATCTTTAGACAGCGGAGCCCCAAGGCTTCAGGGTACCCCCACGAGTGGTGCCCAAGTTTCTGAGGGCCCCTCAGAGTGTTTGCGTGAGGAGTCCTCTAGAAAGAAAACATGCAAGAGGAAGCATATAGACTCCCAGGATGAGTCTCTCACCTCAGATACTGACTTCGAGGAATCGGAGGGGTCCCCCAAGTCATTCTCTGAGGATGTTTCTTTCTCTGACATCCTAGAGATATTGAAACAAAGAGGTGACTGGCCATCCAAAGCCCCCTCGGAGGAGGAGTCGGTCTTCCTGAAGGCCTTCGGTGCTCAGCCCTCCACCTCCTGGGTATCCCCACCCTTCGATGAGCTCCTGGATTTGATTTGTCGGAGGGTGTGGGAGAACCCTGATTCTGTGGAACCTGTCCCCAGGAGACCCAATAAATTTCTGTCTGCTCCCCCGGGTAAGGAATTTTTGTCCAAGGGAGTCCCTGTGGATGCCATGGTGGTGGCACGGCCAGCCAGAAGGAATTAGCCAAGACTTCTTCCTCCGTCCATCCTCCTAACAAGGATTCTAGGACCATGGATCGGTACGGGAAGCGTATCCTCTCTTCAGCTAAACTATTTATCTCACATTACACGGCTCCAGAGAGATCTCCTCAAGGAGCTTGGAGATACTCTCATGGGTAACGTTTCTGAAGTGGTGGCCCAGACGGTTAACGCCCAGATGTCTACCCTCAATTCCATCGTTAACTCCTCCATGAGGCTGATTTCATATGCAGCCGAGGGAGCGAGTAGGGCAGCAAGCTCAGGAGTCACCCTTAGGAGACAGGCCTGGATGCGCCTTTGTCATTTCACGGAGGCCTTCAAGTCTTCATTCACCAATGCCCCCTTTCATGGCTCCTCTTTGTTCAGAACCAAGGTGAAAGACACCCTCACCAGGTGCGAGCAGGAGGGAAAAACTCTGTCTGCTGTAGGGGTCCATTTTTCCCTTCCCTCTAGGCCTTATCCCAAGGCCAAGAGGGGTGGAAAAATGTGGTTCAAAAAATCACAGAGGTTTTTTCCCAGTGCACAAGGTGAGCCCCCCTCCAGAGGCAGAGGAGCGGGAGGTTATTCAGGAAGACGCCACCCTAGAGGCAGAGGAGGTCCCGGCAACTTTGGAGACCGCAATTCCTTTCGCGGTTCTCCCTAGCGTCGCTCCTGATGGGAGGCTCGACTGTGCGTTTCCGGAGCCAGTCGGGGGTCGAATATCGTTATACCCGGAGGCCTGGCAAAACATCACCCAGGACCAATGGGTTTTACGAATAATTTCCGGAGGTTATGTCATCCCCTTTTCGTCCGATCCCCCTCCAGGTAGGAAAATCCCAGATGTTCCACCCAGTCAAAGGGATTACGCGGCTTCAGAGGTTTCAAAGCTGCTAGAAAAAGGAGCCATCCAGCATGTCCCCTCAGACCAGATCGGATTAGGGACTTACTCAAGATTCTTTTTGGAGCCAAAAAGAACAGGGGACCTGAGACCCATATTGGATCTCAGCCGATTGAACAACCATGTACAAAAGTCCAAGTTCCGTATGGTTACATTGCAGTCAATTCTCCCATTTTTGGGAAAAGAAGTATGGATGTGCTCCATCGACCTCAAGGATGCTTACTACCATATCAAAATGGACAGGGCATCCAGGAGTCACCTACGCTTCCTGCTGGGAGCCAGTCATTTTCAGTTTCAAGCCCTGCCCTTTGGTCTCACCACAGCCCCCAGGGTGTTCACCAAATGTATGGCAGTGGTGACGGCTCACCTGAGACGTCAAGGATTCCAAGTGTTTCCTTATCTGGATGACTGGCTCCTCACTGCCACCACCAGGCATCTACTAATTCAGACCAGGGACGCCACCATCACTCTCTGTCAACAGAGAGTGATGAACTGGGAAAAATCTGCCTTGTTGCCCTCACAGCGTATCACTTTTATAGGTGCAGAAATAGACACTGTTCAAATGCGGGTGTTTCTACCACAGGAAAGAATCAGAGCCTTACAGCAACTAGTTCATGCCTGCTCCCTCTGAGAAGAGCGAAGGCAAGATGGGTTCTCCAACTCCTGGGGACTATGGCTGTGACAATTATGTTAGTCCCTCTAGCAAGATTACACATGAGGCTCCTTCAATGGCTCCTCTTTGCTCAGTGGTCTCTCCAAAGGCTTCCACTTTCTCACCCTATTCTACTCATGCACAGGTGCAAACAGGATCTCAGTTGGTGGCTTTGCACCAACAATCTGGACACGGGGAAACCCTTCGCTCCATCACCCTCAATTGCCACGGTGACCACGGATGCCTGACAGATGGGGTGGGGGGGCATTATCTAGGCAGGACAGTACAAGGCACGTGGCAAGAGCACGAGATACATTTGCATATCAATGTCCTGGAGATGAGAGCTGTGCTACTTGCGTTGCAGGCACTTCAGAGCTTTCTCCCTCTCGGGACTATTGCAATCCACTTGGACAATATGTCAGTGGTGTGGTATCTGAACAAGCAGGGAGGAACCAAGTCATATCCCCTGTGCAGAGAGGCCATGCGAGTGTGGCAATGGGCAGTGTCTTCCCAACGTTTTCTGGTGGCAACGCACATTCTGGGGAAGTCCAACGTGATCGCAGACAGGCTAAGCAGAGCTATTCTGATGCCTTACGAGTGGTCCCTGAACCGTCTAGTTGCGGAACGGATCTTCCGCAGATGGGGTCAGCCTTGCTGTGACCTTTTAGCCAGCCCTCTCAATTCCAAATGCAGCGGCTACTTCATGTTGATCCCCCCTCAGGGGGAGTCACCCAGGGATGCTCTAATCCACGATTGGCCTCCGGTCTGCTATATGCTTTTCCTCCGGTTCCCTTGCTGTCAAAAGTGATTCAGAAAGTGCAATCCTTGGGAAGCAGAATGATTCTGATTGCTCCACACTGGCCTCGTCAGGTTTGGTTCCCCTTTCTCCATCCCTACATCGTGGACGCGCCTTGGATTCTGGACCCACAACCAGATTTACTGACACACATGTCAGGGCAGCTCCACCCCTCTCTGCGGACCCTCCGGTTAACACCCTGGCTACTCCACTTCTGTCATTAGTTGGGCTTCATCATTTTTCACCGGAGGTAGTTCATATTTTATCTTCCTCTCATAAGCCCTCTACTAGGAAGATTTATTCCAGCAAATGGAAGAGATTTTCAATCTGGGCTCATGCCCAAAGGATTGACCCTTACACAGCTCCAATTGCTTCTGTTTTGGAGTTCTTGTCTATGCTTTTTTGTCAGGGCTCAGCGTCCGTCACCATAAAAGTCCAATTGGTGGCAATTTCTAACTTTCATGGTGCTAATGAGCCTAGTCTGATGGCTCACAGACTCTGTAAGGCTTTCCTGAAGGGCACTCTGTTACTCCGTCCTCCTGTTTCGGAACCTATCATGCCTTGGGATTTGAACTTTGTTCTACCGGCTCTTACTTCACCACCCTTTGAACCTGCAGCTACTTGTGATTTAAAATTCTTGTCCTGGAAGACTGTCTTTTTAGTAGCCATCACATCAGCCAGACGCTTTTCAGAGATTCAAGCTCTTTCTATAAAACCACCATACTTGATTTTTCATAATGACAGGGTTTCTCTCAGACCGAACCCTTCCTTTCTTCCCAAAGTGGCGTCTATCACTAATCTTAATCAATCTATTGAGTTTCCAGTGTTTTTTCCCCAGTTCTTAAACAAGGCAGAATTTAAATTTCATCAATTGGATGTACACAGACAATTACGTTTTTATCTGCACAGAACCAAAGATCTCAGAAAATCTGATCAGTTGTTTTGTTTCCTTTTCGTAAAACAGAATTGGGTCTCCTGTCTCCAAAATCACTCTGTCCAGGTGGATATCCAGTTGCATCTCTTTCATTTATTCTTCAGGGGGTAAAGATCTACCGTTCCCGGTCAAGGCTCACTCTACTCGGTCTGTAGCTACATCTACAGCCTATTAGGCCAGATTGTCTATGGATGATATTTGTGCTGCGGCTACTTGGGCATCTCCTCACACTTTTGTTACTCATTACAAGTTGGATGTGGTATCTAGGGGCAGGTCTTCCTTTGGTTCCACAGTGCTCAGGAGTATTTTCCACTGAGCCTCCCGGGATTTAGGTGCTGGGGACGCTGTCCCATGGGTACGAATGTAGGCGTGATTGGACTACATAACATCAAGAAGTTATGTACTCACCATAACATTCGATGTATGTAGTCCATCTCATCTCACATTCTTACTTACCCCCCCCACCTTCCCCTTCCTGGAGGATCTGGAGGTTAGGACTGGTTTTCAGAGCTCCCTTCACTCTTGGTTTGTTCCTCCTTTCCTTGGGTGTTGTTATGCATGGAATATGAGTGTTGGTGTTCGCAGCAAACTAGATCTGGGGATATAGAGCAATGCAACATGGGATACCATCTTAGCCCAGCCAATAGAAAGACTTTGAGCTAGAAAAGTTTGAACCCATGGGTAAGAATGTGAGGCGAGATGGACTACATACATCGAACGTTATGGTGAGTACATAACTTCTTGTTCAATAACATGCTAAAACATATAATTATAAAAAGTTTTCATAAAACCTATGCCATGTAAACTCATTTCTTAATATTCTTATTTCTTAAGACAGGTAAAAGGGATAGTGTATCATTCAGCCCATACCCTCCATGGGCTCCGAGCCTAAACATCCATTTCAGTTCTGTTAGTTCTGTGTCATTTACTAAATCACCAAGTCTTTCATTGGCATATTGTACATGAAGTACTTGGAATAAGAACATGTGTTCATTCCCCATAAATATAGTATGTTTAGCCAATGCACTATATTCTTCTCCCCTTTTTGTGCAGTATAGATGGTCTCTAATCCTGGTTTTGAGATGGCGGTTGGTTTTGCCAACATAAAATTTATAACACTTAACACAGGAGGCTAAATAAACTAAGTCTTTACTATTGCAATCAGCTTTAGCTCTAATCTCCCATAAATATCTGGTTTCGGGGTGCCTAAAAAACCTAGCTGTATCAATATATCACAGTAATTGCATTTGCCACACTTCCTTGTGCCTCTTTCCAATTCATTTCTGATGCCATTTGACTTGCTGATGTTCAGTAGGTCTGTCTATATTAGGTCGGAGAATGCCTTGTATGCCAGACATGTCACCTGTAAGCACTCTGTAGGATACTGAGTATAGTAATAAATCTTTGAAGTGGGCCATGCAAGACCTATTGTTTAGGACTTGTATCCTTTTAATAAGGTATCTCTGAATGTATTCCAATAGTTGCATAGGGCTGGACAGATACATGCTAGAGTGGGCATTAATCAAAATGATTGACCTAATGAGAGCTTTGTAAAGGAGGACAACATCATCTCTACATCTAGTCACAATCAATTTGTTTATAAGCTGTGCAGTATAGAAAGGTTTTCTTATAACTTTGGGCACATGTTGGTCAAAAGTTAGGTCACTGTACACACAAGTTCCCAAATGCTAAACAATTGGGTCAGTTCTCAGAGGGCATTGTCATTATTTTGACACCAGTTATTATTTGGGACAAGACTTCCTGCATGATGGTTAAGTCATTTGGGGATTCAATAACTGCTCCTAGCTTGCAGTCATCTCATACTTAGCCGGCCAAAACCCTTTGGTATTTCCTTTTACTTATGAGATGTATATGCCAAACAGAAAAAGTCTCAGCACTGAACCCTGGGGGACTCCATGGTGACTGTTCTCTTCCCCTGTTTTGATCTCCTGCATCTTGTGAACAAGTTGGCAGTCCAGCTAATGATGCAAGTGTTTGCTCCTACATTATTCATCTTTTGTACTCCACCTGAGTAGGGGGTTTTGTCAAAAGACTTGGCCAGGTCAGGGTAATGTGGTGTGATCTGTTTTACCTTCATCCATTGCTTTGGTAACAAGAGTAAAGCTTAAAATTTGCCCATGATTTTGAGCCTTTCACACTTTCCTCTGGGTTGTTTTTTCAAACACATTTTTAGGGTGATGCATACATTGTGCATTCATTAATTCACCTTCCTGATTGTATTAAATTATATTCCTTGTATAATACAGTACCAGTTGTTAGAAAGTGTTTTATATTGTAGTTTTGAACAGTCTTCTAGTAAGCTATGAAACAAAATGTATGAACCAGTAATGACAAAACTATCCATTTCAAAAAGTTTCAACCATAAAAGGCCACTCAAACTGTCATTACAATCCACCAATATCAGTAAATATGCAAAATCTCTGCAGAAGTCAGTCATCTAAATAATTCCACATTAAAGGGATATCTAACAAATGAAGAGGTTGCTGCTAGTAAACAAATTTAAATTTCATTGTTTTATCTACAAATAAAGTAGCTGTTGCCCTTGAAAAATAAAGTGCCTATGTTACATTAAAAATGATAAGCTAGTAATATTGCAATAGGGAATGGATGGCAAACTGAAAACAGGTTCATAGTTACTGGGTAACTCCTCCAAAGGAGGACATTCACAGGACTGCATCATCCATTCCCTTTAAATTACAACATAGTACACTATCAGCGATCCATCTGTATACTGTTTACAGTAAGGTTGGTATTCATAGTTGTTACTGGAATGATTTAAGGCAACTAGAGCTTTTCTCGTGTAAATGCAGGAAAGGAGAGATTCATAGAAGCCACTTATGCCTTTGTGAAATGCCAGTGAATAAATGTATGCAAATGAAGTAATAATAAGATGATAATGAGAAATTATGTAAAACAATGTATGTTAATAAGTTGTTTTCCTGCCTGTTTGCGATTCATAATAATAACCTGATGTATTTCTGTTTCTTCAGCAGATACGTTATGAAAAGCAGAATCATGCATTTCCTAACTACTTTGCCATCAGAACCATGATTTCTCTTCCTGCGTGCTTTGCTATTTCTCAGAGTGAACTGCTTGTCTTGGTCGAGCCAAAATTGCTTGCACCCTGCCGTGCTTGCTGGCCAAGAAAGCAGACATATAGACAGAATTACACATTATAATTTTGATATTCAAGAATTCCTTGATAAATTTAGAGTATATAGGGATATTGTAAGGATCTTAGTGAGCACGTATGATCCCCAGGTTGGTACTGGGGAATGTGTGGCCTTCCGATCCCTGTGGATACTATGGTATGTATAGCCATAACTATACTTGCCAAGAAGACCTTCCAGAGGCAGACAGGGAACACTTAGTTATTTCTCAGGCTTCTGGTTCAAGGATATGTTCCAGCTCCTATTTATACTTTTGGCACTTATGGATCAGCACATCTGTTTCCCAATATCACCTCAGGACCGAGCCTGGTCTATGTGTGCCTTCTGGGGGGTGGTACATTTTCCCTAAAGTGCTTGTTTTGATAAACTGCACCCATATTGCAATCAGAGCCCTATCTGGTCCATGGGGGTATGTTACCACAATAGGAAGGGTACCATTCTATCATCTGCGAGGTAGTGTGTGTGTGATGCACTGGAATGCACCACCGTTCTGTCCAGCATCCTGGCAGTGCACACAATTCCCATATTTGGCACACTTGCTCACTCTACTGCCTTTACTATATATCATTTAAGTAGTTATTCGTACTAAAATGTATTGCTTAATACTAAACCACTTGTCCTTTGTTTTGTCCCCCCCCTCTTCTCTTTCTGTCTCTCTCTTTTTTCAGGTGATGCACGGCATCTACTGGAATCATGGCTTATAACAGCAGTGAGAAATCCAAGTGGAGTCAGGAAAGATAATTTTAATACAGCCCTAGCTCAAACTTCATAGCCTTTGAGAGGATATATGGCATGCTGAAATCCCATTTCCAATGCCTGGATGAGTCTGGGGTACATTTCAGTAGGACCCCGCTTTTTATGCAGGATAACTAGTCTCATTATAGTGAAGCCCAGTTCCAGGCCTAATATGATTAAAAAAAAAATTCTGCTTACTTAATCTATGCAATTTTTATAATTCAACAATTCTTTGGTTTGTTCTTTACTTACACTGCAATGTTTATAATCTGTTTTTTTTTTTTTTTGCTAACACTGAAATGTTCAACTTAAATGTATACCACATATTTGTACATTCTGTATTATGTAAATGTATTTGTATTTTTCTGGAGCTTTTCCTCCCAGGACTCCATTGAAAACAGGCTCCTGTGGCCCAATGGACTATCCTGGAAAACAAACGTCAAATAAATAAATAAATAAATAAATTAATGAGACCAGCCAGCAGCATTAATTAGGGACCCCATGAGCAAGTTTGTACATGGCATAAGGCTGAAAAGGTAAAGAGGCAGTGCCTACTCCAGATTTATGGACCATGACCTTCAGGTTAGTATTTACTTTTTTATAAAACAACACCTGGAGTATAACTAATGTGTGCAGTACTGTGTGTGGACTATGCTGTGTAGTACATGGTTTACTGTCAGTGCTCATCAGACATTACTTCTTATCTTAATTTTGTTTTTCAGAACGGGTAGTCCTATTATTGTTTATAAAAGTTATGCCTGACTCCTCACTAAAATCACTTCATTGGTGTCATAAGATATCATATAAGTAAAATTTACATATAAGGAATACTTACAATTTTTAAGTGATCTGCATTTAACATGAGCTCATAACTTGCACTGGAATGGAAAATATTTCGCATGTGTATCTTAATTATCTAATGTTTCCTCAGTTTTAAGTATAATGTGTTACAGAGGATTTACTTTTCTCTCTTAAGTTACTGGACACCAAATTATTTTATGTCGCACACACCAAGCGGTATCCTCAGAAATATAAAGCATCATTTGTGCAGTGCTGAGGATGTAATGATAACAGTCCCATTGTAGATGGAAGACTACTCATGCAGTATTTTTCCAGGTGTGTGTTATTCTCTTTATAGTGTGTAATATTTGTGTTATGTTCTTTGTAATTGTCGTCTGTACCACTGCTAAACTGAAAATCTTGATAATGAATGTTCATTTAATGTGTTAAACATTGCAATTTGTGTGTTATGCCCTACACCTTGTTTCAAGAATTTTCTTTAATTGTAACCAGTAACATGATTGAAATGAAATACATGGCCATGCAAAGCCTCTTACTACTGGGTTACATTGTGCACACTTGTATTCTGTATGTATCTATTTTATTTATTTTTTAAAAAACAAATTGCATTACAAGCTAAACATTGACATCAGTATATTGAAAGGTATGGTAGCCAAGTGCTCCATTTTATATTGTAAGTACCTGAAATGTCTAGCCTGACGTATAGAAGGTCTGGATCAAATGTGACATACATGACATCTTCTAAAGATAGGGTAGGTAAAGGTACATGGGATCTGGAGGAGGGGCTGTCATGTGAGCTGGAGGGTGACTTGCTGAGAAGATGATGTGATCTACCCGATGCAGGTGGTCCTTCAGAGAAGTTCTGCTATTTGCACATGAATGCTTAAGTGGCAGTTTTCTTCTCTTTAGTCAACCCTGATGTTTCCACTACTTTGTTGAGAGGCACTTGTAGTGTGATGTGTTGTGCCACCACATGTCTCTACAGTACTCCATCCCTGTCTTCATCCCCATCATTGACTCTGATTTGAGTTGGGTTGGTCCTGACCAGTGTATGCATGGAGGTGGACATTGCTGCAGTGTGTGCGACTGTACTGTGCATGAATGTGACCATGCATATAGTACTCTGACCATTTCTAACTGACTCTCTGTGGAAGTGGACCTAGCCTAAACAAAGTCACACACATTTGCTGCTGGGTAGCCAATGTTTTACATGTTTCTTGAGGTAGCTGTGATATGTGCCTACACCTGGTATCCCCTCTGAATAGGTGTCGCAATAGATAATGTTACCTCTGAGTTGCTACCATCATCTAGAAGGTGTTCTTGTGGTTGTGGAGACACTGGTGTTAAGGTGTATTGGTTCTTTCCCTGTAAAGTAATGTTCCCATCTAGCTGACTTTGTAATCCAGTGTGACTTCCTCCATAATTATGTACCTGTTGTAGTGTGTGTGTGATCCTGCCATTAAACTTGGTGACTGTGTGCCACTTTCCTCAGGCTGTCTCATGAATATAACTGTGTTATCATCTTCATTTGTCACTCTTATGCTGATATCTTCTGAATTTACTGGAATAGTGGAACTGCTGATTTCTGCTTCTGATCAAGGGAAGAATTAATTACTTACATTAATACTCAGACAGTGAAGTACACTACTGTATGCTTTGCAACGAGATGCAGAGGACACTTGCCATGCACCCTCTGTTCAATGTCATAATGTGCAGAAGTGGAGGGTTTGCCTGTTAATAGGAAATGTCATGTGTTACATGCAATCACTTAAACAGAGCAGTCATTCTCTTTATGTAGATATGTTATGGAGGTCAAGCTAATCTTCCTGAATAGACATATCTGGATGCTGCTGAATGGTGATGTTTGTCACTGCCCATGCCACCTCAGATTATGCCCCTACCATCGTCACCTGTGATACAGTCATCCCCACAAATGGAAAGGAGGTACTCCTCAGCAGGTGTTAAAGGAATAAGTGTTTGATGTCCTCCCCAGTAGTGTTATGGGCAACTGCATTCTGCTTTGGTGCATCTTGCTATATCGTAGGCCTTCTTGCACTGTGTTAATGTGTGGTTCCTTCCACCTACAGCCTTTATATCCATAACCACTTGGTTCCAAGCCTTTGCCTTCTCACCTTGTTTGGGTCCCCCCTTTCCAAAAAGGCATTTGCCATATATCCTAAGGGCAGCTATGAGGATGCAGTTCTCATCATGGCTAAAACTGTCCTTTCCCTGTCTGGATCCCTCCTGCTGTATGTTCCGTGCACCTAAAACAACATGCAAAAGTAAAACACTGAAGCTTGATCCACACATCAGGCAAAGAACACACCAATGAAAACATATGCCTACTTCTATCACAAATAAATCAAAGATCTGACAACAAAATAATTCTTGGTGGCACAATAGCCATATTCGAATACACATAATACAAATCAAACATCACCCAGTTTAAATGTTCTTTAATAAGCTTGTACTGCATCGTACACAAATGCATAGTACTACTGCAAACACTTGTCATGCATAACACTGCCATCTTACTCTGTTGCTAATGTTCTATAAAAATCATCCCCTACCACTTGCATGTATACTACTAAGTTTTTGATTCACAATTGAAAGTCACAGATTCCACTATAAACTAGCATGTATCCTAACAGCACAGAACATTGACTGAAATGCAAAAGAATGTGCTACACTCACTTTGAATAATGTATTATTTGTTTATATATTTTTCTCTATAAATGCCAAAAAAAGAACTCTTGCAAAGCATTTGTCTTTCACATTGCCATCAATAGTACTCCCCACATACATTTATCATTACTGCGGTCAAGAATTCAGATTGATAAATGACACTCATGTCATCTCTCTTCACATGAATCAACTGCATCTTGCAGTCAGATCAATGGAGAACACAATTTGCTATAAACAACTGCTGTATTAACTGAATATGTACTGCTTATAAACCGTTTTATAACATTATGGCTATTTTTACTTATTAATCTAGATGCTTTCCCAAAACCAGTGGCAGCTGGTGACTTCAAATCAAAGGGGGGCTGCTGGAGACAGCTGAATGGGTGGGGCCAACAGGAGGGGATGTGGCCAACTAGAAGGGGGTGGAGCTTTGTTCAAAATCACATAAAACTGGGACTTTAATTAAATACACTGCCCTGGGTGCCAAACTGTCATTATGTGCATCCAGTCAAGAAACAATGAGGTGTAGAAGAAAAAAATATTTCAATGCATTGGCTACATAACAGCTTACTTAATATCTAGATGGAAACAAAAAGGTTGTAAGGCATGAAAAATAAATTACTTTTTAAATACATTACTGGAATGCCAGTCAAAATCAAGTTTAAAAAAACAAGCAGCACTCAACTCAAATCACTTCTCCTTGCACTGAAGTTCTAATTATAATTTATATTTAGCTTTATAAAAGTACCAAGTAACATGATGAAAGTAGCAATCTCTGTGATACCCCCACTTGTAAAAATGTGTCTTATCCAAAAAAGACCTGGTGCCTGAGCCTGACAACAACTATCTACTTGTTTTATGGGGAAAACATGATCAAAGTAAAAAATGAACAGCAAACAAGAAACAAGCTCAAGATAAATTGCTCAAAGGATTACTCCACAGGTTATGGACCACACATGATAGACTGGCATTCTGTTTAGTTTACGGGTAAAACCTGCAAAGATGACTGCAAGTCTCCAACAAATGTAATGAGCTTCTGAAAATACTGTAATCCTGTCCTTTATTACAGATACTGTCATATGCATTTCAATACCAAAGGTTTATACGCTATCTAGTTATGTAAATAATCTCTGCATGCCAGCAGCAAAACGGCTTTCATTGTTGGTAATTCTTTAACAGTATGCTTATTAAAGCTTACCTGCATCTTACAGTCTCGGACAAGCTTACCTGATGGTCATTAAAGCATTGCTACTTAAACGGAGAGCAATAGGCACTGCAACAAGATGGATTTTCTGAATAAGAAGAAGCATAAATCAGCAGTATAAAAATATGACAGAAAACCAGAACATTCTGCAAAATCAAGGACAGATGAAAAGCCACTGTAGTACTTGTATCTACCTTGGATAAGGAGATACTCTGTATAACTGCTCCTTGCCTTGCTTGGACACATCCAGAGTCACTATGTGGGGGAGTGGGGTGCAACAAGTATGTCACAATTTGAAATGTGTCTGGCTGACGGTGATGGCCTGACACATTTGTCATACCTCTCAGCCCCAGAGCAAGAAATCTGGACAAAGCCATAAACAGAAGTGGGACAAAGGCCCACAAATAAGGAATTTTTTTAAATATTGCACTTATAAACTTAGAAAGATAAAAGAATAGTAGGTGTTGCATTAGTATGAATTTTCTGAAGGGTATGAAATCTGAAACTCAAATGTCTGTCATTATTTTTTAACTTCAATTTTTAATGATTTTCTACTAATTTGCCAGAAAACCACAGTTTCATGAAAAACCGACCAAAAATGCGATGCAAAAATATAAAATAGCCACACAATACAGCTGGGAACCTGTCAAAGAAGGGACACTTTTTAAATATTAGTACTGTTAAGTTGAGCAGCTGACAAAATAAGAGAATATACATGCATTTCTGAAATTAAAAGTAATCTATAACTCTGATAACTACAATTATGTTTTAATTGTAAACTCTCCACATTTTCTTCCAAATTTGCCATTTTGCGGAGGGATTATCAGGGGGAGAGCAATATTTTGAGCCGAAATTGGTGACAGCTGAGAGGTTTGGATATACCCAATTCTATAAAGCAATTTATTTGTGCATACCTCTCAACTTCTTAACGCAGGAAATCTGGACAAGGCCGAATATATTGCGGGAACATACAAACAGTACTGAAACTTGCTCTTGTATAAACTTAGACAGTTGACAGAATAACAGGTCTAGCTTTAGCATGCATTTTTCTGAAGAATATGAAGTCTGAAACTCAATGTCTGTCATTATTTAGTGACTTAATTCCTAAATGATTTGCCAGATAACCACATATTTCATGAGGAACAAACCAAAAATAAGCAAAAATTTATTCATTCTGCAAAAATCTGAACAGTTAAGAGGTATAGTTCAGCTGGCTGAAGAAGTCTTCAACGTGAGGACGAAACCTGGGTTAACGTGTGGTATATGTTTTGGAAGCTGCTATTAAAATTGCCTGGTTGACTTTTCTTGTCCGTGACAGTTTCATTTATGCATTTACTCAGTACTCAAGGAAAAAGCTAATAAGATAACATAATATATTTGAATTTATAAATAATCGTGTATTTTACATGGAAAATGTTTTAATATTTTACTTATGTGTATAAAGAGGGTGAAGCAGTAAGGAAAGTGTTTACTTGATACAGACAAAGTTTTTTTGGGGTTCAATATTACGCAAGACAAAATTTTAAATCAGTGTACTGATTTTACTAAGTGTTTGTTCATTATTGTTGAATGGGTTCATGTTTCTTTAAAAAGTGGATGTGAGCCGAGCATTCCTTAGGAATACTGATTGACCGCTTGTTAAGAAAGAGTATTTATATGTTTTAGGGGTGAGGTTCAGTTTGTTCTGATGAAGTCAATTCATTGATGAAAGCACTCAATATGAAACACTGTGTATTTGGACTTTATACTGGTCTTTTATTTGCTTTTATTCATTAAAAGGAGTTTTCCATGGTCCTTTTGGTACATTTTTTCTGTGGTTTTGGTCTGTTGAGCACCAACACACCTTCATTTGGTTTTTGGCTTAAAGGTATACCCCCTTGAGCCACCCAGGATAAAGGTGCTAGGGACGCTGCCCCATCACTGTAAGAATGAAGGCGTGATAGGACAACATAACATAAAGAAGTTATGTACTCACCATAACGTCCCATGTTTGTTGTCCATCTCGCCGTTCATTCTTACGAAGCCTCCCTCCTTCCCCCTGCCTATGACTTCTTGTGGACCTGGTAGATTTCCACTACCTCAGGGCTCTTTGTCTCAGCTTGTTTCTCCTTCCATTATTTTTTGGTATGGACTTACACATTGTTTATATGTATATGTGTATAGATATGTATATAGTGTACATATTGCTCAGTATTAGCAGCAAACAAGATCTGGGGAATTGCACCACTGCATTGTGGGATACCTACTTGCCACAAGCCAAGTTTGAGATCTCCAGCTAAGTATTTGGCTGAGTCAGAGCTGAGGATCTGCTCCAAACCCATCATTGTAAGAATGAACAGCGAGATGGACAACAAACATGGAACGTTATGGTGAGTACATAACTTCTTTTTTTCTCAGTCTCCTGAAGGGAGATCTTACTTGAATCAAATTGTGGCTAACTTGTCTCAGATTTTTAAACATGCCTTAAAAAGTGTGTATGATTGTGCTGACAGTGTACATAGGTCTTCTGCATCTGTCACAGTCTTGAAAAGATTTGTCTGGGTGCAAAACCAAAAGTTTTCAGATGACCTGAATTCACAAATTCTGAACTCCTCTCTGGATAGAGAGGCTTTACTTTGGCTTTCTGCTACACAGGTGCTCAAATAATGTGATGATGGAGGTAAATTATGCAAGTGGTTTCTAGGATTTTTCTGGTCCCCAAGTTCTTTCCCTGTAAATCCTCAATTCCTTTTAAGAGATGAAATAAACAAGTAGGGTCTCCTTCAAACAGGCAAACTCCTAAGAAGAGATGGCAAGAGGATTCTAATGAAAACCACAAAAGAAAAGGACCTTTTCCAAAAAAAGGTCAGGCCCAGGTGCCTTCCTCGGAATGACTGTGCTGGCAACCAGGTCACACTCCCTAACCCACCCTGACCCAGTATCTCTTCAAAGCTCAGGAAAACTGAATCCAAATTATCTGTTTTGGCATCAAATTACTTCAAACAAATGGGTGGCAAAGATTATTTAGAAGGGTTACAGATGACAATGGTTGAAAAAGCCCACCCTTCTCTTTTCATGGGGATTTCCCTCCTAGCCAAACAGAACTGCTTCCCCCAGTACTCCAACATATATTAGATGCAGAAGTCATATACCTTGTTCCTGCAGATCAGACAGAAAAAGGCTTTTATTCCTGAATGTTTCTGGTATTAAAGAAGGAACACTTTGGGTGACAAGTGTTGGCTCTGTCTTATCTCTCTCTTTTATAAAGATACCAAAGTTCAAGATGCTAAACCTTCAAGGAGTGTTAGCTCTGATCCCAGATCAGAAGCTTATGGTGACCTCAGACCTCAAAGATGCTTACCATCACATTCCAGTAACAAGCAGCTTCAAGTGATTTTTGAGATTTTTGTGCCTCCGGCTCATATTGTCAATTCTCTGTACTGCCCTTTGGCCTGTCCATTGCATCAAGAGTGTTTATACCCGGTACTGGTTCACTGCAGATTCCAGGGTACCCATATTTTTTTTATTTAGATGACTTATGTATTTGTGCAGTGACTTCTCCCAGTTGTCAGGAATCCTTAAAGAATGTAACCTCCTTCCTAGGACATAATCTGTCCTGTCTCCATCACACAGAATTGTATTTCTAGGTTGCCTAATAGACACTGTATCTCAAAAGGCATTCCTTCCTTAAGAGAAGGTAGATTCATGCTAGTATTTAGTTACAGCCAGAGAACTTCTCAGGATTCTTGGCTTTATAGCTTATATGATTCTCATGATTCCCTTTTCCAGGTTACATACGAGGAAGATTCAGCAGCACCTAAAAATCTTGTGGACCCAACATTCTCACCCATTGGATTTTGGGCTTTATCCAGTTAGAACTGTATTGGTTGAGGGATCAGATGGCTCACAATCCAGGTCTCCCTTTTTCTCCACTCACCCCAACACAGTCTGTCCTGTCTGATTTCTCATATTTTGCTTGAGGAGCAGTTTCAGTTGAGGTAAAAGAGCAAGGACTGTGGGACAGTTCAGAGAGATCAAAGCACATCAATGTAAAAAAATGTTTTCTGTGATTCATGCCATAAGGTCTCTGCCTGATCCCTGGAACTGAAGTCCTTTACAGATCATGACAGACAATACCATGATGATATGTTACATTAACAGACAGGGGGACACCAGGTCATACCCTCTGTGCCAACTGGCAGTGATAGCTTGGGAGTTAGTGCTACAGCATTTCTTAACTCTTCAAGCTTCTTACACATCATCAGAGTAAAACATAGTGGCAGACAAGTTAAGCAGATCCTGGGCAGATGCTCACAAATGGAAACTCATTACAGAAGTCTTCCTGAAGTTGATCCAGATGTGAATGGAGAACACCTCAAGTAAATCTGTTCACTTTTTTTTTTCCAAAACAGACAAACAAATTCTGTTCTGTAACTTCCTGCAAGCAGGCCTGGAAAACAGATGCTATGCCATCCCCTGGTTAGGGATGTTCCTTTATGCATTTACATGAAAAAAAAAATGATTTTCAGAGTAAATCTGAATATTTGGAAAGACCCTGCAAAAATTTCCTTCTGGCCCAGGCAAAATTGTTTCTCCTTTCTTATGGAATTGGCCAGGGACATTTATCACAAGCTTCTTCATAGACTGGATCTACTCACACAGGACAGTGGGGAGTCTGATATACCCCAACTTAAAACAACTTCAACTGACTGAGTGGATAATTCAGTTTTGATACCTTTGAGGCTCTTTTTTTGTAAGTATGTGCAGCAGGTAACGACGGAGTCAAGAAATCCTGTTATCAGCAAATCATATATTAGCACGTAGAAGATTTTCTTGTTGGTGCCTAGTCAATGACCAGGGATGATTTTGTACCACTGGCACTTAAATATCTGTGTGAGTTACTACCCTTTTGCCTATCGTATGCCATTATTGCGGTGCATCTTGTGGCCTGTTTCCAAAAGCTTTAGGCGAGTCCAAACACTTCTCCTTCCAGGAGCATGTTCTCTATAAAAAGAAGGAAAAATGACAAAAGCTTCAAAGCTTTTTTGCTGCTGAAGCGAACGCTTTTTTGGTGATCTACCTTTCAGTTGGTTGTATTGTTCAAGTTGGACAGTTAAGTTTCTGGTAAGGAAAGCCTCCCTTCTGAAATAAATTTTTATGTGGAAAACTTGGATTATTTTGGCAAGAATGTGTGTGCATGTACTTATGGAAACAAAGTGATAGGACTGGATACGTTTATTATGTTAAATGTTTTTCCAGTGGTTGTGTGAACTTTTTTTGAGGCAAAAGTTTAATTTATTACTAAAAATGAGGCAAAAGTTTAATTTATTACTAAAAAAAACTTACTTAGACTATTATTTAGAGGGGATGGGAAAGGATATTACTCTTATGGAGTACTGTCAGTATAATACTTACTTCTGAACACCTAGTTCCTCTGGCTTGCATACTTACTGGTGCTTCTAGGCTACTCTGCCTGCTTTTGAATATTCCTTTTTGGCTTACCCATGGAGCAGCATCGATCTTCTTGGCATTACCTTCACCAGTACACAAAAACATGAAACTTTCTAAGGAGTTTTGTAGGGTGCTTCTCACACCCTCATTGCCTCAGCTGCTGGTGGGTGACTCTGCTGTAGCTGATCATTGTTCCTCAGTGCACTCATCTTATTTCCTTGGTCCTCTTGGTGTAGCATTTGCAGCCACAAAAGACCAGGAACAGCCATGATTTTTATTGCTATAGGAAAATTCAGGTCAGGCTAGAGAGAACCACCTTTATTGCTGACTGCGGAAGGGGCAGATGAAAGGTTTCTACTTGGCCAGGAGGTGAATGTAGAAGCTAGGACCACTATGCCTAAGAGGCCTGCTGGACTGGAGGATAATGTGCTTATAAAAACTGTCAAACTGTCACTATCACTATGGGTAGAGCTGATCTTGTTTTTGCTAAGAAACTGATGGCTGCCTTTTCAATACCTAGTAACTCCTCTGGCAGGAAGAAAAAAATAACTCCTCCTCTGTCTGACAGGATTTACTAGTCAGAAAGTGAAGCATTGCAGTGATATGGGGTACATTTCTGAGGATTCTACTCAGCCTGAGCTTTCAGATTCCGAAGATGGCATTCCCATATACATCCCTAATGAAGAAATCTTTTCAAAAATGTTATCTAATATGAACAAGGTTTTCCATTGAGAACACTGAGGCCTCTGAGACTCAGAAAATATATTACAATTTAATATATAGCTGCCTAAAGCAATTCCCATTCCTCATATTTTGCCAGATTTAGATTCTTACTGCAGCCAGTTTACCGGATAGGCAACCTTTGGCTTTCAAAAGGTTTGATATATTATGTAAAGAACTCCAGTCACATAAGTACCTATTTTCTTATCCTAAGACAGACCTAGCAGCCATCTCTCTAAGTTTGCTGCTGCTAAACAGGTTGATGCTTCTAACCCCATTCCCTCAGGTAAAGATGGGAAGGCAGTGGATAAGATGGGAAGAAGATGTATGCTTCTAGTACTTGAATGCTAGGGTTTTGGGGAATCTTACTTATTGGTCTCATTCATCTCTGTCTTGCAGCTGTACCACACACATGCTCAAGTGCAGGCTTATTAGGTCATTCACTGGTGTACAGAGCTGACAAAATGAGTAAAACATTGTAGTATTAAATTTCAATATTGTAAATAATTTAAACTGTAAATGGATAAATGTTTGTGTTGCAAACATTTGTATAGTTAAAGTATTAAATCGTCAACACACTGACATAATTTTTTCATGAAGAAATAATAAACTCTTACCTACAAGTGTAAACCTTCTAAAATATTTCATAATGGAAGAACGTGATGTTGCCTGAGTAATTCTGCATCCAAAGGTTTCTCCAGTGTCATCTTGAATGGAGGGTTGAAAAGTAATACTTGTTTTGTGGATATTTAATGCAGACTTGGTCTCTTCTTGCATGGTAGTTTTGAAGACACTTGTTTTGTAGATACTTGCTGTAGGCTGACATGCTTTTATTTGATATTGTTTTTGTGATATCATTAAACCTACTTTTTCATCACTTTCTTGGTCGTCATCATTTAAAGTCTGTGTTCTCTCATTGTTCTTCTTTACCCAAGTAGTTTTGAATGAGCATTTAGAGAAAGATATGACTGAGCAAGTCAAGGTGACATCCTCACCGATAACCCATATATCAGGTCCTTCAATACCTAAAATAATAACTGGCACAACAATGTATATATATATCTTTATTAATACTTGACAAACAATGCTGATCATATTAAATATGTACCTCATTTTTTTTTACTTCAGTAGAACACATTTAATTACTAAGAGCCACCAAGCTGAATGACCATTACAACAACATATTGCATAAAAATGCCATACCACACATTATTTTCAAGATGGCTGTATTTGTGAAACAAACTATATCTCTTCAACCTTGTTTCTTAAAGTCAGAGTTTATAAAATGTAATTTAAATTCACATTGTCATTCTGTGTCCAATGCTTATGCTTGCATAAGATTATTGACAGTCAGAGAACTGTAGCTCAAAGCGACTTCTTTATAAATATTGATGCATTAGTCAAGAAATATAGGGAACAAAAAAGCAGAGAAAATATTTTAACTAGATTTATTACTTTCAGGAAAAAAAGGTGTTTCTTAGTGGTGAATATCCAGATGTCCATTTAGACTCCTGGACAAAGAGGCATATAGTAGATTATCAGTAAGGAATTTAGACTTTAGTAATAATACTTCTCAATAATGTATCTCACAAGAAAAAAAATGGACGTATTTAAAACAATTATTGTGCAGTGTTGCAGTCACGGTTAAAGACTGGAATATTTCTTTTCTTTTTGAGTTTTGTTTATTAAAATAGGGTTTGATTTTGTATTCTGAGTAACAGAAGGACCCAATTTCACTGAAAGTTTAGCTGTTTATTTATTTATTTGACATTTGTTTACTGGGAAAGTCTGTCTGAACAAGAGCCCTTTTTCAGCAGAGGCCCACAGAGAAAAGCTCCACATCATTAGAGTTATGATGCAGTAGATTAAGTAAAGTAAACAACTTATTTAGAGACATGATATAATTAAAGTGTTGTACATGACATTTTGAGAGAATGCATCTTACATTAAAATAATTAGCAACATCACTGAGTTCTTAGGTTCATAGATAGGTACTAGGCTATCGGCCCTGGGGCCTATACAAGCCCAGCCAAAAAGGTACCCTGGCTTTTGCCACCCAAGAAAATTATTTTCCTGTGCCACTGTCGAGCAGAGCCACAGAGGTGATCCCCGGGGTGAATTTCCTATTCCCCATCCAGTCATCAAGATTTTTCTTTAAGAGTGCTAATGAGGAGCTTTGTTAAAACATATAAGAGTGCAAAACAGTAAGTAAAATAAAATTTGACTAAGTAAACGGAGCTGTTACTGAGAATAGATTAGTCTAGTACTAAGATACAATTCTTTAAGTAGTTAATAAAAGGATGTGTCATTACTAGGGGATAAAGAGTTGATATGGAAGGTTGTGAGGACAGAGACTGAGTGGTAGCAAGGTGTAGTTGTATGGAAGAAGTTCATGGAGGGTTTTTACAGTGACATGTCCAGGTGCTGTATAAGTGTTCCTTGAGGGTTTTTTGACAGCTGGAGTGTTACTTATTTCTCTGACAGCTAGGGGAAACTGGTTCCAGGATAGGACTGCCATCAGATTTTTTGTGTGTTTTTTTTTTGGCCTTATAAATGTCTAAGAGGTTTTGATCACCACTCCTAAGGTATTTGGCTGGAGTATATTGAGAGATGATAGAAGAAATGTCAGGAGAGAAGGAGGGTTTATTGAGAATGGTGTGAATGACAAGTAGTTGTGAAAAGAGATGTTGTTTAGGGAACTCTGTCCAGTTTAAAATATTGAGAGATTGATAGTGATGAGAGTTTGAAGGAAATTAGTTCCAAATCTGACAAATTTGTTGTAGATAGTTTCCAGCTTGGTGAGTAGACAGGACTGAATGTTAGTTAAGATTTGGGACCCATAGAAGAGGCTTGGGAGAAGGTAGGCATGGGAAAGTGTGATTCAGGACTCCTTTGTAAATTTGTTTTTGCTTCTATAAAATAGTCCAAGTTTTTGGTGAGTTTTTTTAAATGCAGCTGTGGACATGTAGGTCGAATTTAAGTCTGTTATCGATGATGACGCTAAGTAGTTTGGTGTGTGTTTCTACATTGATAATAGTGTTGTTGAGAGAAGTTATAGTGAAGGTGGGTTTAGAGTGAGAGATTTTGGTAATGATAGCAGTAGTTTAGTCTGTTTGGGATTTAGTATAAGCTGATTATTGGAGAGCCAGTTTTCTATAGAGTTAAATGAGTTTTGAGTAAGGGTGTGTAGGTCAGAGAGAGAGTATCAAAGGTGGAGATGATAGTGGAGTTGCCAGTACACTGAATGAGGGAAGAGTGAGGGCAGAAAGTGTGGAGGTTGTTAGTGAAGATGCTAAATAGTAGTGGACCAAGGATCGATCCTTGAAGAACTCCCATATTGATGGAGAGGAAGGGAGAATGTGCAGAGAGCTATTTTACGGACTGTAGTCTGTTGGAGAAGTAGCTGGATAACCAGGTGATACTGGAAGGAGAGAGATTAAGTCTGGAGAGTTTGCAGAGGAGCAAGTGGTGAAAGACAGTGTCAAAAGCTTTGGAGAGATCTAGAAATAGACATGAAATGAGTTTATTTTGGTCTCTGGTGAGAGATTATGAGATGGGTCCTGAGTTGGAGTGTATATCCCCAGAAAGGAGTAAGGTAATGTGTTGATAATGTAGCATTGGGCGGAAGAGGTATTGTAAGTAGTATGTGTACTTAAGTTTTAAGGGAAAAGTGGAATGGGGCGGCATTTTGATCTTGGGACGTGAGTTTGAAATAGGAAATAGTGATGAAGATATAGTGAATAAGTGGTGATTAAGATGCGATTGGTTATGTGAGTAGAGATAGGTGGAGAGTGCTGAGGACCTATGTTGGTGTGATAGTAGGAGAGGTAGGATAAGAGGAGAAGTAGTGAAGTGAAAAGTAAAGAACATGTTGGGATGGGGTAATAATATAGGGAAGTGTACCAGGTGAGGATAGATAGTAAGGATGGAAGACTGGCGTATGGCTGTGTGAGTGTGATAGGTAAAGTGAATGAATGAGGAAAGGTTAGAGTGGGGATGTGTAGAAGGTGGTGTTAGGGAGAAAAGTGAAAGGCAGCAAGTGGGATGGGATAGCAGGATGAGGTAAGTTAGTAAGTGATGGGGGTAGGGTAGATTAGGAGAGGGGGTTGTTAGAGAGAGACTTGTGGTATAGGTAGGAATGGAGGGTGGTGAAATATGAGGAGAATGTAGATATGCTAGGCGGGTAGGTGTGTTGAAGGGAGAGTAAAGATAGGGTGTTGTGTGCAGAAGAGGGAGGGGTGCAAGTTAGTGATTGGCTGGGGTTAGAGAGAGAGAGAGAGAGAGAGAGAGAGAGGAGTGGTAAGGAGCAGTAAGAGTGACAGGGGAGTGATGTAGGTATGTTGTGTGGAAAGGAGGTAGAAGGAAAGAGTGTAATTTGTGGGGGGATGGAGGAAGGTGAGGTACTGGGGGGAGGGGAAAACAAATGATTAGCTATAAATGTAGTGCAAGTGGGGCTGGGTGCAAATGCAGGTAGGGTAGGGGAGTAGAGTGAGCTTGAGCATAGCAAGGGTGAATGGAGAGGGTTGGATCAGATTTCTGGAACCGGAATAAAAAAATAAACAATCACTGGAGCCGTAAGTAGGTACAAGAAGAAGATACTGCTGACAAATAGAGTGTATCTATAAATTAATAATTATTTCTTATTTGCAACTGTTTACTATGCTTACATTTTGTTTCAGGCACAATAAGGAATTGTTAGGTATTATGTGTTGTGGTGAAACACTAAAGGAATACACTGAGACGTCTTCTGTTTCACTACTTGCTTTAATTTCCCTTCAGTTAAATGCAATTACATATATTTCTGTTGGACTGGGATGGAATATCAAGCAAATGTTAAGATGGAAAATGTAATTACTATATACCTGACACCTGCATTTTACATTTAAACTATCGTCTTTTAAATGTAGGTGATCTTTGATTTCTTATGAACACATTAATGAAAACAAAACCCTTCACAATAATTTATGCATGCTTTAATATAATGCATATCAGTGATTTATTAATTAGATTGAAAATTCAGGGGCAAGGCCTGTACTGCTTAGTGCCACTGCTCAGAATACAGGTTGACAGCTGAGAGACAGCAGGTAGCTGGTAAATGGTATGTATGTAAATGAGATGCACACAGCATGAATAGCAGACCTAATGCACCCCAGGGGCAGCTATACTGTATGTGAAAGCCATGCAGAGAAACTGTGTTCCAGCATATTAACACAGGTATACCAGCAGAGAATATTCTGATGCTTGATACATAGATCACTGATGGAATAGCCTACAGAGATCACTGATGCAATAGTTTAAGCTCTATGGGTCCTACCCCTGAGGACTAGCAAAATTACAAAACAAATTATCAAATCTAAAGAGTATCTTCCATGTGCTCCTGTTGTCAGGAGCCTGGAGTGGAGCTCAATGAAAGGACAGTTGGAGTGCAAAAAGCTTCAAAGCATTTTTGCTGCCGAAGAGCATTCTTTCGATGGGCCCAGCGGAACTGTCAATTTGCAAATAATTTTTCTATTAAAAGTATTTTTTCTGAGTAAAACGTACTTTTCTTTTTAAAGTATTGTGTTTTGCTGGGAAACTTAATGATCTGATGTTGTCAGTCTTCATCTATTCTTGACTGATGGGTTACGGTTCCAATCCTCAGAAATGATCCAGCTGTTCTATAGCTCGTGTCAGACAAAACAATCTCCCGAGCTGCAAGTCTACCCACAATCCCCCTCTCCACATTAGCTCAGATCTCGTTTGCCGCTCTTGCGCGTAAGATGCATCAACCAACTCTCTCGTAGCTAAGTATTCTCAAATTATTTCATAATTATTTTATAATTATTTACTTCATAGTTTTCTTGTTTGAGTGTCTTATCTACTCTTGAGTGTGTGATTTCCTCTTACCACTGGTAGGTTTCTTTCCCCTTTCCATCGCTGGTAGTCCCTTCTCTATTTTTACCATTGTGGTAACTTTTCTACCGTTGTTGGTAGACTTTCTTCACTTTCTTTCTTTAGTGTCTGTGTGAGCTTTGATAGAATACTGATATGGCAGAAAAACCTAAATCTTTTACCACAGGCTTTAAACAATGTACTGAATGCAGCAGGAAAATGCCAAACTCAGACAACCACGAAAAATATGTTTACTGTTTGGGTGTTCCTCTCTTGAGTGTGGATTGTGCCATTTGCCAGAGCTTTATTCATAGAACCCTGGCAGAGAGAAAAAACAAATTGATCATCAATGGGCTCCTTAAGGCCCCTTTTGAGGAAGCCTTGTCCAAGGCCGACCAGTCTCCGCTGGCCTCTGGCTCTAAGTCCTCTCGCTCTGTGCCGTCATCCCCTTTAGCACCGACTATTAAAAAGCATAAGCATGCCTCTGAGGGTTCCTCCATGGAACCGGAAACCAAGGTTCTGAAACTTTTGGAACAGTCAAAGTCTATGGCAGTGAAAGTTTTTGGTGCCTTCCACACTGGCTATGTCTGTGGTTCAGAGTCCTAGTTCTACTGCTCCAACTACCTCTACGGCTCCGATTTTGGTGTCAACTGTTTCCCCCATGGCACAACAGATGGTGCCAAAGCTAAATGTTAAGTTGTCAATCTCGCCTTCATTCTTGCTGGATGGGTTCGGAGCCGATCCTCGGCTCCGACTCGGCATTAGCTTTAGCTCGAGAACTCCTTTTACCAGCTCGAGGCAACCCTATATCCCATGATGCAAGGCGGAACTACCTCAGATCTCGTTTGCCGCTTAGCGAAAGAGGTCTCCTTTGCCAGCTGAGGTAAGTTTTTTCTTGTTAAAGAAGAAAAAAAAGTTTAGTTAGGGGTTTAATTTCCCTTCAGTGTTAGGTTAACCTGTATTAGTACAGCCCACCCTATTCCCTTCCTTTTTAAACTTTTAAAATAGTTTTTTCAGTTAAAGTTTTAGTCAGGCCTAGTTCCCCAAGTTATTCCCTTCCTGTGTGTCTGTGTAGGGATTAAGTTGTGTGTTTGTGGGGACTGTTTGTGTATATCCTTTTAGGATGTCTAGGGAAGGCAAGGTCTCAGGCTTCAAGAAGTGTGACCAGTGCTGTCAGAAAATGTCCCTGACAGACGGTCACACTTCTTATGTGTATTGCCTGGGGCCTTTGCACCTGCAGGACTCCTGTGCGTTGTGTCATGCCTTTAGCCAGAGAGTCCTGCAGGAAAGGAGGAACAAATTGATCCTCCGAGGTTTGTTAAAACCTGAAGGTTCTCCTCCTAAGCAAGGGGCAGGAAAACCTCTTAAGCCACCGAAGGCTCAGGCTACAGTGTCCAAGCCTCCTCCGGTGGCTCCGGCTCCGTCGGAGCCGATATCGGCTCCGGCTGGAGCAGATACTTCTTCTGCTAGAGTAGTGGGTTCGGTGCCGGCCGGCTCCGATACCCTGACTACTGTTGCCTTGTCGGCTCCGGCTGGAGCCGACACTTTATCAGCATCGGGCGAGATCCTCGGCTCCATCTGGGGTTCAAGGGACTTCGGCTCCGATGGCTCCGGCCCGTAAGAGATCCCGGTCCCCTTCGATACTAAGTATTCACTCGGCTCCGGGGTCTCCTCTTTTGTCGGAGCGGAGCCATCGGAGCCGATCTTGAGATCTTCCAGGCTGTCTGACCACGATTTGGAGAGGGTGGTAAGCAGGCTGTTGAAATCTCAGGCACTGGCCCAAATGCTCCATAGCCCGTCTCAACAGACTTGGCTACAGCCCCAATTCTTGAGATTCCTCCTCCGACTCCACACCAGAGTTCGGGCCGGAGCTCTTGGGACAGTGACTGTTTCGATGCGGAGCCGATACATCCTTCGGCTCCGTCATCCTCGGCTCCGATCTCCTCCTTGAGACTTTCCTTGGAGGGATCCGGTCGTCGGGTTTCCACTGTCGGCTCCGAGGGGCTAGTGGCATCGGACCCTTGTCCGACCCGCTCTCCCTCTCGGAGCTTGGCTTGTAAGCTTGGCGCCGACATCGGCCTCGAGCCTTCTCTCTCCTTGGAGCCGACCATTCCTGTTTCTTCGGAGCGGGTGTGTTCAGGTCTCCCGGGGAGAGGAGCCTTTGAGGTGATGAGGAGTGTCCTGGCCTCTGAGCCTGGTCAACGGTCTATCCCTCTAGCTCCTCCCTCATCAGTGCCTGCAGATGCCTCTTGCCAGCCTCTTGCTCTCAGGCCCAGGGATCCATCGCCCCAGGTTTCCCCACTGGGAATTTCCTCCTCTTCCGAGGTTTCTCCTGACCCTGCAGGGGAACCCCCTCGGAAGAGGACGTGTAAGAGGAAACACACAGACTCCCCTGAGTCTACTACAAAGGCGTCCTTCACCAACACCCCCTTTGACGGTTCGGCTTTGTTCGGACCTCAGGTGAAGGATACTTTGACCAGATGTGAACAGGACGGTAAAACTCTTTCTGCCGTTGGAGTCCAGTTTTCCACTCCTTCTAGACCATATCCCAAGGGTCAGAAGGGGGGGAAGATGTGGTTCCGTAAAGCCCAAGGAGCTACACCGGACACACGTGGTCAGTTTACCCCCAGAGGCAGAGGGGGTAACAATAATAGACGCCGCCCTAGAGGCAGGGGGGGTCCTCAGAACCAGGGCAACAGGGAGCCTCTTCCTGAGAAGCCCTTTCAGCATCCCTGAGGTGTTGCCCGACTGTCCACCCTTGGAGGCAGTCGGGAAGAATTCGCTGTACCCAGTAGCCTGGCAATCCCTATCACAAGAGAAGTGGGTACAGTCGATTATATCCGAGGGTTACAAAATCCCCTTTGAAAGGTTTCCCGTACCTCTACAATCCCTTCCAGACATCTCACCCGGTCAAAGGGATTTGGCAAAACAGGAAGTTTCAAAACTCCTGGGAAAAAGAGCCATCCAAACAGTACCGGCAGACCAAGTAGGATCCGGCTTCTACTCAAGATTCTTTTTGGTCCCCAAAAGGACGGGAGATTGGAGACCAATACTAGACCTAAGCAGACTAAACAAGTCTGTCAGAAAGGCAAGATTCCGGATGGTCACGCTGCAATCCATTCTGCCCTTTCTGGGCAAGGACAACTGGATGTGCTCGATAGACCTTCAGGATGCGTACTATCATATAAAGATTCACAGACGCTCCAGAAGGTTTCTCCGCTTCGGCTGGGAGCCAGTCATTACCAATTCAGAGCACTGCCCTTTGGCCTCACTTCAGCCCCCAGAGTGTTCACCAAATGCATGGCAGTGGTCACAACTCACCTGAGACGTCGAGGATTCCAAGTGTTTCCTTATTTGGACGACTGGCTCCTCTCCGCCACCTCAAGGATCAGCTTCTTCGGTCCAGAGACTACACCTTACAGCTTTGCAAGAGTCTAGGAATTTCGGTGAATTTCGAAAAATCCTCTCTGCTGCCTTGCCAATCTATCACCTTTATAGGCGCAGAGTTAGATACCGTCAATATGTTAGCCAGGCTAACAAATCAAAGGATTCTGGACATCCAGAAATTTGTTCAGCTTCTGTTACAAAGCAACAAGGTCAAAGCCAGGTTTGTCTTGAAAGTTCTAGGCCTAATGGCTGCAGCCATTGTTCTTCTTCCACTGGCTCGCTTCCACATGCGTCTCCTACAGTGGATGTTGTTCACGCAGTGGTCATACCACGATCTGCCCATGAGACACGAGATCTTAGTGACACAGACTTGCAGGGCTCATCTACGATGGTGGATATCTTCCCCTCTTCTTCATCAGGGCCGACCCTTTGTTCCCCCTCCTCCAGTTGCCACAGTCACCACGGATGCCTCTCTGATCGGGTGGGGGGGCATTATCAGGGCAGGATGGTCCACGGGACGTGGCAACCCATAGAATACCACCTGCACATAAATGTCCTGGAGATGAGAGCAGTGCTTTTAACGTTGCAAGCCCTCGACGACTTTCTTCCCACAGGGACTATTGCAGTACAGACGGACAACATGTCCGTGGTCTGGTACATCAACAAACAGGGCGGAACCAGGTCCTATCCCTTATGTCGAGAAGCTCTCAGACTTTGGCAATGGGCGATCTCTTCTCAGCGGTTTCTGATAGCAACGCACATCCCCGGCAGGTCCAACCTATTGGCGGACAGGCTAAGCAGATCCATTCTGATGCCTCACGAGTGGTCTCTCAATCAGTCTGTAGTGGATCAGATTTTTCTGAAGTGGGGCACCCCTTGTTGCGATCTTTCGCTACCCCTCAAAACAGCAAGTGCCCAGATTACTTCACACTATTTCCTCTTCCAGGCCAACCCTTGAGAGACTCTCTAACCCAGGATTGGCCTCGGGGACTTCTTTATGCTTTTCCTCCCTTTCCATTGATTCCACAAGTCATTCAGAAAGCCACCGTTTTGAGAGCCAAATTGATCCTCATTGCTCCATATTGGCCTCGACAAATTTGGTTTCCGTCTCTACATCATCACCTTCTGGTGCAGCCCTGGCATCTGGACCCAGTTCGGATCTTTTGATCCACCAGTCGGGTCAGCAGCACCGGGCCATTCATTCTCTCAACCTCACTGCTTGGTTGCTCCACTTCCTTCCTAGCCAGGCTACCAATGATTTCTGACTCAGTCAGAGACATTTTAGTGTCTTCTTTAAAGTCGTCCACTAGAACTGTTTATGCTAGCAAGTGGCGACGTTTTTCTATTTGGGCAAACGCCAGAAATATTGATCCTTTCACCGCTCCTATACATTCTGTTTTGGATTTCCTGGCGGAGGTTTTTCATTTGGGATCGTCATCATCTACAGTCAAAGTACAACTGGCTGCTATTTCCAAATTTCATGTTGGCTTGCACGACAATAACATCATGTCTCATAGGTTATGCAAAGCCTTTTTGAGAGGAGTTTTTCTCCTAAAACCGCCTGTGAAACATCCTCCTCCGCAATGGGATCTGAACTTAATGTTGGCATCCCTAATTCTACCTCCTTTCGAACCGTCTGCTACGTGTTCTTTAAAGTGGTTGACATGGAAAACTATATTTTTGCTGGCTGTTACTTCTGCAAGAAGAGTTTCTGAGATTCAGGCCCTCTGTATTCGTTCACCTTATCTGGTGTTTCATAAGGATAGGGTTTCGCTCAGAACTAACCCTTCCTTTCTTCCCAAGGTTGTATCTCACGCCAATATTAACCAATCTATTGATCTACCAGTTTTCTTTCCCAACTATTCTGACAGAGCTGAACAGAAGCTGCATTTTTTGGATGTTCATCGTCAGCTCAGGTACTACTTACATAGGACTAAACAAATTAGAAAATCAGACCAATTGTTTGTTTCCTATGCAGAAAACAGGTTGGGTCTTCCAGTATCTAAAGTGACCTTATCTAGATGGTTGACTTCCACCATTTCCTATGTGTACTCTCTAAGGGGCAAACAACTATCTTCTAAGCCAAAAGCACATTCGACCAGGAGTCTATCCACTTCTGTAGCCTTTCAGGATAGACTTCCCATTGACACTATTTGTGCAGCAGCTACTTGGGCCACACCTCATACCTTTGTGTCTCATTACAAGTTGGATTTGGCCTCCAGAGATAGGGCCAGTTTTGGTTCCACTGTTCTCAAGAGTCTGTTCCATTGAGCCACCCGGGATACAGGTGCTAGGGGCGGTCCCATCCAGCAAGAATGAAGGCGAGATTGACAACTTAACATTTAGAAGTTATGTACCTACCATAACGTTCCATGTTAGTTGTCTTCTCGCCTTCTTTCTTGCCCCTCCCTCCTTCCCCCTGGCCTGGACAGATCTTGGAGAGTTCCTATTAGATTGCTTCCTCTGGAGCATTGTTATGAGGACTTCTTTTAGGAACCATGGTTCCTAATTATATTAGGATAAGTCTTTAGCAGGGTTAGTTAGCTGCCAAACGAGATCTGAGGTAGTTCCGCCTTGCATCATGGGATATAGGGTTGCCTCGAGCTGGTAAAAGGAGTTCTCGAGCTAAAGCTAGTGCCGAGTCGGAGCCGAGGATCGGCTCCGAACCCATCCAGCAAGAAAGAAGGCGAGAGAAGACAACTAACATGGAACGTTATGGTAGGTACATAACTTCTAATTATAGTCTCAGAACCTAGGTCTACCTATTTTCCATCTTTAGAGCCTTTCCATGGACAATTACCTAGTCCATTTCTAGAGAGACCTGAGTCCCCTTCAGCCTTTTTGATGCGCTCCACCAGAAGTCTTTTGGAAATAGATGTTGTTGGTTGGTGAACTAGATCTTGGCAGTCCAGGGTCTTCCCTCTTCTGCTCATCCCCCCTCTCCCTTTCGGAGCAACTGATTTTGTTCCATCCACACCCAATTATTCTCCTCCTCTAACCTTGGCACAGGCTTTAGAGCCATCAGCTCCAACCTCCAAAGTTCCAATGACTTTGGCACGGACTACAGCTTTGTCCTCGACACCAAGTCTGGCTCTTGGTGCCATCGTCACTGTCAGGTCCCCAGAACCGTGTCTTTGCCATTGAGCATGGAGGGTTCATGTCGGTTCTGAGCATTTCTATGGAGCCATCCTTATCTCTTATGGCTACAGCGGCAGTGGATCCTTCCTCAGTTTTGGTCTGTCAGGTGGAGCTCTTGCAGTGGGGTGTGACCCCAGTTCTAAGCTTGTCGGTCTCAGTTCTGGGCTCCCATCCTTCCTCAGGGGGTCCTGTCTTTCAGGCTATGGAAAGGGCCTTAGCCACTGCTTCTTTTCATGTGACTCCTGGGTTATTGGAGTTTTCTCCTATGACCCCAGATTCTTCAGTTCATCCATCAACTTCTACCCCTGGACAGCATGTATCATGGTCACAAGACTTGCCTTCTAAAGGTACTCCCTCTTCTCAGTCCTCCTCAGATGTTCCCAGTGAAGAGCCCCCTCAGAAGAGAATGTTTAAGAGGAAACACCTCGATTCTTTGGAAGAATCTGTCACAGAGGACATGGATTTTGATGAAAGGGAGGCTGCCCCATGGTCACTTTTGGGGACATTTTGGAGATCCTAAAACAGAGGGGTGATTGGAAGTCCAAAGACCCATCCTCAGAGGAATCTGTATACTTGCAGGCCTTTGGTGTACATCCATCTAACTCCTGGGTGACCCTGCCCGCTAACGATTTAATTAAACTCATTACTCATCGGGCTTAGAAGGCTCCTTATCCTGTGGAACCAGTCCTCCAGAGACCTGACAAGATACTTACTTCTCGAAGACCAATCACATTGGGCTAAAGGCTTGATAGTAGATGCCTTGGTGGTAGCGGCTGCCACAAGAAAAGAACTAGCCGAGTCAAGTCCTACTGCCCATCCCTCAAACCAAGAGTCCAAGGCAATGGACAGATTTAGGAAGTGGGTCTATGTGTCATCAACCTTCTCCATCAGGTCTTTGAACTTCTTGGCACACTTCACTAGGCTCCAAAGAGAACTGATGTAGGAGATGTCAGATACCAGGGATTTGATCAAGGAGATGTCAGATACCCTGGTGGGAGCTGTGGCTGAGGAGGTTCAGGAAAAAGTGGTCTCCAACTAGCTACCCTGGAGTTGATCTTAAACTCATCCATGAGGCTCATTGCACATGCGGCCAAAGGGGAGACCAGGTCAGCAGCTTCAGGCATTGCAATTTGGTGAGAGCTTGCAGAGCCGTTCAAGTCTTCCTTTGTCAATGCCCCATTTGACAGGTCCTCCTTGTTTGGTCCCAAAGTAAAGAAAAGTCTGTCCAGGTGTGAAAAGGATGGAAAGACTTTGTCTGCTGTGGGCGTATGTTTTTCCACTCCTCAGTGATCCTAGTCAAGGAATCAAAGGAGTGGTAAAATGTGCTTCAAGAAATCCTAGAAGCGTTTCCAGGACACGTGTGGCACGGACTCCCCTTGGGGCAGAGGGAGGAGTTATAGTGGAAGACGCCATCCCAGAGGCAGAGGTGGTCTGCAGAATCAGGGTTCCAGAGATTAATTTTCCAGTCAACCCTATCAGTGCTCCTGAAAGGGGGCCTGATTGCTTATCTCTGGAAACAGTCAGGGGAAGATATTACTTGCATCCAAACGCCTGGTGATGTATAACCACCGATGCCTGGGTGCTAAAGATAATTACCAGAGGTTATCTAATTCCCTTCACCTTTATCTGAGAGCCCCTGCAAGGCTCCTCGACATTCCATCCTGTCAGAGAGTTCAAGTGACATTAGAAATACAAAAGCTGCTAGAAAAGAGTCATCCAAGAAGTCCCATCAGACCAATTAGGATCCAGCTTTTACTCAAGATTCTTTTTAGTGCCAAAGAAAACGGGGGACTGGAGACCAATTTTGGATCTCAGTATTCTAAACAAATGCATCCAGCAAGCAGAATTCCGGATGGTCACAGTTCAGTCTATTCTCCCCTTCTTAGAGAAAGATGATTAGATGTGCTTTATCGAATTTCAAGATGCGTATTACTACATAAATGTGTACAAATGCTTAAGAAAGTTTCTCTGCTTCTGGATAGGAGCCATTTGTTTCCATTTCAGAGTGCTGACCTTTGGCCTCACCACAACCTCCATGGTATTCACCAAATGTATGGCAGCAGTCACAGCTCACTTGAGGCTGCATGAATTCTGAGTATTTACTTATCAATCTCCTCTCAGCTCCCTCCAGGCATCCGCTACAACAGACCATGGACTTTATCCTGGACCTATCCCACCAATTAGGTATAACAGTCAGCTCTGCGAAATCTCAGTTAAACCCTACCCAGGACATGGAATTTGTCAGAGCTCATCTCAACACTTCTTGCATAGCATCACTTCCCCTACACAGGTTACAGAAGACATAGGTGCAGGGACATCCACTACTATGCTCAAACAAGATACTTGCTCAATTGATTCTGCAGGCACTGGGCTCCATGGCAGCCCACCCCGTGGACCACTTAATTTTCATATCCAATCAATGCAAGAATGATTTAACCTGGTGGATGCATTCAAAGGAGATTCTTCGAGGCTGTCCCTTTGTTTTTACTCAGCCCAAGGCATAGTAACCAAGGATGCTTCCCAGATGGGGTGGGTGGGCATTATCTGGGGAAGACAGTCCAAGGCACTTGGTCCCCCTCCAAGGCCAACCTGCATATCAGGTGCTAAGAGCAGTGCTTCTGACATTTCAAGTGTTTCATTCTGCTTTACCTCTAGGGATGATAGCTATTCAATTGGACAACATGTCAGTGGTCTGGTACATCAGCAAACAGGGGGGAACCAAGACCTACCCATTGTGTTGAGAAGCCCTTTTAGTGTGGCAGTGAGCCATATCTTCCAACTGCTTTCTGATAGCAATGTACATTCAGGGGACTTCCGGTGTAATTGTGGACAAATTGAGTAGATGCATCATCATGCCTCACGAGTGGTCTCTGAACTCCAGAGTAGCGAAGGAGATTTTTCTTCATTGGGGCCAGCTCTGCGGTGTCACCCCCCCTGAACAAGTGTAGAAGCTATTTTGCCCTAATTCCCCCTCAGTGGAAGTCTCCCAGGGATGCTCCTCTCCACAATTGGTCCCCTGGTCTACTCTATGCCTTTCCCCTTTCCCTCTGATTCCATTATTTCTCAAGAAAGCATCTCAGTTGAGAAGCAAAGTGATCCTCATTGCTACTTATTGGCCTCAACAGCTATGGTTTGCCTTCCTTTGTCCTCATCTGCTCTGCTGCCCATGGACTCTAGACACAGTTCTGGATCTCCTGTCCTATTACCAGGGACTAATGTATCCAAGTCTTCAGACTCTCAAGCTTACAGCTTGGTTCCTGCACTTCCAGTAGTCACCAGGCATAATGGTATACCTTCTCCCATGTGGCATATTTTGCTAGCATCTCATAAACAATCCACCAGGGCTGTCTACCTAAGCAACTGGAAGAGATTTCCTATTTGGGCCTCTGACAATGGACTAGACCCCTTTTCAGCACCAGTAGAGACATTTCTGAATTCCTAGCTGCCATCTTTAATAAAGGAGCCTTTGCTTCTACAGTCAAAGTTATCTTAGCAGCAATTTCAAATTTTCATACCAGATTTGGAAACTAACGTTTAATTTCCCACAGACTTTACAAGGTGTTGCTAAAGGGTACAATACATTTAAAGCCTCCCTTTAAAGATCCTTTCCCACCTCAGGATCTGACTCTAGTACTGCAATCACTTACAGCACCACCATTTGAACCAGCAGCTACCTGTGATTTAAAGTTCCTTTCTTGGAAGACATTACTTCTTGTAGCTGTCACTTCGGTGAGACGAGTCTCTGAATAACCAGCCCTATGTTCTAAAGCTGGTTATTCTAACTAAATTTTCCATAAGGATAGAGTGTCACTCAGGACAAATCCATCCTTTCTTCCTAAGGGGATTTCAGTGATTAATATCTATCAGTCTATAGACTTAACTGTTTTCTTCCCAAATTATTCTAACAAAGGAGAATACTGCGTTCACCTTCTGGATGTGCACAGACAGTTGCAGTTCTACCTAGATAGAACTAAACAGTTTACATGATCTGAACAATTATTTGTATCCTTCGCCAGTGCAACTGTGGGCAGAGCAGTGTCCAAAGTAACTCTGTCCATGTGATTGAGAGACTGTATATCTTTCATCTACATGAAGCTGAATATGAAACTCCCAAAACCAGTCAGGGCACATTCTACTAGATCAGTGGCGACTTCTGCGTCTTCCATTCCAAAGCTTCCATGTCAGAAATTTCAGTGGCTGCAACTTGGGCTAAACCTCATACCTTTATCATTCATTACAAATTGGATATGGTTGCCAGGGGGAGGGCATCTTTTGGTTCTTTGGTGCTCAAGAAATGTCCTTCCATAACGTCTTCCAGGATACAAGGTAGATGAGGACTCTGTCCCATCAGCCAGGAATAGATGAAAATCGACAACACAAACAGAACGTTATGGTAAGACATAACTTTTTATAGGACTGCAATTGCATTTCTAAGGGAGTTGTAGTCAGGATTTGTGTTTTTTAGGTAGGATACTGTTCTTGGTGGGGATTTTCCATGATTTACTTACCTCAGAACCACTTGATGTGAGAGTGTTCAATCTCGCCTTTGTTCTTACACATGGGTTCGGAGCCGATCCTCGGCTCCGTGCCGGCCGACTGCAAGCTCTGCATCGAGAAGAAGCTCGAGGACATCTAATACCCACAATCCCCCTCTGCCTTTACCTCAGATCTAGTTTGCCGCTGCTGCATACGCATCGCTGGAGGCTAGCTCGAGGCTTTTACAGATAAGAATTTATCTTTTTTGGTTAAATTTTCAAAAACTTCTTTAAGATCTAGTCATTGAAAGTTAGTGTACGGTGTGTGAGTAGAGCAGAATTCTCGGTACCATTAGATTAGTCTAATTTAGTTTAACTAACTGGTATAGAGTTTTTCGGGGCCTACCACCCCTACTTGGATCACTTTTTGACTAAAATTTTTTGTAGTCTTGCTTTTCTTAAGCAAGTGACAATCGGACTTACAAAATACCGAATTTGACATTTGTTACCTGGATTGACTATTACTGGACTGGACTGTCTCTTTCTCTTTTCATTATGTCTGAGAAAATAAAATCTGGCTTCAAACGTTGTCAGTGTGGCCAAAAGATGTCGGTCACAGACAACCACAGTTCCTGTGTCTACTGTCTTGGCCCTCTCCACTTACAAGAGGACTGTTCTATTTGTCACTCTTTTAGTGGGAGGGTCATGACAGATAGGCGAGGAAACTGATGGATAGAGGATTGTTGAAACCCTCTTTCCAGGAGGCTCTGGATGCTTCAGACCAGGCATCCAAGTCTTGAAGGTCGAAGACGCCGGAGCCCAAGTCATCGGCTCCGAGCTCTTCGGTATAGTTAGATCACCGGTTCCACAGACTTGGGCCGAGTGTTCAACTGTTGGCAGTTTCGAGCCTCGAGTCTTGGAACCGGTGACGGAGCTCCCTCCACCGACTCTGCTGAGGTCGGCTCCGTCTTCGATCCCTTCGACTCGTTCTTCCAGGCCCCTTTCCGACACCGATGTGGACCGTGTGGTGCAGAAACTGATGGAGCATACGGCCCTATCCAAGCTTATCTCGGTCTCCTCTCAGTTGATGTCGAGACTTGAAGGCCTGCCACTATCTCCATCTGTTCCTCCTCCGAGACCTGTCCAGTCTTGGAGCCGGAAGAAGCTGAACTGATGATTGTGGAGCCCTCGGTGCCAGAACCGTCTTTTTCTCGGTCGGCACCGTTCACCTCGACTCCATCCGATCCGGTACTGGAGTCTCGGGGCTGAAGATCCGTCCTTGGTTCCGGGACCGAGAGTCGGACCGATGTTTTGGTTCCGACGCTCCCTCTCGGGCCTCGCACGGATCGACTCGGTTCCGTCCTCGGGTCGGTGCCTTCGGCTCCTGTTTCGGGATTCTTCCCATTTCTTGAACCGGGAGATACCTCGACTGGGACCCGGGGCCTTCGACCTCATGAGGAAGGTGTTGTCTACCCAGACAACCACATCAGCAGGTACGGCTTCTCCTCCCCACAAAGGACCGTTATCCTCCTCTGCACCCACGGCCACGTCCAAGCGTCGGGCACCAGTGTCTCAGCCACCCCTGGAGGGTGCCCCTCTTCCTCGGAGGCTTCTTCGGATGCTCCCCACGAAGAAGTCCCTAGGAAAAGACTGTGTAAGAGGAGACACTTGGATTCTCCACAAGAATCCTTGACATCTGATACTGACTTAGATGAGTCAGAAGGGTCCCCTAAGTCACCTTCAGAGGATGTCTCTTTTTCTGACATCTTGGAGATCCTAAAACAGAGAGGTGACTGGCAAGCCCTCCCCCCTTCTGAGGATGAGTCAGTTTTGCTGAAGGCATTTGGTGCCCGCCCTTCCTCCTCCTGGGTCACTCCGCCCTTTGATGAGTTAATGGAATTAATTGCTCGAAGGGCGTGGGAGACTCCTGACACGGTGGAACCAGTCCCTAGGAAGCCAAATAAGTACATTACGGCACCACAGGACAAGGCTTACCTCACCAAAGGAGTTCCAGTAGACGCCATGGTGGTGGCAGCGCCACGAAAAGGAGATGTCGGAGTCTTCCTCATCTGTCCATCCGCCTAACAAAGATTCTAGGACCATGGACAGATACGGGAAGCGCATTTTCAGTTCAGCGGCTTTCTCTATGCGTTCCCTGAACTATTTGACTCATTTTACACGTTTACAGAGGGATCTAGTCAAAGAGTTGGGAGATACCCTCCAGGGTACTACAGATGCCGCTGTTTCAGAGAGAGTTACAGCGCATCTCAACACCCTTACGTCCATTGTAAACTTCGTCCATGAGGCTGATATCGTATGCAGCCGAAGGATCGAGTAGGGCAGGGGCTGCAGCGATTGCTCTTCGTAGGCAAGCCTGGATGCGCTTATGTTCGCTTGCGGAAGCCTTCAAGTCTTCCTTTACTAACGCCCCATTTGACGGAGCCACACATTTTGGCCCTAAAGTAAAGGAGACCCTTACCCGGTGTGAACAGGAGGGAAAGACTCTGTCTGCTGTCGGAGTCCGTTTTCCACCCTTCCAGACCGTACCCCAAAGGGCAACGTGGTGGGAAAATGTGGTTTCGAAAACCCCAAGGATCTTTCCCAAACACACAGGGTGATGCCCCCTCTAGAGGCAGAGGGGGGGGCAGAGGTGGAAGACGCCGCCCTGGCGGCAGAGGGGGTCCGCAAAACCAAGGTGACAGGGATAATCTCCCTGGCAAACCTTTTCAGCACTCCTGAGAGGAGGCCCGACTGTCCTGCTCTGGAGGCAGTCGGGGGTCACTTAGCTTTATACCCTCAGGCCTGGCAAAACCTCTTTTTAGACAATTGGGTAAAAAGCATTGTTACCAGAGGTTACAAAATCCCATTTCTATCCACACCCATTCCAAAGAAAAAACTCCCAGATGTACCACCCCATCTGCGAGACCCAGCAGCTACAGAAATTTCAAAGCTGCTAGAAAAAAGAGTCATCCAACCAGTCCCAGTGGACCAAATAGGATTCGGAACTTACTCAAGGTTCTTTTTAGTTCCAAAGAAAACAGGGGACTGGAGGCCGATTCTGGACCTAAGCCATCTCAACACCTTTGTCAAGAAGGAAAAGTTCGAATGGTCACGCTTCAATCGATCCTTCCATTCTTACGGAAGGACGACTGGATGTGCTCGATAGATCTGAAGGACGATACTACCACATCAAAATGGCCAGGGCGTCCAGGGATCATTTGCGCTTCCGGCTGGGAGCCAGTCACTATCAGTTTCGAGCCCTGCCCTTTGGCCTGACTACAGCCCCCAGGGTCTTCACCAAATGCATGGCAGTGGTAGCGTCTCATCTGAGGCGCCTAGGATTCCAGGTGTTTCCGTATCTGGACGACTGGCTCCTGTCTGCCACCACCAGGCGTCAACTGATACAAGCCAGGGATTACACCCTACAACTTTGTACACACCTTGGCATTTCAGTAAATTTGAAAAATCGTTGCTACAGCCATCACAGCATATCTTATTCATAGGAGCGGAATTAGATACGCGTCATTTAGTTCTAAAACTTCCTACAGAAAGGATAGTAGCACTTCAATTCAACATTTCCTTCTACTGTCGTCCAGAAAGTCCCGGCAAAAATTGTTCTGAAAGTTTTGGGTCTCATGGCAGCTTCTCTCATTGCGATACCATTGGGAAGACTGCACATGAGAGTGCTACAATGGCTTCTGTTTGCACAATGGTCATTCCAACAACTTCCACTGACTCACAAAATATTGATAACGAAAACATGCAAATCACACCTAATGTGGTGGTTACAGACTTGCAACCTATCCAGCGGAAGACCATTTGTGCTACCCGCACCGTCAGCGACGATAACCACGGACGCTTCCCTGATAGGGTGGGGGGGCATCTTTCAGGGACAGACAGTCCAAGGCGAATGGACCAATCTGGAGTACAATCTGCACATCAATGTTCTGGAGTTGAGGGCAGTGTTTTTGGCGTTGCAACACTTTGCTCCCCTTCTTCCTCCAGGGACCATTGCAGTTCAGACAGACAACATGTCCGTAGTCTGGTACATAAACAAGCAAGGGGGAACCAGGTCTTACCAACTATGCAGAGAGGCCATGAGAATTTGGCAATGGGCAGAGTCCACCGGTCGCTTTCTGATCGCAACGCACATCCCGGGGTCATCCAACGTCATAGCCGACAGGCTGAGCAGGGCAATACTATTGCCTCACGAGTGGTCCCTCAAACAGTCAGTTGCGAGAAGGATTTTTCGCAAATGGGGCCAGCCTACCTGCGATCTGTTTGCGTCTCCAATGAACGCCAAATGCAGGAGCTACTTTGCCCTATTACCCCCTCCAGGGGAAGTCCCCAGGGACGCTGGTGCACGATTGGCCCCGGTCTCCTATATGCTTTTCCTCCATTTCCCTGATTGCAAAGTTTGTACAGAAAGCCAACAACCTTCAGAGGACTATTATGCTCATTGCTCCGTCCTGGCCTCGTCAAATTTGGTTCCCCTTCTATTGCATCACCGCATTCGGGGACCTTGGATGCTGGACCCAGAGCCAGATCTACTGACTCACTCGTCAGGAGTTCCTCACCCATCTCTAGAATCTCTCCATCTAGCAGCTTGGCTGCTCCGCTTCCCTTTCTAGCCAGGTCGGTTCCACTTACATCGGCGGTTCAAGATATTTTAGTAGCTTCTCATAAAGTTTCCACTACTAAGACTTACACCAGTAAGTGGAAACGCTTTGTCTTTTGGGTGGAGTCACATCATTTGGACCCTGTTAGAGCTCCGTTAAACAAGGTTTTAGAGTTCTTGACTGAACTATTTCATGAAGGAGCTTCCCCGGCTACTTTAAGAGTACAGTTAGCAGCCATTTCTAACTTTCATGTAGAGGAATGTGGTGCGCCTATTATGGCTCACAGACTGTCTAAAGCCTTTTTAAAAGGTTCTTTTCATATCAGACCACCAGTCAGAAGTCCGACATCACCGTGGAATTTAAACCTGTTACTCTCTAAATTGATGTTGCCACCCTTTGAACCAGCCTCAAGTTGCACATTGAAATTTTTGTCATGGAAAACTTTATTTCTAGTGGCCATTACATCTGCTAGGCGAGTGTCTGAGCTTCAGGCCCTTTCTGTCAAGCATCCTTATTTAATATTTCATTCTGACAGAGTATCCCTACGCACTAATCCATCCTTTCTTCCCAAAGTTTGTTCTTCTAGTAATATTAATCAGTCCATTGAACTACCCACCTTCTTTAAGAACCACTCTAATAAATTGGAGTATATGTTGCACAAACTGGACGTCCATAGACAACTCAGATTTTATTTGGATAGAACAAAAGATCACAGGAAATCTGATCAACTATTTGTAGCCTTTGCTGACAGCAGAAAGGGTCTTGCAGTTACGAAACAAACTCTTTCTAAATGGCTAACTGACTGTATCACATATGTTTATGAAGTCTCTGATCAAACACTATCAACAAAACCCAAAGGACATTCAACCAGATCAGTTTCTACATCTTTGGCTCATGCAGCTCGCTTACCACTAGACACTATTTGTGCGGCTGCTACTTGGGCTAAACCACATACATTTATATCTCATTACAAAGTGGACAGGGTGTCTAGGGATAGGGCAACCTTTGGTTCCACTGTGCTCAAGAACGTTCTCCCTTGAGTTCCTCAGGGTTATGGAGCTAGGGACGCTACCCATGTGTAAGAACAAAGGCGAGATTGAACACTCTCACATAAAGAAGTTATGTCCTTACCATAACGTTCCATGTGGAGTGTTCATCTCGCCTTGGTTATTACACTCCCACCCTTCCCACCCTTAGGAAGAACGTTCGATTTGGTGTCTGGTCTGGAGTATTCTCCTTCTGCTGTGGCAGTATTAGTGTTACTATCATACCTTTGGTATGTTTGTATATATGTACTTTTATGTATATAGTTTGGATGTGTGCGTGCTTTATGTCTGGTTTGCTTGCAAACTAGATCTGAGGTAAAGGCAGAGGGGGATTGTGGGTATTAGATGTCCTCGAGCTTCTTCTCGATGCAGAGCTTGCAGTCGGCCGGCACAGAGCCGAGGATCGGCTCCGAACCCATGTGTAATAACCAAGGCGAGATGATGAACACTCCACATGGAACGTTATGGTAAGGACATAACTTCTTTTTCTCTACCTTGCCTTTTATGGGCTTGTCCAGGCTCCACTGCCCTACTTTGAGGTCTGTTTCTTGGCTTACATGTGGAGTATCCAGTGATCCCTCTGTCATCAAGAGCAAGTAACTTGTGTGAGAGTCCCAGGTGACAGGCTGGTTCCTGTTTTGCCACAGTCACTGGTGGGTGACTCTGCTGTGGTTACATGTTCCTCAGACCATTTATTTTTACCCTCCAGTCTGCTTGATGTAACATATGCAGCCACTAAATGTAGGGGGATAGCTGTATCCTCTACAGGCATAGGGATGCCATTGCCGGGCAGGGTAGAACTACACTTGTAGGTCTCAGGGAAAGGGGCAGATAAAGTTTCTTCACTTAGCTGGGATATGAAACTTGTATCTGGGTCTAGTATACCTTCTATGAATCAGTCATTTTACAGGGAGTTTCACAGCAAAAGTGAACATAGTGAAAAAAATCTTCCTGTCTCCTGTTTCATTTTCCATAAACAAGGAAGATTAACTGAGATTTACTAAGCAGCCTATTAGTACTTTTTCATTGGCTTGTTGTTTGAGCAAAAAAGGAGAAAGAGTTCCATCTCTTTCTCACTTTGGGTTTCAGTCAGAAGAGAAGACATTGCAGAGGATGGTTGCGCTTAATGAACTTCTTCTAAGTCTGACCTTTCTCATTCTGGCAAAAGTACAATTTCAGATTTCCCTTTTGAAGATTTATCATTTGTGACCTTTCATCTAGGATGAAAAACATTTTTCAGTGGGAACAAAAGGAAATTGCTATGGCACTGGAAATATTTTGTTTCAGTTGAATATGTCTTAATTAGCTGCTGCTGCTTCTTGTTTAGCTGAACTGATAGTCATCCTCCTGACCCAGTAATTATGACAGATCATAAAAGGTATCTGGAAGATGGATTTATTTATCTCATTCCCATGGATGGGAATATTTTTTTGCTTTTCTACCCTTTCCACTAACATTTTGGGTTCTGAATCCCCAGAAGGATCCCCAAAAATTGTGACAGTGACTCCCATTTGGCCCAGACAACATTAGTTCTCCATTCTTTTCAATAAAGCCAAAAACATTTGTCACAAGCTTCCCCACAGAGTGGATTTTACTCACACAAGACTGGACTGGTTTGAATTACCCCAGCCTGAAAACTCTTCAGCTAACTGCTTGAATGATAGAAAATATAGTAGTGTAAGTTACATTTACCCATAAAAAAGATGCTCACATTTTTCACTGCTGCAGTATCCTGTAGGCTTTATGGGCTGTGACCTGCCCAGGGCACAACAATCAGTCAGCTTCCCAAAGCTCTGGTTCCCTCCCACAGCTTTAATCTGACTGGTGATTGGACAGCCCTTTGGAGGGAATTCAGCAGTCAGAGTGAAGCTTTCTTCAGGGCATTTTTGCCCAAATGTAAAGAAGGAGCATAGTCATCTTAAATCTCTAAAAGATGTGTGCTCGCACGTGTGTGTGTGTGTGTGTGTGTGTGTGTGTGTGTAATATATTTATATGTATACGTATCTGTATATAGATAGATGTATAACTAGCTTTTGAATATAGCTACAGTTGAACATGGGTAAGTGCAACTTACACAGCTGTACTATGTCCATTATTCCCACGGCTGCAGTAGCCATCGGACAGTATGGGTTGATTACCAAAGCCTATCCAATGTGGGAGGAGGTGGAAGGATATGGATCCAGGAGCCCCTGGCAAATGGTCCTAGGAAAGCCCTTTCTGGCTCTATCCAGTTTGTAATGCCTTGTAAAAGTATGTGCAAAGGACCATGTAGCTGCCTCTAAATATGTACAAAGTCCCCCCTTTCTGATATACAAGAAATCACGAATTTAAGTGAAACACAGCTCAAAACTGAAGCGTAGCAATAAACAACAGAACTGAATAACGTAAAAATTTAATGAAACAAAGCTTTCAGGTCAATAACCCTTCATCACTGCTGACATCATATCCTACTAAAACCTATTTAAACAGATTCAAAAACAGCCAGTCATAACATTCAGTTACCTTAAAGAGATAAAACGAATTAGCTAAAAAACATCTATATGAAGTATACAAAGTATATACAAAGTATATAGAAAATTGTACAAAAAAATGAGTACATGTAGTTAAAAACATATTCATACTATTTCAAACAATTTTGTCTATGTTTTAATATGTGTTTCAAAGATACCATCTGATTCAAACCAGGTACTTGATCTGTGGACAACAATAATATCCATGTATAGTCCCGTATTTCTAATTTGTTATTTATATTACCTATTCTAATGCTTTTATCAACAATATTGATAACTTGAAACATAAAACTATGTGCTGAATTAGTTTCATTTATATGTTTGGCTAGAGCATTGGTTGGTATATTATGTCTTATATCAGAATTATGCTCAATTATTCTATCCTTTAGTCTACTTGTTGACTTACCTACATAGAAACTAGCACACTGTTTACATGTCACTAAATGAATAATATTAGTTGAATTACATGTTGCAGTAGATCTAAACTCAAACTTTCTGCCAGTAGTTGTATAGAAGTCATTTACATCCTTATTAATATAACTGCAACAGCAACAGTTGTAATAAGGGAAAGTACCGAATGTATTTGTTTTTACTGGTCCACAATTCTCTTTAAAGTCTTTATAACATAGTTGCTGTTTAAGATTCATACTATTTCTGTATGCAAACTTAGGGACAGGGCCAATAATCGGTCTCTGTTCTGGTAGAGCTTGCAGTATTACCCAATTATCAGAAATAATTTTCTGAACTTGTGGGGTACTTCTGTTATAAGTTGTCACATATCTCAAGGATGTATTAACTTCAGGGGTGGCTACTTGTACTTCAGAAGCCTCGGTTCTATTACCAAAATCAAGACTTGCAACACTATTACGTAATATTGAGACTTCATTGGAGTACATAGAATGCATGCCAGCATCATAACCCCTATCTAGAAATAGTTGTATAGGTTCATAGGTTCATACTAGGCTATCTGCCCTGGGGCAATTATAAGCCTATCCCGATTTTGTATGACTTACGCCACCCCTTGATTTGAGTATACTGTGCCCTTTTTAAGGTTTAGTTTACTGTGCCTCTGTCTAATAGTGACACGGGAGTAATCCCTGGGACAAACCTACGATCCCCCATCCACCTATCGAGATTCTTCTTGAAGAGATTCAGTGAGGTGCTCTGCCTCACATGAACTGGAATTCTATTCCAGAGTGAAGGGAGCCTCTGGGTTATGAACCTGTCCCTCCAGCAAGTTCTATTTATTTCTGTGCTGAGGTTCAAGTCCCTCGAGCGTGTGGCTCTAAGGGATTTAGATTTACTGAGGTGGAGCATGTCCATTAATTCTGGATTTGACATAGCTTTGTATGTCAGGCATAGATTGCCTTGAAGTAGGCGGTATGCAACTGAGTAGAGCTGGAGTTTTTTTAACCGAGCAGCATATGGCATCTGTTTGAGACCCTCGATCCTCTTGGTGAGATACTTTTGGGGTCTTTCTAATTGCTCCAGGTGTCGGGTAAGGTACATCCCGAAAGGGGCATTGTATTCTATGATGGGCCTGATGAGGGATGAATAAAGGGGCACGATTACCTCTCTTGATCTAGATGTGAAACCCTTCGTGATGAGGTGGGCTATGTAGAAGGTCTTTCTAACCACTTTGGCAATGTGGTTTTCAAAGGAGAGATTGCTATCAACTTGGGTCCCCAGGTCCCTAATAACTTTCTCTGTACTTAATGGGTTTCCGCCTATGTGGTAATTTGTGGGCACATTGTTTTTGCCAAAGGGTATGACTATACATATTTTGGCATTTAGCTTTAAACCATGGTGCTGGCACCAGTTATCTGTCTCTGTGAGACCTTTTTGAAGGATGTTTGTGTCAGCTGGAGAGTCGATCATGGCGCCCAGTTTGCAGTCGTCTGCGAACTTGGTAAGCCATAGTCCTCCCACGTTTGCCTGTACCTCGGAAAAATATATACCGAACAAGAGTGGTCCCAGGACAGAACCCTGTGGGATGCCACTTGTGACCGGTTTCGAGTCTGACATGGCTCCAGCAACTCTCACTCTGTGGGTTTGTCTTTGAGCCAGTTTGCGACCCATCTTGTGACATAGGGGTTTATATTTAAGCTGGATAGCTTATCTATGATGCCAGAGTAGGGTATTGTGTCAAATGCCTTTGCAAGGTCCAGATAGGCTGTGTGGACTACCTTCCCTTCATCTATGGCTTTGGTGACTGTTTCGAAGAAGTCAACCAGGTTCAAAAGGCAGGATCTGCCCTTGACAAAGCCGAACTGGGTAGGATCTAGTGTCTGTAGATCCCCAATGTCTTTGTTTATGAGCTCCATGATGATCCTCTCCATAGCCTTGCAGACTAAGCTAGTCAGGTTTATGGGGCGATAGTTTCCAGGGTCCGTAGATGCTCCACCTTTGTGGAGTGGGACCACTGTTGCTGTACACCATTCTGTGGGCACATATCCTGTAGTGAGGCTGAGATTGTATAGCTGTTTTATTTGAGGGATTAGTTCCTCTTGGAGTTCATGTAGGACACAACCTGGGACGCCATCTGGTCCCATGGAAGCAGTGTTTTTTGCTTTGGAGAGGGCAGCCTTCACCTGAGCATCAGAGATGTTTGGGAGGCAGCCCTCTGCCGGGATAGATACTTGCTCTTTTGGGGGGGAGGGGGTGGAGAAGTTTACACTGAACCTGTCTGCCAGATATTGGCGATGTCTGTGGCTTCAGTGTATTTTTTGTCGTTTAGAATCAACTCAGAACAAGTCTGGGAGTTGCATCCCAGGTTTCTAACATAACTGAAAAAAGCCTTATGATTGTCTTTGGTGTTCTGTGCAATTTTTCTCTCGAAGCTGGCCTTGGAGGATTTTATGAGGGATCGTAATTTTTTGCTAGTACTGATCAGAGATGCCTTCCCTATTAGGGACTTTGCTCTATCATGTAGTAGCTTCCTCCTTCTGTTGTACAGTTTATTTATGGCAGGGGTCCACCAGACTGGACGCCTGCCTTTGGATGATTGGGTCTTGGTTTTGTTTGGGATAGCATGATCCATGCATTCCTGGAGATGTCCATAGAATGCATTTATATAGAATTCTGCAGTTTGGGCCGTAGTTTCCACTGGCCCTTTTGTTGTTGAAAAATATCCAAATCAGTGTTTAACCTACTCAAACGTAACATCTGAGATTTAACTATTCCTTTAAAGACATGGGGGGCATGCATGCTTCTTCTGTGTAGGTACTTATTACTGTGTATTGATTTTCTATATACAGAGGTATGAACCATCATAACATATAGTCACATCCAAAAAAATCAACCTTTTCTTGGCAAAATACCATGGAAAACTTCAAAAAATCAGTATTTCTATTCAAATATTCAACATACTGCTCAACTTCATCCCTACTGCCACTCCAGTGAAAAACACATCATCCACAAAATGTCTAAAGATGTTTATTCACATGTATTCAGTTATCAGTCTTCTCCTTTAACTATTCTAACAAAAAGGAGAATATATATTGCATTCTTTGGATATTCAGACAGTTACAGTTCTACCTACATAGAACAAAACAGTTCAGAAAATCTGAGCAGTTATTTGTCTCTTTCTCATCTAACTGTAAGGGTCGATCAGTATCTAAAGTGACAATATCAAAGTGGATAACCAATTTCATATAATTTATTTAACAGAAAAATGGTTTAAAATTGCCTAGTTTTCCAAAACCCATTCAACAAGATCCATGGCTGCCTCACCAACTTTTCCATCCAGAGTACCAATTGATTTCATTTGCGATGCAGCAACCTGGTGTAAGTCTCTTACCTTCATGACCAATTATCAGTTGGACATGATCTTCAGGAGCAGGACTTTTTTTGGCTTGTCAGTGCGCCGGCATATCCTTCCTTGAGGCCACCCAAGAAGTCATGTAGCTTGGTACTCTGACCCATCAGTGAAGCAGAATGTGAGGAACAACATCCGATGTATTAGTTATGTACTTACCATAACTTGGTATCTGTGTTGTTCTTCTTTCTTTGTATCTGCTTCACCTTCCCACCCAGCCATCCCCCTCCAAAATGTCTAGCTTTTTAGAGGATCTGAAAAGGCCTTTGTTGGAACCTACATTCTAAGTTGAGCCCTTGGTTCCTTTCTTCTTCTGTCTGCTTCTGTTAGGGACAGCAAACTCGATCTTAGGAGGTAGAGCTAGGAGCAGAGGATTATGGTTAAGGGACAAGCTCAAACTTGGAAGCAAAATCTATGGAAGGTGGCCGAATCAGATCCGAGGATCTGATCCGTAACCCATCAGTAAAGCAGAATGAGAGAAAGACAACAGAGATACCAAGTTATGGTAAGTACATATCTAATAATATTCCCTCACAGTGACCAAAGTCTGAGTGGAAAACTTTAGAAATAAATATGGATATAGCTCTTTTTTTCCTTTGTAAGAAAAGCTCTCTGAACTGAGGTGTCTAGCTGACACCCCAGGAACACAATCCTGTGTGAAGGAGTCAAAAAAGACTTTTGAATGTTCTCTTGGAATCCCACCTTGTGTAAGAGATCTCTCACCCAAGTGAGAGATTACTGACACTCAGAAAAAGACTGTGCAAATGTAAGCAGGTTGATTAAATATGGAAAAAATGTGGAAACTCTGTTGCCTGAAATGAGCTATAACTGGAGCTGTACACTTTGTGAACACTCTTGGCGCAGTGGATAGTTCAAATGGTAAGGCAGAGAACTGAAAATGGGATCCAGACAAACAAAGTCTTAATAACTCCCAAAGTCTGGATGAGTAGCGATGTGATGATAAGCATCTTTTAAATCTAGTGTTGCCAGGAAACTTGAAAAAGGAAGATGAGATAACAGGTTGTCTTCTACCACTCCCTGTGACAGCATGAGTTGAAGTACAGTGGGAAATAACAGTCTGGTCTCATCTGGTCTGACAGATGAGGAATTACCCCTCAAAAGCTGGGATTTCCTCTCACTGCCATCTGTAACTTTGATGAATAATCTTCAGAATCCATTTGTCTGAAACTATCTGTTGACAAAAAGAAAAGTGGAGAGTCAAACTTTTTGGAAGGAAAAAGGGACTGTGGTGGTGGTGGGGGAGCAAGGTCCCTTAAATAGTCATTCTGACTTTTTGGACTGTCCTTTGTTTTGGAGGGTTCCAGAATTCATTTTTGGAGCCCCCCCCCAACTTAAATATCTGTTTACCAGCACTTTATTGAGACAATTTATTTTGATTTTTACCAAAATTGAATGAAATATTAGAGAGTACGTTAGAAAATTTGGAAAGAGAAGGCTGCAGATCTGATTTCCTGTATCAACTTACCCTTTTTTGATAACCTCTGCAGCAGAAGAATCAAAAATTAAATGTCTGGCCAAAGGAGAATTTAAAATCAAATTTTTCACATCATCATTTTTAAATCACACTAAGGTCTTCCCTAGCCACTGCTGAATCTAACGGCATTCTCTATCTTGAGTGCTCACCACTCGCTGGAAAACACCTCTTAAGTCATACTTTCTGCTGTTAGCTACTCCACTGAAATAAATAATGCTTGTTTTTTCCCTGCCCGACCCATGAAACAAGCCATATAAACAGTTTGCACAGAAAAGGAGTCTTCTCTAATACCTAAAGTCATACCTCCTACAGGTAGCTACTCCACTGAAATAAAGGACGCCAGTTTTGCTCCCTGCTTCACCCGCGAAACAAGCCATACAAAAAGTTTGTACAGAAAACGAGTCTTCTCTAATATCTAAAGTCATACATTCTGTGGGTAGCTACTCCCCTGAAATAAAGGATGCTGTTTTCCTCCCTGCCCGACCCGTGAAACAAGCCATACAAAACATTTGTACAGAAAAGGAGTCTTCTCTAATATGTATGTTCCCTATCATTTGCTGCCAAATTCTAGCAATGTTCCGTTAATCTGTGTCCATTAATTAAGTGGCGAGCACTCAACGGTCTCCATAGATTCAGCACAATTTCCCTGTTCCCCATTCCCCTAGACTACATCCCAGGTAAGACATGTACAACCAATCACAATAAAATTAATTAAAACAAAAATAAAAAAGTAAACAGTAGTTACCATATTCTTCCTCAGACACAGAGATTTTACACAAAGTTTGGCAAAAATACTCACAGTTGCATGTAATATTGCTACTGATAGTTTTTTTTTCTCTTCTTAATCTGGCCATACTATTGACTGGTAAGACTGTTCCGCTCTGAACCCATCATCACACATTAACCTACATGGATTTACACAACTTATCACATCCCCTACAAGAACGCCAGTCTATCCTTGACTGGATTCTGGTTAACAACCCTTCACTAACATCTCAGGCAGAATGTCTGCAGACAAAACATTCCTCATATTTTCACAATTATTCACAATAAACTTTAAATGAGCCTGACCATTCAAAATTCTAAAAATCAAAGTTGCAGAAGTTTACTGTTTTATCCTATTCTCATGAATAATCTTCCCACCCTTGTCAGAAAGATTAGGATTGGAATTAACAAAGTGTTTAGCAACAGCAGGATTAACTAAATCTATAGCTGCTGGGTCAGGTTTGGAAACAATGTATAGAAACTAAAAAGACTAAGGAACTTTATACGTTCTGTTTTGTCTTTTTAGGGGCAGAAAGCTGACTATCAAGAAATTCACAGGCACATCCTCCAAAACAGACAGAACTGGGGGAAGGGATGAAGGTTCTGGAAATTCCTTCTGTAACAGCTCATTGTATTTTCTGAGGTAACTAAGAAACCTCACTGCTCTTCCACTGAAAACACTGGCACATTCTGCAAATAGTCTTAGTGAAACAGAAACCCCAACTGGGTGAATCAGAAACTGAGCTCTCCTCTGAGTCTGAATCAGAAAACTGAGGAGAAAACCATGTGTCTGTCTCTCCATCTTCCTGTCCAGATTCAGAATATTGAATGTCTTCAGGAAAAGAGGTCTCTCTCTCTTTCTTTTATCAGAAACCATCTTATAAGAAGGATCAAAAGCCTGAATTAAACTTTGAGCCAGACCCAGTAAACTGCGCCTGCCTAAGAAAATGTTTAGTTTCCTGTTTCTTTTTGACAGGAAAATGGGACCAACTATATTATTAATGGCAGTAGCAGCTTCCCCAGGGATGGCACAACATTCTGACTGAACAGGGAAGCCTCCCCTCTTCCCTTTCCCAAGTCTAAGAAGATTGTCTCTCTCTCTCTCTCTCTCTTGCACATTGAGGCTACCCCAACAGCCAAAGGGGACATGGTTAACTCTCGGTCCACAGTGGCTGTAGGTTCTACACCAGAGGGATTCAGCATTAAAGATGCATGGTCTGAGGTACAACAAATGGCCACAGCAAAGTCACCCCCTGTTGCTGAGGCTAGCCTGCTGTGTTGGCAAAAGCTGTTTGCTTAACTTTATCTTTTTGTGATTTGAAGACGTGCCATAGTCAAGCCAAAAATGATGCTTCTTTCCTGGGAAAGTAGCAAATGCTGGAAAAATAACAAATCAAGCCACTTTCTTCCCCAGACAAACACAGTAAAAAGCACTTTAAAGCACTAAGATAGCCCCACAAAGTAAAATAAACACAATTTTGTTTCCATAGAAAAAAACATTTTCAGTTACTTTAAACAACTCTTAAACTGACAGGAAAAAAGAACACTTTTGTTTAAAAGTACAATGCAGTCTCATGACAGTCCATTAAAATACAGACTAGTATTAAAATAACTTTCCTGCAGGGGAAAGTATAAATAATAAGGAAATTATAAATGATAAGCAAAATTATTAAACTGAAGTTGTTTTCCACAAAGAGAATTTATCTGCACAGCAAAGGAGCAACACAAGCTAACCACTGATCCTCGAAAACCTCAGAGGAGCGTAATCATCAGTGGCTGTAAATCTCTAATTGACTTGGTGCCAAAACTTGTCTTTTAGTCAGCTCAGATAGTTTGGGAGTATGGAAGGTGCCCTGAAGCTTTGGAAGTTGTCCAATTGTTATATCCGTGGCAGGATATAACCCATATAGCTAAGGCAGCAGCAGGAGCGGCCTTAGGTTAAATGGAGACCCAGGTCAAAGGGCTCCACAGCACCCCCCACCCCCACCCCACCTGGTGCTCTCATCCTGGTCTACCTACACTAAATACTAATGTCTTTCGGATTTTCCTGGTTAGTGGTCACCACAGCAGAACTTGGGTCCACTAATGATTGGCAGTGGATCTTTACAGTGCTGAGGTGCCAGCCCGACACCCAACCTTCAACGAAAGCACACCCATTCACGTACGCACCCACCTGCATGTCTTTAAACATCACTCGTCCGCGGGGAGGACATGCAGACTCCACACAGAAGGCACTCCAGCCGAGAATCGAACCGGAGAACCTTTTCCTGTGAGGCGACAACGCTAACCGCTCTACTACCACGGCCTACGGTCTACCTACACCAAATAAATACTGAAAAAGCTCCCCTGCTAGAGCGGCGCCCTAGGTGGCTGCCTAGTTGGCCTATGCCTAAGGCTGGCTATGGGCAGCAGTGATCAATATGATGAACATCCACCTCGAGAGAATAAACAATCAAATAAATAAAATACCATTGATGAAAGATTTTTAAATTGAAAAGGTTAACCTTTACTGCAAAGCGTAGAATGGAATTCTCCTACTTGCTAGCTATTTTTATCATTTTACCACACACACACACACACACACACACACACACACACACACACACACACACACACACACACACACACACACACACACACACACATACTCACACAGTTTAATTGTTCTTCTGCAAATCATTGTGATTATCTGGAACATATCTACTCTAGAAATTGTAGATTGAGTTATGGTTATTGGATTACATCTAATCTGAGGAGCAGATATGAAGAATAATTTTGATTTATTTAAATTTATAATATAACCAGTAAATTGTTTTAGAGACTGAAAAAAATGGTGTAACAGAAAGAATATGAGACATTAGTTAGTGTTGGTAGCGAGCCATCTGTGTTTGTAACTAATGTAATTAACTGCATATTAATAATTAGAGGACTTAACTAGGGTTTTGAATAATGTTAATAAATATAGAGTAAGTAATTATGGACAGCCTTGATGAATGTGAGTTTAACAGAAGAATTTTAAGAGTTGGTTGCATTAATATAGACACAGGATTTGGTTTGAAAAAAACACAGCTCTTATCAGATTGTAAAGATTTTGAGTAAGATTTCATTTTTACAAAAATGAAAATAAATAGCCCTTACTGATTGAACTGATTGCCTTTGGGGAACTACAGAAAAGAATGCACCATCTGAAGAGGAGTTATTTCTCTTATTTTTAAAGAGCAATTTAACAGCTTGTAATATCTATATAGCTGAGGTAATTTTCTCCCAGGAATAAAACCATATTGTTTAGGATGTAGCTGAGCACTGATCTTAGATAAACAGATGGTATTGCGTAGTCTAGCTATTACCTTACAACCAGTGTCAAGCAATGCAAGTGGATGATAATTTGATAGACTTTTATCACATATCTTATTTTAAGTAAAATAAGTTTTACAAAAGAAAAGTAGGAGTCAGGAAAATTCTTTGAAAAAATAAGCATGTTATTAAATTAAATATTCTGTGGTTTAATTATTTACCATTATATTTATAAAATTCAATAGGAAAAGAATCTTGGCAGGATGGTGTATTGTATGGAAAAGATTTAATAACTTTTGAAATTTAATCCACCAAAAGGATAATCTGAATGCTGTTTAGAAAGAGAAAGTGTACTGTTCAACAAATTTGTGTATTCATATGTTCATAGGTTTATACTAGGCTAACTGCCCTAGGGCATTTATAAGCCTAGCCCAAAGTTATGTGGCTTACGCCGCCCCTTATGTTAGAAGTACTGTGCCCATTAGTTTGTTTTGCCTCTGTCCAGTAGTGACACAGAGATGATTCCCGGGGTAAACCTACGATCTCCCATCCACCGGTCAAGACTTCTCTTGAACAGAGCCAGCGAGGTGCTCTGCCTCACATGGACCGGGATTTTATTCCACAGCATGGGGAGTCTCTGGGTGATAAATCTATCCCTCCAGCACGTCCTATTTATATCCATGCTAAGGTTTAAGTCTCTTGCTCTAGTGGTTTTGGTGGATTTGGATTTTTTGAGGTGGAGCATGTCCATTAATTCCGGGCTGGTCATGGCCTTGTATGTCAGGCACAGGTCACCTCTGAGCAGACGGTATGCAACTGAATAGAGTTGGAGTTTCTTCAGTCTGGCAGCATATGACAGGTTTTGGAGTCCCTTTATCCTTTTGGTGAGGAACTTTTGGGGTCTCTCCAATTGCTGCAGGTGTCGGGTGAGATACATCCCGAATGGGGCATTGTACTCAATGATTTGTCTGATAAGTGAAGAGTACAGGGGAACAATGACCTCACTTGATCTGGATGTGAATCCCTTCATGATCAGGTGGGCAATGTAGAAGGTCTTTCGAACCACTTTAGCAACGTGAGTGTCAAATGAGAGGCCACTGTCAACCTGGGTCCCCAGGTCCCTGATAACCTCTTCTTAGTGGGTTGCCACCTATATGGTAGCTTGGGGTTACCTTGTTTTTCCCGAAGGGTATGACTATACACTTTTTTGCGTTTAACTTCAGGCCATGGCTCTGGCACCAGCTATCAGTTTCCGTGAGACCCCTCTGAAGGATGTCTGCGTCCGATGTTCTATCCACTATGGCACCCAGTTTACAGTCATCCGCAAACTTTGTCAGCCATAGTCCTCCTATGTTTGCCTGTACTTCTGAGAAGTAGATGCCGAACAATAGGGGGCCAAGGACTGAGCCCTGTGGGACTCCACTTGTAACCGGCTTGGAGTCTGACATGGCTCCAGCAACTCTAACCCTGTGGGTTCTGTCCTTTAGCCAGTTTGCAACCCATCTTGTGACATATGGGTTTACATTTAAGCTGGTAAGTTTCTCTATAATACCCGAGTGGGGTATTGTGTCGAAAGCTTTTGCAAGGTCAAGGTAGGCTGTATGGACTGCCTTTCCCTCATCAATGGCCTTGGTGACTGTTTCAAAGAAGTCAACCAAGTTCAAAAGGCAAGATCTGCCCTTGACAAAGCCAAACTGGGTTGGGTCCAAGGTCTGCAAGTCCCCTATGTCCTTGTTTATGAGTTCCATTATGATCCTCTCCATAGCTTTGCAGACCAGGCTTGTTAAGCTTATGGGCGGTAATTACCAGGGTCCGTAGAGGCACCGCCTTTGTGGAGTGGGACCACAGTTGCCGTACGCCACTCCTTGGGCACATATCCTGTGGTGAGGCTAAGATTAAACAGCTGCCTTATGTGCGGGTTTAGTTCTTCATTGAGTTCATGTAGCACACAGCCGGGGACCCCATCCGGTCCCATTGATGCTGTGTTTTTAGCTTTAGAGAGAGCAGCTTTCACCTGCGCATTTGAGATGTCTGGGAGGCTACACTCAGTTGGGATAGTTATCTCTCCTTTTGGGGGGGAGAGGGGGGTGAAGTTTGCGCTGAACCTGTCTGCCAGTATGTTGGCAATGTCTGTGGGTTCAGTGATTTGATTTTTGTATCATTTTGGACTAATTCTGAGCATATCTGGGAGTTTCCACCCAGGTTTCTGACATAGCTGAAGAAGGCCTTATGATTGTCTTTTGAATCTATGGCAATTTTTCTCTCAAAGTTGGCCTTGGATGATTTTATGAGGGATCGTAGTTTCTTGCTAGTGCTGATCAAAGATGCCTTCCCTTTTTGGGATTTTGCTCTATCATGTGATAGCTTTCTCCTCTTATTGTAAAGTTTGTTTATGGCTGGGGTCCACCAGACTGGACGTTTGCCCTTGGTGGAAAGAGTCTTGGTTTTATTTGGGATTGCCTGATCCATGCAGTCCTGAAGGTGTTCATAGAAGGCATTTGTAAGGGCTTCCACAGCTTGGGTTGTGGTTTCCATTGGCTCGGGGGCCTTGAAGGATACCACACCTGTCTTGAGTAGTGTGAAGTTTGCTTTAGAGAAGTTCTTCACTGTGGTCTTTTTTGTTTGGGGTGGGGGGGGATGTGGATTTCTAGTGAGATTAGTTTATGATCTGATCTCACCAATGAGGGAAATACTTCCGGTGTGGAGCATTTTGTCCCCATGTTCGTGATGATGAGATCTAGTATATTTTCTCCTCTTGTGGGGACGGTGACTAGTTGTTCCATGGCATTTGAATTTATGAACTCCAGGAACCTTTGGGCTAGAAAGTTTGGGCTTGAGTAATGTTCCCAGTCTATATTTGGGTAGTTGAAGTCACCCAATATGATGGTGTTTGGTGATACATTTATTCACTCCAGTGTCTTCAGGAAGGCTGTGTGGGTTTCCTGAGTTTGAGAGGGTGGCCTGTAGCATGCTACAAATTGTAGAGTAGTTTTGCCTATGGTTAATTGCACCTGGATGGTTTCCGATGCTTCGTGCGTAGCCACCAACCTGGAGGTGTGGGTATCCTTGATGAATATGGATACACCCCCTCCTTTTGTGGTGTGGTCCGGGTTTTGGGGCTGGAACGCATGATATGAGATGAAACCTGATAGTGCCGGGGTGCTTTCAAGAGCCTTGAACCAGGTTTCAGTCACAGCACAGACATCGATGTTCTCCATACTGAGAAGGGCCTCGAGTGCGTGCATTTTGAGATTTAGACTTCTGGCATTGAGCAGAATTACCCTTAGTTTCTTCACGTTTTTGTTTTCTAGGGTGGTAGGTTTAGAATTTGAGCCTTGCCTAAAAAGGCACTATGGGGTGGCAAGAGCCTTAGCCAATATCGAGAATCCCCGGGTGACAGGTGCTAACCGTCCCTTGAAGCAGCGTGGCTTGTCGAGCATGTCATCCCAGGCAGACAGGCACTGGATCCCCTTTGAATGACACCAGAAATTAAGCCAATTGTTAAAGCTGATCATCTTGTCACTATATTGTGGCATCATTCTTGGTGAAGGAAGGATACTGCTCAGGGTCAGGGTCATACCTGCCTGGGCTACATAATCAGAGAACTCCTCTATGTCTCTTTTCATGTAGTCCAGGGAGGTACGTCTCAGGTCGTTCACACCAGCATGGACAATGACTGTGTCATGCTTGTACTTGCCGTGGAGTGACCTGAGTGCTTGTGTTATGTGGCGGATTCTAGCGCCTGATAGGCAGCTTACCGTGACCTTCTCCTTGTTCAGCCTGGTGAGTGGGACGTCAGTGTGTCTGACTATGGAGTCACCTATGACAAGTATGTTTGGTGTTGTATTTGGCCTTAAGGGCAGTGACTGCTTTGCACACTGATTTTGTTGTTTATGTGTTGTTTGTGTGGTGTATTGAGTTTGCAGTTGCTTGGGTGTCTGCTTTGGAGGCCTCTGCTGTTTAGGCAAATTTTCACTCAGAGCCTCCGAGTATGTCTTAGTGTGTTTATGTGTTTGATTCAGTGGTGTGGTTGAGTTATGTGAGACTGATATTGTGGTGTGTGTAGTTGCCTTCTCCTCCTGCCTGGTCTTGCCAGTCCTGAGTTGAGAGAACTCAGCCTCCAGTCTGGCTAAATAGCTGCATCTCTCGCAAGTGTTAGTGTTACGTGGGAGGAGGAGAGGGTTGTCCGTGTACATGAGGCAACTGTAACATTGTCTCAGAATTCCCAGATTCACCAACTGGGCAGGAGAGGACGCCAGCATCTGACCCTTCGACATGCTAGAAAGAATTATGAGTTGGTATGAGACAGAAAAGTAGTGGGCTTAGCAGGGAAGTGGGCACTCCTGGGGGGTTTTGCTAGTGAGAGATTTGTATAATATAGGAGTGCTTGACCTGCAAAGAGAATGCTTATAAGACAAGGGATATGCTTATAAGACAAGTGCTGAGCTTTTTGAGAAGAAAAAGCTATTTGGAACAAGTGCTGCACTTTTTAGTGAAGGTGTAAACTGTTTAGGTTCCTAACAGAGCAGTTCTAAGGGAAAAATTGAAGAACAGACTTTCTGGAGCCAGAAAGAGTTTAACCTTCTTTAACCGGCGCTGCCCGATGCTGCTCTAGTGGCAACTCCGCGCTAAATCGCACTAAAGCACGTTAAAGCGTGCTTGATAGCAGGGGCTGGAAAGAAGCAGGAATAGACCCAAAACGGACAATAAAACTACAGTTTCAAGTCAGTAACCACCTCTATGGGGGGCAAGGAAGCTGCTCAATGTTATTCACTGCCACTGATCAACAGAGAGACCTTCCTTCAGCCCAAGCAAAAATGGCCTCACAGAAACTTTCAAACAGTTCAGGAACAGCAAGCCTGTAACTGAACTTTTTTAACTCTCAGAAAAGTGGGAAAAAAGCAAGATTTTTTTTTTGTTTTTGTTTTTTTCAGCGATAGCAGAGGTTCACAAGTAATATCAAGTTATAACAGTGCAGTAAATGACCCCACACAAGAGTGCTAGGTCAAGAACAGAAAATATGCAAGTTTTAAGAAAAAAAACGATTTAAAATTAAGTGCAAACAGGAAATTCAGCAAAACAGCTTTTGGTTGTGCTCTAAATACAGCTACTAATACAGAAATCAAGTTTAACAAGCCAGAAAATGCTCAAGCTAGGCAGCTATGCAGAAAAACTTAGCAAATAAACAGAGAAAAAATACTTAAAATCTCAAAAGTGGCTCCCTTCTTCTCTCAGCATTTTTTCCTCTTGGAGGGTGCTTCACCAACAGCCAACAAGCCTGAAAAGATGCCCAAACCACGAGGCAACTAGGTTTTAAGAGAGGAAGATGAAGGAGTTTTGGAAATGACCCCTAGTGGCCAATAAAACTACAGTTTCAAGTCAGTAACCACCTCTACGGGGGCAGGGAAGCTGCTCAATGTTATTCACTGCCACTGATCAACAGAGAGACCTTCCTTCAGCCCAAGCAAAAATGGCCTCACAGAAACTTTCAAACAGTTCATATGAAGAAAAGGAGAAAATATTATCAAAAATATGAAGTAAAATGTTGATTAATGTCAACTGCTTTATTAAATTCTCCTGCTGGGATTCTTATCTTATTTAGAGGATTGGAATTCTTTCTTCCTTAAAAAGTTCTTTAAAAAAGACAGCCACGAGGCTTTGCTTTATAGTATAACTATCGACTCATTTTATGTGATTCCTTCTTCCCTATCTGTTAATGTTTAGCCATTTTAGATGTATCTCAGATCTCTCATCTATGCATTTTGATAATTTACACCAATTAGTTTATCCAGAAGTTTTAATTGATTAGTTATATTTGTAAAAAGTTTTATTTTACTTTACAGTTAACTGAAATAAAATATATGCAATGTAGGCTTTAAAAGAAGCCCATAGCTTGAATTTCACATGCATTTCTTTCCAAAACAGAGCTACTGCAGTTTTAATCTCTTATTCATAAAGTGAAAAAAGCAACGTTTTGAATATAGGTTCATAGGATGATACTAGGCTATTGGCCAGAGGCCCTTATAAGGCTAGCCAAGAATTTCACCCATGTTCCCACAAAGGCAGCACCTGTTTCCCCTGTCCAGCAGGGAGACAGGTGGGATCCCAGGGGTGTATTTTCTGTTTCCCATCCAGTCTTCCAGGTTCTTCTTAAAGAGGGCTAGTGAGGTACTCTGCTTGACATATATGTAGAAGAAAAAGATTTCCTATTATAGGTGAAAATGTAGAAAATATTGGACATGATCAGAGAGAACATGTGCCCTGGGATATGAACCCACAACCCTGCTACACTTGTGCAAAGCATTTTATTTACAGGTTGAGCTACAGAAGCAGTGGAACAAAAGATGTTGGAGAAATACATAGCATTTGAGTGTTACACACTAGCAGAATGAAAGATTCAAAACAATGACAAAAAGCAAACACTGAAGGACTTGAGTTTACTATCCTCCTCACTTTTATTGTGCAAAGCACTTCATTTACTGGCTGAGCTACAAAAACAGTGAGACTAAAGGTGTCAGGGAAACACATAGTAGTTGTTTAATACATGCTTGCAGAATGAAAGAATAAGACAGTCAACAAAGACTCATCAGGAGACCAACTATGAGGTGTAATCTATCATCCACAAGCATGGATGACATTCTAATACATTGCAAGGGGAACTCCTCAAATCCTGGCAGTTGTACCTTCTTATGTTTTATGTGCCAACTGCCACACAGTGACACTCAGTTTATTTGTGTGTTTGGTGCTGGCTGAGAACAATATATATAGTTCATAATAGTGGTAATACTTTGTTGTTGGACATATATGATTTATTTATTTATTTATTTAAATTTGTTGACCGGGAGTGTCCGACTGGACGTAGGTCCATTTTCAGCGGAGGCCCGGGAAGAAAAGCTCCACAGTTAAAATAAACAGACAGTAGTTACATTGGATTACATAGCGATTAACAATTTAACATAGTAATTACTTACAACATATTTACAGATGAAGAACATATTACATCAGTAGACAACTAGAATCTTTATCTGTGAAGTACATAACAGACATTAACAAATGTTACAATGAGAAGTTCCTGCTGTATAATAAGTACTAGGCTTATGAGCATCTGAGCTTGCTATAATCAAGGTAGTAAGTGAAGTGGAAAGAAAGGTAGTGGTTGGATGGGGTGGATGATATTACAGTGGGAGTTGCAAGGGCATAGCCAGCATGTTTTTAGGTGCACTTTTAGTAAAGTTTTGAAGTGGGTGCATGATGGTACGGAGGTAATTGTGGGTGGAAGGGAGTTCCATAATTTGGCTATGGTGCAAGAGAATAGTGCTTCACCAGCAGAGTTATTGGCTTTAGTGATCTGCAAGTTATTTTTGTTGCTGGATCTTAGTGATCTGGTGGTGCGATAGGGTTGGAGTAGATTCTGGAGGGATGGGACATTTAGTGGATGGTTTACTAGTTTGTGGGCGAGTGAGAGTTGATACCACTGAAGGAGGTGAGGGAGTTCAAGCCAGCCCAGTTCAGCAAGTGAGAGACAGTGGTGACTACGGTAGGATGCCCCTGTGGCGAATTTGGTGATTTTGTTGTAGCAGGTCTTTAGCTTGTTTAGATCACATTGCCTTAGGTTGGTATATATTGGAGAGGCATAAAGTAGGGTGGAGATAAGGTGGGAATTTGCTATTGAAATCTTTGCTGCTTTGGTGAGAAATTGCTTATTTCTGTATAACGCTCCTAGTTTTTTGTGGACTTTTTTTATGGTCATGGATATGTGAACGTCAAATTTTAGTTTATTGTCTATTTCCACTCCTAGCAATTTGGTGTGTTCAGTTGGGTATATAGTGGTGTTGTCTTTTGCTGTGATGTTAAAGTGAGAGTTGTTTTGAGTATGTTTGGTGGGTTGGAAGATGAGTAGTTTAGTTTTGTTTGGGTTGAGTATTAATTGGGCATCGGATAACCAAGTTTCAACAGAGGAAAAGGCTTCCTGTGTGACTTTTTGCAGTTTTGGTAGGGACTGGGCTGAGCAGATGATGGTTGAGTCATCTGCGTATTGTATGAGTGTGCCATGTTTGGTAGCAGAGGCCAGATTATTGGTGTAAACAGAGAAGAGTAGGGGTCCAAGGATGGATCCTTGGGGAACCCCTATGGAGACAGGTAGTTGGGGAGATATGTCATTCTGCCATACAATGGATTGTTGCTGGTCAGACAGGTAACTCTGAAACCAGTTGGTGACTGATTGTGAGAAGGATAGGTTATTGAGGACAGAGATAAGTTGTTTGTGTGGGACCATGTCACATGCTTTAGATAGGTCTAGGAAAGTAGCAGAGGAGAGATATCCATTGTTTTTATGCTGAAGGATAGTGTTAGTAAAGGAGAGTAAGGCAGTGGTGGTGCTATGGTTTGGTCGGAAACCATGCTGAGTACTGGAAAGGAGGTTGTTAGTAAGGAGGTAGTTGAGACCTGAGAGTGTATGCATCTCTCTAGTATTTTGGAGAGTGGAGAGAGAGAATAGCTATGAGGCGGTAATTGGTTAGTTCTGTGGAGGGTCCGCCTTTGTGGAGGGGAATTATATGTGATACTTTCCACAGTGTGGGAATGTAACTTTCTGACAGAGATTGGTTAATCAAGATGGATACTGGGTAGGCCAGAGCATCAGCTGCGATTTGTAGGTATTCACTTGGGAGGTTGTCTGCTGCTAATTTGGTGAGTTTAAGTTTAGTTAAGAGTTTTTTTATGTTGGAGGTAGGTACAGGAGAAAAAGAGAAGGCAGTGGGGAGATTACTAGTTAAAGGTGTGGGTTGCAGGTGAGGGGTTGTGTTGTTTAGCTAGTGATAGTATGGTTTGGGTGAAGTGTGTGTTGAATGAGGTAGCAATATTTTTTGAGGAGTGAGGGATGTTAGGAGGAGGGGTACTGACTTTACCTGGGTGGAGGATGGAGTTTATGGAGGACCAGAATTGTTTGGGGCTGTGTTGTGAGGAGTCTAGGGCAGACTGGTAGTATTGGAATTTGTCCTGTTTTATTAGCTTTTTGACTCTATTGCGTAGTTGTAGGAATTTCTGTCTAGTGGAGGGGTTTTTGGTTTTGTGCCAGTGCTCCCAGGCTTTATCCCTGTTCTTCATTTCTGACTTAGTGGTTTTCTGTAGCCATGGGGAGGGTTGTGCTTTGGGTCTGGAAAATCTTATGGGGGCATGGTAATTAAGGATGTTCAGGAAGGTAGTATTCAAAAATTCAACTGCGTCATTTAGACTGAGGTACTTTTGAGGATGCCAGTTACATTATTTGAGGGATGAGATGAATGTGAGCAGGTTAAAGTTTAGTTTTTTACATATTTGATGGTAGATGACAGGTTTAGCTTGGTATAGGTATTTTTTGAGTAGGAATGTTGGGGAGTGATCACTGAGGCTATCTGATAAGCAACCTGTTATATATGACTGGGGGCTCTTACTGACTAGTATCTAATCCAGAGTAGTGTGCTTGCTGGAGTTTTTATTTATCCTGGTTGGTGACTGGACTAGTTGGGTGAAGCCATGAAGGTGTACATGATGGGTTGGATGGTTGCCAGAACAGGATTGCCAGTCAATATTGAAATCACCTAACATGATAGTTTCTTGGGGGAGATGGTGGGTAGACCAGCTGAGGAGGTTTTCTAGTGGAGGGATGTTTTGGCCAGGTGGGAAGTAGCATCCAATTATGTTGATGGTTTTGGTTTGGTTTATTTTGAGGTTGGTATATATTATTTCTTCATTGCCTATTTGTGGGGCTGATGATTTTAAGATCTGGATGTTTAGATGCTGTTTAAATATTATAGCTACACCACCTCCTTTTTTGTTTAGCCGGTCTACTCTTAGTATGCCGTAACCTGTAGGGAGTATTTGCTCACTGGTAATGTGAGGTTTTAGCCAGGTTTCTGTCAGGATGACTATATTTGGGGAGTACAAGTCTATGGTGGCATGGAATTCATGAACTTTGTTGGATATACTTCTAATATTTAGGCTTAGTAGAAGGAAGTCACTTGGCTTTCTATTGGCTGTAATATGGGAGAAGTTGTGGTTTCTAGTCTGATTATGAGGATTGGGGTTGGAGATGGTAGGGCCAGGTTTGGGGTGGATGTCTCCACGTAGGGCTAGTTTAGATATGCATGAGGTTATTAGTTTTCTCAGTTTTTGAATGTGTTTGTTTATAAGGGAAACGTTATGATTGTGCTCTGTGGGTAATAGGTATGGTGGGAGGATTACTATGTTAAGTTGTAAGGATGCTTTATGTTTGAGTAATATAGTTGGTAGAATATGTGGGGGGTGCATAGGGATGGTTCTTGAGTTGGTGGGAAGGGAGTTGAGTGAGGGTGAGACATGAGTGGTGGTGTGAGTAGTAGTACAGTGGTAGTGGTTGAGTGGGGGAATGATGGAGCTTGGGTAGGATGTAAGATATGCAAGGAGAGTGCATGCAGTGAGCATAGGTAAGGTATGCTTGTACATGTTAGTTGAGGAGGTGTGATAGTAGTGGGAGGATGGAGGAGGTAGTGTTGGGTTAGCGCTGAGGTTGGCTATTGGAAAGATGGGAGGGGTTTGTGAGTGCAATAAAGGTGGGACCACTGGGGGTGGGAGGGAATAGGGGGCAGGGTGGGGAGCGAAGCGGGTAGAGACCCTGTTAGTTGCTCGTATGAGGGGGCTGGAAACAATCAGTTAACAGAGTTAACTGATAAATGAACATATGATAGTGACAAGGGTGGTTGTAGTTTTAAAAATGGTGCCTGACACAGGTAATATTTATTAACTTTGGGATTGTCTTAAGGTAATAAACAGGGAAGGGGTAGGGGAGAACAAGGGTGTGAGCAGGCAGTCCTTTGTACTGCTGCTAATGAGCCAAAGCAAAAGACAAGTTTGTGTTGATACATGATACAAGTTTGTGATGATACATCTCAGCCCAGCTGTTTGCTATACAATGAACAGTATCAGTTCTCATCAATTGTACACAGGCATTGATGGTGTTCTTTGTGACCCACTATGACTAGTATATCACAACAGCAAGTGATTTGAAAGTCCTAGATGGACACATGGGATTTGTTCATCTATTTTGACACGATTAAAGGGTGGAAATGATAATATAGAAAGGTGATGAAAAGAGGAAGCAAGCAAAAGGCGGAACAGAAGATATGCAACTAAGGAATGAGCAGGGTGAAGGTGTGTTATTTTTTTGAGGGGTGGTGCCCATTTTACATGCATAAAGAGAAAGTTAGTTAGGGAAGGAAATAAGGATGTAAGAGGAAGGTATGGGGGTTAGGCAGCAGAGAAAGACAGACATGATTGACAAGGTGTGTGGTAACACAATGAGTGGGGAACGCAGTAATGAAAGAGACACTGGATAAACAGAAGACAATGTTGAGTGAAGTTTTGAACAACCATCAGGAGTAGACATAGACACAAAAGGGTGAGGAGCAACAGGATGGGAATTAGGCTGGGGTGTCCACAGTTGCAGTCTCTGACAACTTTTACCCATTAAGAAATTACACACCACCCTTGGTACTGTTACCACTATGAACTTTCTTCGATGCTGGCTACAGTGCTGTACAGGGACGTGCCTCTTTAAATATCTTGGAGTAGGTTCTTCATTGGCCAGGTTCAGGTATCTAACCTTCTGTCAATAATCTTCCCCACACTCTGCTAGCTACCAATGTGTGACAAAGGTGTCACCACTGATGGCACTACTATTGGTAGGTACAACTGTACCAGCATCCGGTGAAGGGCTACCTGAAGTGAACTGTGCAGGTAGGGCAGGAGATGTGGAGACATCTGTGGCAGTCTGAGACATAGATGCATTTTTCTGTGTTTTTGTGGGGGTGTGGTACTTTATTCCTCACACTATAAGCAGGAGTAGACATGTTGCCTTGCCTAGTGGAATATGTATGTTTTATTTTAATTTCGGTGTACTGAGAATGTAGAGTACAATATAGTCAGGACATTAGTTTCACTCTGTCTTTTGAACAGAGGTCAAATAGCCTCCAAGAAGAAGCCGGGTGTAATGTCAGATTCTGGCAAAAAAAATCCCTTTAAAACTCTACATTTGTTACTTATGTATAAGAGGGTATAAAAGACCATACGTCAGTTCCCCAGTGACAGTTCATAATAAAAAGAAAAGGAAATTATACTAACCTACTTGGGTAAAAACATACTGAAGAGAGCCATGTTTTCTCCAAGGATTTCACTACATGTCAGTCCTGAGTTACACAGATCAGACTGTCTTTTGTCAAGACACAGAGAGATTAGGCCTCATTTTATATGCAGTAACAGGAGTGTTGCCTTGCCCAGTGACATATTTATTTATTTATTTTTTATTATTATTTCACCTGTAATGACACAACAAAGACATAATCTGGTTGTAGTCTGCATTCCACCATCCTGGGCAGGAGCAGTGCACTCAGACCTAATGAATATAATTCAACTTGGTGTCGTGGCACATTCTAGAGTATTGGGAGAATTTGCCAATGCAGGGTTTATATCACTGAAACAGTTTGATAAAATTTGACAACAAATCTGGATATTTAGTTATAAACTACAGTTAGGTTGTGCTTTTAGCAACAAAAGTAACAGAACAGCTGCACACTGAATTTCTGAGTATCAAGTCACAAGTCTCAATAATTATTTTCCTTTAGGATGACCACCATCATTTCCAAGACAATAATATGAAGATTGGGCTTCATGTTCTGTGCATGGCCTTGGTAGCAGCGAACCTGAGGCTGCTCAGGATCAGAATGTTCCCTTTCCCAAATGACTGGCTCCTCACTGCCATGTTGAGAGAATCTCCTGTCAAGACCAGGGTCTGCTTACTCTCTCTTGGCCTGTCCATGGGAATTTCTGCCAGTTATGAGAAATAACAGCTTTCGCCAACCCAGTCCATACAGTTAACCAGATGCCACCTGGTCACTAGGTCCTGCACCATATAAACTTATAGTTGGAATCTGCTCTAGTTCTCATCTCTTCTGGCAGCTCTCATTCTGAGAGTTGTAGGCTTCATGACTTCTTCTGTCCTAATGGGTCACCAAACATTGTTCCATATGAAGATTCTACAGTAGGTGCTCAAAGTGCATTGGTCACAATAAATATATTCACTGGCAGTGTCTATCAGAATTACTAATCCTTGCAGGAGTCAGTTTAATTGGTGGTTGCCCTACCCACTGACATTGCAGGAAAGGCCTTTTATCCTTCCCCCACCATAAGCAACAGTAACCATGGATTCCTCCTGTTTGAAGTGGGGGGGGGGGGCAGATTATCAGAAAGGATGGTTCAAGGCAGTCAGAGGCCACACAGCCGCAACATATCTTTTAAACCTTGTATTTTCAAGTCTGTTCTCTGAATTATACTTAAATAATCTTTTCACTGAAAATGGATTTAAGTAGAACAAGTACATACTGTTTGGTTGGACAGGAAGAAATCTGTATTCCATAAGAACAAGACTAATACCACAGGAGTTAGGACTTCTTAGTGTGTATATTTTTTCAGATTGCTATACACCCTTCCAATTCCATAATGCACCACAGTACTGAGTATTTCTGGATATTTGTCACTGTGTTTCACTATGGACAGGGCATATCTCTCAACCTTTTAGCACAAGAAATCTGGCCAAAGTGTAAAATAATGTGGGGGTAAAGGCCAAAATATAGTGACAGATTTTAAATATTGCTCCTACAAACTTAGAAAGTTACTAGAATAGCACAGTGTTTGTTAGCATTCTTTTTCTGAAGGATATGAAGACTGAAACTCAAATGTATGCCATTATTTAGTAAATTAATTCATAAGAAATTTGCCAGAAAATCACAAATTTTATGAGGAAGAGACTAACAATATGAGGCAAAAATGTAGACAGTTGAGAGGCATGGGAGAGGGAAAAATGATCCCAGTCTGCTATAGAGTTATTTGACTAAAAATGTATTTTTTGTGAATAATATTTCTCCCTTCATAAACTATCTGTTTCTGGGCCTAATCCATCTTTTCAAAATATCAAGACTTTTAATTCCATGGGTGTGCAGTGCGATGAAATATTCTCCCACAAAAGATATACAAGTTACATTTTTGCTTTTGAGGTGCACACAACACTTGCAAGTGCTCCATTTGTCACATATTCTCTAAAGCAATGTTGAAAAGTACATCTTAACACATACCTTACCAAATAATCTATCTTCCAGGGACTCAGATGAACCTTTTAGCTTTTCCACTGCCCTCCAAATTTGCTTTCTACTTAAGACCTATTCTGGTATACCATGAGTCACCACCTCCCACCTTTTGGTGATGTTGGGAGTGCTCATCATTTAGATCCTCCACGGAAGACTACAGAGGGGATTCTAGCTATTTAGACATTCATGCTTCCCCAGGGTCTTTTCATGGTGGGTGATTCAGATGATGAAGAGAGGTACTTGCTGGCAGTCCCATTCCTGCAGTTCCTCTGTCTTGTTAGTGATAGGCTGGAAGACAAAGATCTCCAGGTAGGCATACTAGGAGGCAAAGGAGCTTTTACAGGAGGTGGAGCTTACAGTGTTGAGGGGAAACCTTGGCATGGTGGTAGACTGGTTATTCTATTTGAGCTCACGTACTTTGCTAAAACATTATATCTCTTGTAGCTTTGCACTTTACTATTCTCTGATTTGATTCATGTCTCCTTTCTGGCATTTTCTCAGGTGACTGGGAAATATTATTTTGCCAGCTTTGACCATCCATCCCTAAAGACAACTTATTTTTTTCCATGAAAGAAAATTAAGACTGAACGTCTTTTCTTACTGATTTTTCTCAGGCTGTCCTTTCATTGCAGCAGTCGGTTTAGTACAACCTGTGACAGAGGCCCATGATAACAGTGAGAGGGGTCTACATGCTCCTTTTGGCCAGTGTGCCCCTGACATAAAGCCCAGCAGCTTTGAGTCAGTTACTGACTGCCCGCTGTCCAGTTGCTGAGACTGGGTTAACTGGGATAGCTCTGTTAAGCGAAAGCTGGACATAAATCCAATCAGCCTGACAAACATGAACTAAGGATTGCTGCCCTAGATTTAAGCTCATTGACTGAATGCAGTTTTGAAATGGATGACATGATGATAAGGAGGAAACTGGATAGTCTGTGTATTCAGGGCAGTGTGCAGTGACATCTCTTAGCCTAGGTTCCAGGGTATACTACTTGAAGGAAAAGACAGACTAGAAAATGTGTGGGAATTGTGGTGAGAGAGAGAGTATTTTGAAGACAACAAAGGATACTTTCAGAATCAATGATAGTCTTACAGAAATCAGACTCCGATGTAAAGGTAGGACAGCATCCATAACTTAAATATATGCTCTGTAGCAGGGTTGCAGTGACAAGAAAGAGATGACATCCAGGTAGCAGGTATTCTTTTAAGAATTTTTCTCAGATGATTGGGAAATATTATTTTGGCAGCTTTGAACTTCAACCGAAAAAAATGATTTGATCTTGATAATGGAACACCTGAATGCTGATATCACGACAGACAGAACAGGATATGAAGTTTGCTTGGGTCCACAGAGTTGGGGCAACAGGAAGTAATGAAGGAGAAGGCATTCTAGACTTCTCTCTCCAAATGGCTTAAGGGTGGCCAACACATTGTTCATCAAGAGAGACAGCCACAGGATCCTGTGTAAGAGTGATCAACATGCAACTCAGGTAGACTTCCTGCTACTGAGGAAAGGGTGTTGGGGTGAAATCAGAGGTTGCAAAGTCTTGCATATTGAAACAGATCCTAAGCATAAATTACTGGTAGCCACAAGTCACTATAAGTAGGGATCAGAGAAGGCTCTAATAGATCTGAAAGTTGACTGGAGTGAAAACATATGAGTTCAAGGAAATACTTAAGGGCTCTAACACCTCAGGAAGAAGAGGACAATGGTGCAACTACGAAAGCATGGCAGAGTTTCAAAATAGCAGATGTAACGACAATAGAGCAGATATGTAGAGCCAGGTATGAAAATAAGGTACGTAAGAAAAGTCCAGGAAATTGTCAAAAATAGAAGTGCAAAATGATCTGGGGATAGAAAGACAGATCAGGCAAAGAGGGAATACTGGGTTGGCTAACAAAAAGGCTAAGAGAGCAGTCACAATGGCAGAAAAGAAGGATCAGAGAGACTGTACCAGCTCAGCAGATGGCACAGAGATGCTCTGTCAGGTTACAAGACAATGACAGAAATATAAAGAAAACAGTAGCACATCCTATTCATAAAGGATCCCAATAACAATCTGCTCACCAGTCCAGAGAACATAAAAGACAGACATAAGGAGTATTTGAAGAATCTTCAGAATGAAACACAGAAGCTGTACTGCCTCTTGCATAACCTACACTGTAAGAAGGAGCACCCACCCTTAAAGAAGTTCAGGGTACACCAAGGAAGATGAAGTAACTGCAAATGTGAACAAGATGTTTGGTGCTTTAGGGAAGAAATGGCTCTTGACTGCACTCACTGCAGTATGGAGGGAGAATTGTATCCCAGATTACTGAAGAATAAACATTTTAAAGACAATTTACAAGAGGAAAGTGGGTATTCATAACTGCAGGCAGCGCAGAGTTACCAGTCCTTTGTCACACTGCTTGAACATATTGGAAAGGGTGACTAAATGAATACACAGAATAGCAGAAAGTAAGACAGGAGATAAGCAGTTTGGATTCAGATCAAGTTTCACTACAACTGGCTCAATGATTACAATGACACAGATAGTGCAGAAGAAGCTGGAACTGAGGAAGGAGTTCAACCGGCATTCATAGACTTTTAGAAGGCATACAATATGGTCCCAAGAAAACCAATTTGGGCACTCATACAATGGTTCAAAGGCCTGGAAACATTGGTAGCATTAGTGTAGGCTATGTACAAGGACCCAAAGACAAAAGTAAGAACAGTGTTTGGATTCACGGGGGGGGGGGGGCATTGAGAGTGGGTGTGCATTAGAGCTGAGTTCTGAGCCCACTGCTGTTTTTACTTGTAGTAGACTGCATCAGCAAACAGTTTGGAGATGAGAGAGAGAGATCAACAAAACTGCTATACTCTGATTGTGTGGCACTGCAAGCAGACTCTGAGCAAGAACTCCAGCAACTGATGGAGGACAGGAGTAGAAAACTATAGGCTCGTGGGATGAAACCGAGTATATACAAGGCATTGGTCATGGCAGTAAATTGGGAAATATGAAAAAGTTTAAAAGTGAGATGGAAAGGGAAACAGTGGAAAAAGTTAGTAGCTTTAAGTATTTGAGAGGTATGATTGAGAAGAAGGGATGTCTCAATAAAAAGGCCAAAGCTAGAATCAGAAGTGCTACAGTCAACTGCCATAAAGTGTCAGAGGTAAAGTTAACAGAACAATGTCAAAAAAGCTGTACTGCAGTGTGTGTGTGTGTGTGTGTGTGTGTGTGTGTGTGTGTGTGTGTGTGTGTGTGTGTAGAATTGTGGTGAAATCAGTGCTTCTGTGTTGCACAGAAACTTGGACAGTGGAATCAGAGCAGTTGAAGAAGTCTGAGATGGTGAAAGTGAAGTGCCTGAAACAGATTGTAAAAATGCACATTGTGAGACAGACAAAGAAACGAGTACATTAGATCAGACTCTGAAGTAGCTCCACTTGCAGACAAGGTTTGGGTAATGCTGTTGCATGTGCAGGAAAGCAGAAAAGAATTTGATAAAACAGATTTGGGAGAGACAGGAAGAAGCCAGGATGAGATGAGGATGTTCATTCAAGAGATGGCTTGCATAAGAAAAGATCTGAGACATGAGGGCATGACTCTCAAAGAAGGTAAGAAAGTAGCTCTGAACAGAGAGAAGTGGCAACAGATTGTCCAAGAAACTAAGACGGAACTTTTCTTTCTTTACTGTTTTTGTCATGAAATGACTACAGTAACTATTACAAAATCATTGCTATGTTGTGTCTTGACTTTCCACATCACTTTTGTTACCTTAGCCAATCCTTCCACCAAAGCTGCTCCTTCTCAGGAAGTTTGCCTTACAACTCATATACTCCGTACCATACTCACTCTTCAAATAATTTGTGGTACTTATGTATTATCGCAACCAGATTCACAGTGGGAGAAGCGGCTCATTTCCTAAACGCTCTCCTGATGAAAAATGTTGTACATCAGCACTGGATGTAATGTATAGTGTACCCATTTCTGAAGGTTATTTGTTATATATAACTGTATCAATGACCTTTGGAAAATTCTAATACAGTCATCAATTCCACATCAGGCTTCAAGAAAATGGACTTAAGCTTTCACCATTGTCGTATCATGCTTACTCGCAAGCTTTTAAAACCTGCAGCTTGCCCAAGAAACTGAGATGGAACTTTTCTTGGTACTTACGTATTATCGCAACCAGATTTGCAGCAGGAGAAGCGACTCATTTCCAAGCCGTTCTCCCGCCGAAGTATGTTGGGAAATGATCTTGGGAAGTGTGTGTCTTGACAACTGTGTACTGCTGGTAGAGGGAACTGTGTACTGCTGGTGGAGAGAATGGGTTACAAATCGAATAAGCCTTTCGGAAGTGTGGCAAACCAATGTTGAATAAATGGTACTTGCGTATTATCGCAACCAGATTTGCTGTGGGAGAAGCAGCTCATTTTGTAGCCGTTCTGACAAAAAATGTTGTACATCAGCACAGGATGTAATGTACAGTGTACCCATTTCTGAAGGTTATCTATTATAGATAACTGTAGCAATGAAGTTTGGAAAATTATAATACAGCCATCGATTCAACATCAGACTTCAAGAAAACGGACTTAAGCTTTCACCATTGTTGTCTCCTGCTTACTCGCAAGCTTTTAAAACCTGCAGCTTGCTCAAGAAACGGAAACTTTATTTGTGAGTGCTACAGGTACTCTTCTAGGAACATGAATCATTGGTGATGCAGTAGATTTTATTTGCATGCAAAATTTTTCTGATAATGTTACTTAGCTTCTAAAAAAATCAGCATAGTCATGTAAGACATCACTGTTGTGGCTTTGCAGAGTCTCTGGGAAATCTCTGTGACATGATGAATGATTACTCTGCAAATAGTCTCTGTGACTTAACTCTGAATACCTATACTCTCTGGTTTCATATAGTGAATTTTGTTTACCATTGCTAATTTATCACAAACCACATGACCCAAAATATTAGAAAAATTCTCTTGTTTAAATGTTTTTATTTGAAAAAGAACATTGAACTTCCTATTCCTGTCCTGGCATGTGAGTAGTCAATGACTTAATAGTGCTACCTAGTGATGAGAATTGGCTAACAATGTACATAGAGCTCTTTCTTCAGCACCAAACAAACCCATGGCTTTAAAAGTATTTTTAACAAGATAATGCACTATGTATTAGTAATTAGTATCTCTTCATTAATTCTTAGTATTCTGTTCCAGCAGTCAGGTTGTATATCTGTATAATTGCTTAAGATGCATTTTCAGACTAAATAACATTAAGTCCTTTTACTTCTATTGTGTCAGGAATAAGCTCATTTCTGTGATTCTGATTTTATATATATATATATATATATATATATATATATATATATAAATTACCTTCAGTTGATCGACTAACATGGATGTCAACATCCTGAAGGTAAACCACTGTACACTGAAAAACGAAACATCAACATCCTATTGTCCTATTATGCATGCACTTAGGAAGAAACTTTAAAACATTGTTTTCGGAAAGGGGGCAAGCCACCCTGCACCCCCCCCCCCAATTATATATACTAACTCTGAGAAATTACAGTCACAGGGGAAAGGGAATATTCTCCTACTCAAGGATTATTGATCTTGCACACTTGCTGTTCTACCTTTTTAAACAGAGTTTAATGCTCACTATATATCTGATTTGTTTCTCTTATGCTTTTTAATTCATTTTTTTAAGAAAATGCTCATCAATTTAAGAATGTGCGACATTCCACAGCTGCTAGGTGTTAATTATTTAAATTACTTTTTGGTTTCTTCCCCAGCAATGTCTAAGGAAAAGAATGCAGTGAATCACTTCAGACTTTTCAACTGAAGAATAAATCAAATTTTTATATCCAAAACATCTAGTCTTGTGCCACATTCCCTTCTATTGAAGTAAATCCTAATAGCTGCAGTTGTGCTATATATTTCACTAAGAGTTATACATTTTTTGTTACAAACACAGAGACTCTTGAAAGTAAGTATATTTCTTCACTTCTATCCAGACTTTTTTTCACTGTGACACCAGACCACATCAGGAGCCTTAATAAATAGTACACAGACATAACATGTTCTGTAAACTTGATGGGGTCTGTATACTGAAAATTGAATTCCCTTCAACTTCTGTATACCACATTAAACAAAATATGTGAAATTACTGAAGCCGCAGCGGTAGCATTGTTGCCTCACAGCAAGAGGTTCTCCCATTCGATTCTCGGCTGGAGCATCTTCTGTGTGGAATCTGCATGTCTGCCCTGCGGTCGAGTGGCATTCGAAAGACGTGGTAATGGGCATGCCTTCATTGAAGGTTGGGCGTCATGCTGGCACCTTGCACCGTAAAAATCCACTGCCAATCATTAGTGGACCAGAGTTCTGCTGTGGCAACCCGTAACCGGGAAAAGCCGAAAGAAGAATAAAACTTCTGTAGCTCTGCTGGCATTATCTGTGAATCCAAGCCTACATTGACATTGCCAAGGCCAAAGTGTCTCATACCAGCATTGCAGCTCCACTGTGCACTCCAGACTTAAGAAAAAATGTTCTCAAACCTTTCTTATGCACTTGCATGTGCACAAATGTAGTCAGAGAACCATGAGTATGCTTCTGTAAGTGCAACAAAATAGTGTTGCTATAAAAATGTAAAAGAAAAAAAGTTTTTGCTGTTATCACCGTACTACAAATAAAACACGCAGTACAGCTGTGCTGGTGAATTCTGGTTTCATTCTTTCACTCATCACAAAAGGCAACACGTGCCCTGCACTCACACTGTGCATCCTAAAAAGAAATGAGCAAATTAAAGAAAGAACCCAAAGAAAACTACCTTCTTTTAACCATCACTTTAAGCTACTTTTCCCAAACAATGATTCAAGAATGAGATGGGCAGACCCCTGATGTTGCCTGTTACTGCCATTACAACCAATTGGCTTCTCGGGCATCCATTTCTTGAGAAGCCGATCATGTCCCAGTGACACCTCTCAACCATACCAAATTCATCAGTACTTATTAGTTTTGAAGGCAAAATTATGGGGTGCCACAAACTCCCGAGTGGCTTCTTCAATTCCCGATTTTTTTTTTTATTTTCTTTTTCTTTTTTTTTTTTGTTTTAAATTTATTTATTTATTTATTTACAAGTTTAAAGTTTTGGCAGAAATCACCAAGCATCACTGTGCAGGGGCATGCTTGACGACGTCAGCTTCATGAGGCAGCAAACTGCCCATCGGACTTGGTCGAAGACTCACTTGGACTGTTAACTAAATATCAGCAGGCAGCAGCAGTGAGTGGAGCTGTGCGCAGTCATCATTCACAAGTTCACAACATATTACAATTTAAGTAGTTAACTTCAGAGTCCATCGGTCTGCCCAGTGCCCACTTACCCGTGATGTGCTTGAACTCTGTAGAGAATTAGGGATTACAAAATTTACTTTCTACAGCTCAGGTGGCACAACCTCTAGGTAAGTAAAAATGAGTAAATGGGAACAGACTAATGTCTCCAATGTTAAATCAGGAATATGTGTCTCTTCAAAATGCTTACGGCATACTCTACTTATTTGTTGTAATAGTGCCTTTCTAGTTGGTAAGCTAGAAACATATTCTAATGATGTGGAAGTAATGGCATCATCAACTAGGATACAAGGTGTATCCCTGGAGTTAGACACCTTGAGTTGTAGAGTGCCACATGTAGTGTATTTCTGCACCTCGATAGGGTCCCCTGCACCTCAATAGGGTCCCCTGCATGGTTATGGGGTACAGTTTTCAGAAGTTGCTCACCTTCAGACAATAACAGCATGACAGTCCTGCATGCTTCAGTATATAGCACCAATATCTTCTGCACTCTGTTTTCCTTCCCAAATGGTAAACATACCCATCTATGAGCATAACATCTTTGCCTTTTTGTGATTGCACTCTGCCATACAATTGCCCAACAGTTCTGTATATGTATGCATGTATATGTATATGTATATATATATATATATATATATATGGGTTCATATCAGATAAACGACACGTCGTTCCATCGACAGCCGGCAGATGGACTTCAATTAACCGACACGTCAAAACAACGAAAACTAACATAAACGAAACTCACTCAACCGACAAGTCTAAACTACATACTAGCACTAAACAACACATACCTGCAAGTACAATCACTACCACAAAAACACATACACAACTACATACATACTCGCGCTGCTACCTACGATATACACCTCATACACTCCACACCACAACAACAATAATTAAAAAACAAAACGTATCCCCACTCCAAACACCACACACACAACACAAGCAAACCAAACTCCTACCAAAGCAACACTAAACCTGACATACACACCTATCGACAACCCTGACCCAAACCCTAACCCTAAGGTCCGTCACTCGACACTCACCTAACCCGAGCCCTAACCCTAACTCACTTAACCCACCCCTAACCCACAAGATATCACTACTACACACTTACCCGACCCGAGCCCTAACCCTAACTCACTTAACCCACCCCTAACCCACAAGATATCACTACTACACACTTACCCGACCCGAGCCCTAACCCTAACTCACTTAACCCACCCCATCCCCACAGACCGTGTACATCGCACACTTACCTTACTCGCACCCTAACGTCCGTCACTACTGCATACATGCACATCCCTTACACATTTCGCTTACCTCCGCGTCGGTGTCGGTTGACTGACTTTCGTTGATTTCGGTTTTCGTTCCTTTGACGTTCGGTTAACTCACGTTCGTTGGTTTCAGGTTTCGTTCCTTTCACGTTTCGGTTACTTGAAGTCCATCTGCCGGCTGTCGATGGAACGACGTGTCGTTTAACTCATAGGAACCCATATATATATATATATATATATATATATATATATATATATATATTGTCTTTCAGCTTTTCCCAGTTAGGGGTCACCACAGCGGAATTCCGGACCGCTAATGATTGGCAGTAGATTTTCATGGTGCCGAGATGCCAGCTTGACTCCCAACCTTCAACGAAGGCCCGCTCATTCACGCATTTCTTTCGGAACACTACTCGACCCGCGGGGAGGATATGCAGACTCCACACAGAAGGCACTCCCTGCACACCAGCCGAGAATCGAACGGGAGAACCTCTTGCTGTGAGGCAACAACGCTACCGCTGCACCACCGCGGATATATATATATATATATATATATATATATATATATAGGTTCATAGGTTCATACTAGGCTATCTGCCCTAAGGCATTTATAAGCCTAGCCCAAATTTTTGTGGCTTACGCCACCCCTTATATGAAAAAATACTGTGCCCATTAGTTTGTTGTGCCTCTGTCCAGCAGTGACACAGATATGATTCCCGGGGTAAACCTACGATCTCCCATCCACAGGTCTAGATTTCTCTTGAACAGAGTCAGCGAGGTGCTCTGCCTCACATGGACCGGGATTTTATTCCACAGCATAGGGAGTCTCTGAGTGATAAATCTATCCCTCCAGCACGTCCTATTTATATCCGTGCTAAGGTTTAAGCCGCTTGCTCTAGTGGTTTTGGTGGATTTGGATTTTTTGAGGTGGAGCATGTCCATTAATTCCAGGTTGGACATGGCCTTGTATGTCAGGCACATGTCACCTCTGAGCAGACGGTATGCGACTGAATAGAGCTGGAGTTTCTTTAATCTGGCAGCATATGACAGATTTTGGAGTCCCTTTATCCTTTTGGTGAGGAACTTTTGGGGTCTCTCCAATTGCTGCAGATGTCGGGTGAGATACATCCCGAATGGGGCATTGTACTCGATCATTGGTCTGATAAGTGAAGAGTACAGGGAACAATGACCTCACTAGATCTGGATGTGAATCCCTTCATGATCAGGTGGGCAATGTAGAAGGTCTTTCTAACCACTTTAGCAATGTGAGTGTCAAAAGAAAGGCCACTGTCAACCTGGGTCCCCAGGTCCCTGATAACCTCTTCTGTGCTTAGTGGATTGCCACCTATATGGTAGCTTGGGGTTACCTTGTTTTTCCCGAAGGGTATGACTATACATTTTTGGCGTTTAACTTCAGGCCATGGCTCTGGCACCAGCTATCTGTTTCCATGAGTCCCTTCTGAAGGATATCCGTGTCCGATGCACTTTCCACTATGGCGCCCAGTTTGCAGTCGTCTGCAAACTTTGTCAGCCAAAGTCCTCCCATGTTGGCCTGTACTTCTGAGAAGTAGATGCCAAACAATAGGGGGCCAAGGACCGAGCCCTGTGGGACACCACTTGTGACCGGCTTGGAGTCTGACACAGCGCCAGCAACTTTAACCCTGTGGGTTCTGTCCTTAAGCCAGTTTGCAACCCATCTTGTGACATATGGGTTTACATTTAAGCTGGTAAGTTTTTCTACAATACCCGAGTGGGGTATTGTGTCGAAAGCCTTTGCAAGGTCAAGGTAGGCTGTATGGACTGCCTTTCCTCATCAATGGCCTTGGTGACTGTTTCAAGAAGTCGACCAAGTTCAAAAGGCATGATCTTCCCTTGACAAAGCCAAACTGGGTCGGGTCCAATGTCTGCAAGTCCCTATATCTTTGTTTATGAGCTCCATTATGATCCTCTCCATAGCTTTGCAGACTAGACTTGTTAAGCTTATGGGGCGGTAATTACCAGGGTCCAAGAGGCGCCGCCTTTGTGGAGTGGGACCACAGTTGCCGTACGCCACTCCTTGGGCACGTATCCTGTGGTAAGGCTGAGATTAAACAGCTGCCTTATGTGCGGGTTTAATTCCTCATTTAGCTCGTGTAGCACACAGCCAGGGACACCATCCGGTCCCATTGATGCTGTGTTTTTAGCTTTAGAGAGAGCAGCTTTCACCTGCGCATTTGAGATGTCCGGGAGGCTACACTCGGCTGGGATAGTTATCTCTTCTTTAGGGGGGGAGGGGGGGGTGAAGTTTGCACTGAACCTGTCTGCCAGTATGTTGGCAATGTCTGTGGGTTCAGTGATTTTTGTATCATTTTGGACTAATTCTGAGCATATCTGGGAGTTTCCACCCAGGTTCCTAACATAGCTGAAAAAGGCCTTATGATTGTCCTTTGAATCCATGGCAATTTTTCTCTCAAAATTGGCCTTAGTTGATTTTATGAGTGCTCGTATTTTTTACTAATAATGATCAGGGGTGACTTCCCTTTTATGGATTTTGTTCTATCATGTAATAGCTTTCTCCTCTTATTGTAAAGTTTGTTAATGGCTGGGGTCCACCAGACTGGACGTTTGCCCTTTGTGGAAAGAGTCTTGGTTTTATTTGGGATTGCCTGATCCATGCAGTCCTGGAGGTGTTCATAGAAAGCATTTGTAAGGGCTTCCGCAGCTTGGGTTGTGGTTTCCTCTGGCTCAGGGGCCTTGAAGGATACCACACCAGTCTTGAGTAGTGTGAAGTTTGCTTTAGAGAAGTTCTTCACTATGGTCTTTTTTGTTTGGGGTGGGGGCAGGATGTGGATTTCCAGTGAGATTAGTTTATGATCAGATCTCACCAATGAGGGATATACTTCTGGTGTGGAGCATTTTGTCCCCATGTTTGTGACTATGAGATCTAGTATATTTTCTCCTCTCGTGGGAACAGTGACTAGCTGTTCCATGGCATTTGAATTTATGAACTCCAGGAACCGTTGGGCTAGAAAGTTAGGGCTTGAGTAATGTTCCCAGTCTATATTCGGGTAGTTGAAGTCACCCAATATGATGGTGTTTGGAGATACATTTATACCCTCCAGTGTCTTCAGGAAGGCTGTGTGGGGTTCCTGAGTTTGAGAGGGTGGCCTGTAGCATGCTGCAATTTATAGAGCAGTTTTGCCTATGGTTAGTTGCACCTGGATGGTTTCCGAAGCTTCGTGCGTTGCCACCAACCTGGAGGTGTGGGTATCCTTTATGAATATGGATACACCCCCTCCTTTTGTGGTGTGGTCCGGGTTTTGGGGCTGGAACGCATGATATGAGGTAAAACCTAATAGTGCCGGGGTGCTGTCAGGAGCCTTGAACCAGGTTTCAGTTACAGCACAGACATCAATGTTCTCCATACTGAGAAGGGCCTCGAGTGCGCGCATTTTGAGATTTAGACTTCTGGCATTGAGCAGCATTACCCTCAATTTCTTCCCATTTTTGTTTTCTAGGGTGGTAGGTTTAGAATTTGAGCCTTGCCTAAAAAAGGCACTATGGGGGTGGCAAGAGCCTTAGCCAATATCCGGAATCCCAGGGGTGACAGGTGCAAGCCGTCCCTTGCGAAGCAGTGTGGCTTGTCAAGCATGTCATCCCAGGCAGACAGACACTGGATCCCCTTTGAATGACACCAGACATTAAGCCAATTGTTAAAGCTGATCATCTTGTCTCTATATTGTGGCATCATTCTTGGTGAAGGAAGGATACTGCTCAGGGTTAGGGTCATACCTGCCTGGGCTACATAATCAGAGAGCTCCTCTATGTCTCTTTTCATGTAGTCCAGGGAGGTACGTCTCAGGTCGTTCACACCAGCATGGACAATGACTGTGTCATATTTGTACTTGCCGTGGAGTGACCCGAGTGCTTGTGTTATGTGGCGGATTCTAGCGCCCGATAGGCAGCTTACTGTGACCCTCTCCTTGTTCAGCCTGGTGAGTGGGACGTCAGTGTGTCTGACTATGGAGTCACCTATGACAAGTATGTTTGGTGTTGTATTTGGCCTTAAGGGCTGTGACTGCTTTGCACACTGCTTTTGTGGTTTATGTGTTGCTTGTGGGGTGTCTTGAGGTAGCAGTTGTTTGGGTGTCTGCTTAGGAGGCCTCTGCTGTTTAGGTAAATTTTTACTCAGAGCCTCCGAGTATGTCTTTGTGTGTTTATGTGTTTGATTCAGTGGAGTGGTAGCATTATCTGAGGCTGGTTTTGTGCTGTGTGTAGTTGCCTTCTCCTCCTGTCTGGTCTTGCCAGTCCTGAGTTGAGAGAGCTCAGCCTCCAGTTTGGCTAAATAGCTACATCTCTCACAAGTATTTGTGTTATGTGGGAGGAGGAGAGGGTTGTCTGTGTACATGAGGCAGTTATAACATTGCCTCAAGATTCCCAGATTCACCAGCTGGACTGGAGAGGAGATTGACAACTGACCTTTGGACATGCTAGAATAATATTGGGAAATCCTTAATTGAAAACAAGGGCCAGTGGGGAGTGAGGGTGTAGTGCTTTTAATTTTTAGTGCTGACTTATATAATTGCTTTAGTGAGCAAGTGCCAGGTAACTTGAGTGCAATGTGTTACAAGTAACTAAATGCAAAACGACAAACAGTAACTTTCTTTCAAGTGAAACAAGGAAATAAGTACAGTAAGCAATGCAGATATCACTAGTGATCCACAGAAGCGCTGAGAAGTTGTGTATTAGGTGGAATTAGCTTCCAGGAAAATAACAAGCAAACAAACAACAAGCATATAAACAAAGCTAGATTCAGCAGGCCTGGATCTAGTCTATGCTAGAGCAAACAAGGTGAACCAATTTCAGTAAGATACAGTTCAAATATTCAGGCACTATAAACCTTTAACCAGAAATTCCCAGCTCAGAAGGGCAGAGTCCAGCCTCTTCTCCCACAAGAGTGCAGACCACGAACTTTCTTAATGTAAAATAACTGGCCTGAAGCCCAAGTGCCTAAACCAGAACTAATACACTTGGACACTGGGCTCTCAATCAGCAGTTCCCAACTTAGAAGGATGAAAGCTACCTGTCCTGCCACCACAGTGCTTGCCACAAACCTTCCTAATGTAAAACAACTGGTCTGAAGCCCAAGTGCTTAATCCAAAAGACTTGAATGATAGCTACACTTTAATCAAGTTACAACCAAGCAGTAATAAATACCATTGAATACTTTAGAGAATGTCTGGATTAGTGCTCAAGTTACACAAACAAAGCTAGATCCAGCAGGCCCGCATCCAGTCTATGCCACAGCAAACAAGGTGCACCAACTTCAGTAAGAAACAGTTCAGATATGCATGCACTATAAGCCTTTAACCAGAAATTCCCAGCTCAGAAGGGCAGAGTCCAGCCTCTCCTCCCACAAGAGTGCAGACCACGAACCCTCTTAATGTAAAATAACTGGCTTGAAAGCCCAAGTGCTTAAACCAGAATTAATACACTTTTAGAATAACAGACACTAAGCCCTCAATCAGCAGTTCTCAACCTAGAAGGATGTAAGCTACCTGTTCTGCCACAACAGTGCAGACCACAAACCCTCTCAGTGCAAAACAACTAACTGGTCCGAAGCCCAAGTGTTTATAAAACTAAGTGAATTACAAGGAGCAGCAGAATTAAGTTAATGTCATAAAAACAGGACCTGACCATGCTATAAATGTGTTTTTTTGTAAATTCATTTATAGAAGTGGAAAGTTTAATCATCTCTTTTTAAATAAAGAATTTAGTCTGTGTCAATATGCGGACTATGATAGTGAACATTTAGTGTATATATATATATATATATATATATATATATATATATATATATATATATATATATATATATATGTGTATATGTATAGCACAGTGTGGAAGATATTGAACTGCTTGCAAGTACTTCAAATGCTAACACTGAATTTTTAACTTTTGATGTAAGAGTGTTCAATCTCGCCGTTTGTTCTTACACACGGGAGTCGGCCAAATTGCAAAGCTCTGAATCTCAGAGAAGCTCGAGACCAGCCCATATCCCACAATCCTCCCTGCCATTACTCAGATCTAGTTTGCCGCTGCAACAGATCGGATCGAGGAGAGCTCGGACCAGATAGAAACTTGAGTTGTTGATTTCTTCAGATAAGAATTCAAATTTTTTTCTTGCTGATACTTCCTTATACTTAGTAGTTATTGTAGAAGTGCTGTGTGTGTGATATATCTATATATACCCATTTTTCTTCTTCAGGCACCCTTGTGGCCTAACCTTTTTTCCTTGGGTGTGTTTTTTTTTGTGAGAGTTTTATATATATATAAAACCTATTTAGTATACATATATTGCTAGGATTAGTAGTTTTTTCCTATTATTATAGTTATTATCTTTGTTACTGTACAATGTCAGAAAAAGCCAAATCTGGTTTTAAAAGATGTCAGTGTGGGCAGAAAATGTCCATTACTGACAATCATGCTTCCTGTGTCTACTGTCTTGGCCCTCTCCATCTCCAAGAGGATTGCTCTATTTGTCATTCCTTTAGTGGGAGGGTCATGACAGATAGACGCAGGAAGCTTATTGACAGAGGATTGTTGAAGCCGGCCTTTCAAGAGGCTTTGGACAAGTCGGATCAGGCTTCTAAATCCTCGGATGGGTCGAAGATGTTGGAGCCCATGTCATCAGCTCCGAGTTCATCTTCTCGGGTTCGTTCGCCGGTTCCACAGATCTCGGGGTCAAGCGTCGAACATTTATCTTTTACTGAGCCCCAGATCTTGGAACTGGTGTTGGAGCTGCCACAACCGTCCATTCTTCGGTCGGTGCCATCTTCGGCTCCTTTGACCCATTCTTCCAGACCCTTGTCTGACACAGATGTGGATCGTGTCGTGCAGAAACTCATGGAGAACACGGCCCTTTCCAAGTTAATTGCAGTTTCCTCCCAGTTGGTGTCGAAACTAGAAGGCCTCCCCATGTCTCCAACGGGTCCTCCTTCGAGACCCATCCAAATCTCGGAGCCGGGAGAAGATGAATTGATGATAGTGGAGCCCTCGGTGCTGAAACCGTCCATTGCACGATCGACACCTTTGACTTCGACTCCTTCAGAATCGTTAGGGGAGTCGCGGAGCCGACGGTCTTTGCTCGGTTCCAGGACCGAGACTCGTACCGACCTGTCGGTGCCGACTCTCCCTCTCGGGGCCTCGGCACAGACTTGTTCGGCTCCGTCCTCAGGGCCGGATCCCACGGCACCTGGTTCTGGGATACTTCCGTGTTCTTCGGAACCGGGGGAGCCCTTAGCCAGGGGTTCGGGGGCCTTTGACCTTATGAGGAAGGTATTGTCTGCACAGGCAACCACATCATCAGGGGAATCTTCTCCTTCCCCAAAAGGGCCACTTTCTGTTTCTGCTCCCATGGTCCATCCCAAGCATCATGCCCAATTGCCTCAGCCACCCACAGAGGGTTCCCCCTGTTCCTTGGAGGCCTCACCAGAAGCCCCCTCTGATGAGGTCCCAAGGAAACGGTTGTGAAAGAGGAGGCACATAGATTCCCCACAGGAATCTCTAATGTCTGACACCGACTTGGATGAGGCAGAGGGGTCCCCCAAATCACCCTCGGAGGATGTGTCATTTGCAGACATCCTGGAGATCTTGAAACAGAGGGGTGATTGGCAGTCCCTAGCCCCCTCTGAGGACGAGTCGGTGCTGCTGAAGGCTTTTGGGGCTCAACCTTCTACTTCCTGGGTGACCCTGCCCTTTGATGAATTAATGGATTTGATTGCTTGAAGGGCATGGGAAACACCTGACACAGTGGAACCAGTACCTAGGAAACCAAACAAGTTCATCACTGCCCCCCAAGATAAATCTTATCTCACCAAGGGAGTCCCTGTCGACGCTATGGTGGTGGCGGCAGCCACGAAAAAGGAGATGTCTGAGTCTTCCTCATCTGTTCATCCTCCTAATAAGGATTCTAGGACTATGGACAGATATGGGAAGCACATTTTTAGTTCAGCGACTTTTTCCATGCGTTCCCTGAACTACCTGACCCATTTCACACTTTTGCAGAGGGATCTCATCAAGGAGCTGACAGATACCCTCCAGGGTAACACAGATGCTGCTGTTTCAGATAAGGTAACAGCACAACTTAACACCGTCACATCCATAGTAAACTCATCCATGAGGCTCATCTCGTATGCAGCCGAGGGATCGAGTAGAGCTGCAGCTTCAGCGATTGCTCTTCGAAGACAATCATGAATGCGGCTGTGCTCCTTTGCGGAAGCTTTCAAATCTTCCTTTGCCAATGCCCCTTTTGATGGTGCCACACTTTTCGGGCCCAAGGTTAAGGAGACTCTCACTCAGGGCGAGCAAGAGGGAAAGACCTTGTCTGCTGTCGGGGTCCGTTTTTCTGCTCCTACTAGACCGTACCCCAAAGGGCAATGAGGTGGAAAAATGTGGTTCCGTAAGAATCAGGGATCTTTCCAGACCACACAGAGTGATACCCCCTCCAGAGGCAGAGGATGGGGTAGAAATGGAAGACGCCGCCCCTGTGGTAGAGGGGGTCTGCATAACCAAGGCGACAGGGATTCCGTCCCTGGGAAGCCTTTCCAGCACTCCTGAATGGAGGCCCGGCTGTCCTGCTCTGGAGGCAGTCAGGGGTCGTTTAGCTTTATACCCACTGGCCTGGCTAAACATTACTTCAGATTCTTGGGTAAAAAGCATTATAACCAGAGGATACAAAATCCCCTTCTTTTCAACACCACCTCTACAAAGAAAATTTCCAGACGTGCCACCCCGTCTGCGAAAACTAGCAGCTGTAGAAATTTCAAAGCTGCTCGAAAACAGAGTCATCCAACCAGTCCCGGCAGACCAAAGAGGATTAGGAACTTACTCAAGGTTCTTTTTAGTTCCAATAAAGACAGGGGACTGGAGACCGATCTTAGATCTCAGCCATCTCAACAACTTCGTGAAGAAGGAAAAGTTCCGGATGGTCACGCTTCAATCGATCCTTCCATTCTTACAGAAGGATGATTGGATGTGCTCTATAGATCTCAAAGACGCATACTACCACATCAAAATGGCCAGACCATCCAGAGATCACCTGCGCTTCCAGCTGGGGGCCAGTCACTTTCAGTTTCGAGCTCTGCCCTTTGGACTCACCTCAGCCCCCAGGGTATTCACCAAATGCATGGCAGTAGTTGCGGCTCACTTGAGACGACAAGGATTCCGGGTGTTTCCCTATCTGGATGACTGGCTCCTCACCACCACCACCGAGCGTCGACTATTGCAAGCCAGAGACTACACAATTGGCTTTTGTTCCCACTTAGGGATATTCATAAACTTCGAAAAGTCTTGCTTATCGCCCTCACAGTGTATTTCCTTCATCGGAGCAGATCTAAATACACGATCGACACTACTAAAACTCCCCCCAGTACGAGCTTCAACGCTCAAACAGCAGGTCCTACTTCTTCTAGTCAGCAAGAAAGCCCCGGCCAAACTGGTGTTAAAAGTGTTGGGACTGATGGCAGCCGCATTAATTGCAGTCCCTATGGGAAGGTTACACATGAGGATTCTTCAATGGCTGCTCTTTGCGCAGTGGTTGTTCCAACACCTACCCCTAACGCACGAGATCAGGATAACAGAATCTTGCAGACGGGACCTCTCATGGTGGGTGCTCGACCAGAATCTCACTGTCTGTCGTCCATTCATTCTACCCATTCCAACAGCCACAATAACCACGGACGCTTCCCTGATAGGGTGGGGGGGCTTTTTTCAGGGAAGAACAGTCCAAGGAGAATGGTCCAGCACGGAGTACAATCTACATATAAATGTTCTGGAGTTGAGGGCGGTGTTCCTAGCGTTGCAACACTTCCAAGCCCTCTTACCTCTAGGGACAGTAGCAATTCAGACAGACAACATGTCTGTAGTCTAGTACATAAACAAGCAAGGGGGAACCAGGTCTTACCCGTTATGCAGAGAGCCCATGAGAATTTGGCAATGGGCAGAGTCCATGGGTCGCTTTCTGATAGCAATGCACATCCTGGGGTCATCCAGCGTCATTGCGGACAGGTTGATCAGAGCCATCCTGTTACCTCACGAGTGGTCCCTGAATTCACAGACAGCGGAAAAGATCTTCCGCAAATGGGACCAGCCTTGCTGCGATCTGTTTGCTTCCCCATTGAATGCAAAATGCAGAAGCTACTTTGCCCTTCTACCCCCTCCGGGAGATGTCCCCAGGGACGCACTGATACACGATTGGCCCCCGGGTCTCCTATATGCATTCCCACAGACTCCATTGATTCCCAGATTTCTACAGAAAGCCAGGAGCCTGGAAAGGACTATAATACTCATAGCCCCATTCTGGCCTCGTCAAGTATGGTTTCCCTTTCTTCGAGCTCATCAAATAGAGGAACCGTGGATTCTGGACCCAGTGCCAGACCTGCTGACACACTCGTCGGGAGTTCCTCACCCATCTCTACAATCCCTCAAACTAGCAGCTTGGCTGCTCCGCTTCCCTGCCTAGCCAGGTCTCATCTACTCCTTCCGTCAGCTCAACACATCCTAGTTGCTTCTCATAAAGCCTCTACTACTAGGCTCTATACGAGTAAGTGGAAACGCTTTGTATATTGGGCATCTAGTCAAAACTTAGATCACTTGGTAGCTCCTTTACATAAAATTTTAGAATTCCTATCCATCCTTTTTCACGAAGGAGCTTCTCCTTCCACTCTAAGAGTACAGTTGGCGGCCATATCAAACTTCCATATTGGTGAGGGAGGTTCTTCCATTATGTCTCACAGGCTTTGTAAAGCCTTTTTGAAAGGAACCGTCCATCTTAGACCACCTGTCAGAAAACCTTTCTTCCCATGGAGCCTGAATTTGCTGCTGTCGCAACTCATGTTGCCACCTTTTGAACCTGCTTCATCATGCCTCCTAAAGTTCTTGTCGTGGAAGACACTGTTTCTCATTGCAGTGACCTCAGCTCATAGAGTCTCAGAGCTACAGGCGTTGTCGGTCAGACCACCTTACCTGATATTCCACCCAGACAGGGTTTCTTTGCGTACAAATCCATCTTTCCTTCCAAAAGTATGTTCAGTTACGAATATTAACCAGTCCATAGAACTCCCTACCTTTTTCAAAAACCATACTAACAAACTGGAGTATATGTTGCACAAGTTGGATGTTCACAGGCAGCTAAGATTTTATTTAGACAGGACCAAAGCCTTCAGAAAAATGGATCAACTCTTCGTCGCTTTTGCAGACAATAAAAAGGGCATGGCAATTACTAAACGTACACTATCTAAATGGCTTGCTGACTGTATAAAATTTGTCTACTCTAAATCAAACCAATCCTTACAAAACAAACCTAAGGCCCATTCTACCAGATCCGTTTCCACCTCCTTAGCTCATGCAGCTCGCTTGCCTTTGGACACTATTTGTGCAGCAGCCACGTGGTCTAAACCACGTACTTTCATCACTCATTATAGAGTGGACAAGGTCTCCAAGGATAGGACATCATTTGGTTCCACTGTGCTTAGGAACGTTCTTCCATGAGTCACTCAGGGTCACGGAGCTAGGGATGCTACCCGTGTGTAAGAACAAACGGCAAGATTGAACACTCTTACATAAAGAAGTTATGTCCTTACCATAACATTCCATGTAGAGTGTTCATCTCGCCTTTGTTCTTACATTCCCTCCCTCCCCCCCTCATGTGTTTGGAAGAACTGGTAGGATTAGAGTCTGATCGACATGTCTTGACCCTTTGCGGGGTATGTGGTCCCGTGTGTCATGGGATATATGCTTAGACCATTAGTTATTGCTATGGTGAGAGAGTGCCTCTGAATGGCTGAGGAGAGTGTATGCTTCTAGCACCGCAGGTGTTAGATCCTTTCGTCTGGTTTGCTTGCAAACTAGATCTGAGTAATGGCAGGGAGGATTGTGGGATATGGGCTGGTCTCGAGCTTCTCTGAGATTCAGAGCTTTGCAATTCGGCCGACGGCTCCGAACCCGTGTGTAAGAACAAAGGTGAGATGAACACCCTGCATGGAACGTTATGGTAAGGACATAACTTCTTTTTCTGGGTCATGTGGGTGATAGTGTGCCATATTTGGATGTTTTTGTTACTTGTGATTTTAATAATCAGAGGTTTCATAGTAATATTTTATAGAAGCATGTTTTCCCAACAACCATTATATTATTTTAATTCTCATCCTGGTTTTATTAAGAATAATATACCTCGCAGTAAGATGATTAGGCTTTCAAGGTTGATAACAGATGAAAAAAAGTTTTTGGATGGTATTTGTGAGCTGTTAGACATGTTTTGTCATAGAGGTTATAATCGGGGTAGACTGGAAGCCACTGCAAGGGAAATTATAGAAACTTAGGAATACCAAAGTAGACTCTTTACATACTAACAAAGTTAAGGGTATGTTTAAGTGTGTTTTTTGTAGTGTTTGTAACTGTGTTAGAAGGACACAATATTCCTTTTAACTGTAATTCTTTTGGGCTGGTGTACATTGCTATATGTTCACAGTGTGAAGCATTTTATGTGAGGATGACCACTCATGAGTTAATTAAAGAGCATTTATATTCTATTAAAACCAAAGATGGGAACTGTACTTCATTTAAGAAGTCTTAATTTGCTGTTTTAGATAGTGTCTCACTAGATTGGTGGTGGGGGGGGTGTCATTACAAAAATTCTCTTGAAACAAAAGAAACATTATGGCAAATCAATTTACAGGCTGATTATTTTCCAGGGCTTAATGAAACCATCAGTATTGTGTATTTTAAGAGCTAGGAATTACTTTAGTTAAATGTCATGAATTTAATGAAGTTATGTAAAGTAATGTTTATTTTTATAGTACGAATTTTGTAATTAATTAATTATGGGATGTTAAATGAGTGAAGAATGATTGAATGATTCATTGATGTAATGTTTTATTGGTTGGTTGTAGTTTAAGAATCTACCATGAGCTGTTTATTCTGATGAACTCCTTTAATGGACAAAAGTGCTTAATGGAATACATTTTGGTTCCTTCATCATTTGCCTTGTTTCGGTGATTTTTTTTTTTTTTTTTTTTTTTGGTACTGTGGGAATTCATTAGAGCTGTTGGTGTCTTTTGCTATTAGTTTTGGCTTGGTTCTTGCTTGACCTATCTTTATTTGTTGCAATGTTAGTATAGGACATGATAGTGATAGGTTTAGGTCTAGGTTATAGAATCTAAAGTTTTTTTGTCCTCTGTTGTGTGAATGTTCTCAATAGTTCTATTATTATATTATACAGAAGAGAGTCGATTATCCGAACGTCAGTTATCCAAAACGTCAGTTATCAGAACACAGCCTTCCGAAGTTTTCGGGTAGGAAAAATCATAAGTCTGAATATGTAAACATTATACCTATTCACTTGATGTTTTTTTTTGAGCTTGTAGCCCACTTGTGTGTGAAAAATATTCTTTATTGTCCACTGGCATCACTGACTGGTTGAAAAGTGTAGTCACTGTGTGCAGATAACACAAGATTTTAGAAGTTTTTTATCCAGTTCATTGTATGTTTGATTATCCGAACAGTCTGATTATCCAAACTACACAAGGTCCCAGTTAGTTTGGATAATCGACTCTCTACTGTAACTTGGGATAATATAGTATTTGTATGTGTGTGAGTGTTTTTCTAGTAGTATAACAGTGAGATAGCTCCTTCTCTTAGAAATGATTTAGATTGTTGTAGCATATATATATATATATATATATATATATATATATATATATATATATATATATATAGATATATATATATATATATAGATATATATATAGATATATATTCTAATAGCACATCTTCATATTTTTCTGATCTCAGACAATTCATCAGGATTCAGAAAGTGTTCAGCCTGTGGGCAAAAGATCCCTTCTCACTACCCCCTCATTCCTTGTGTCTATATTATTTAGGTGTCATCTTCATGACAACTGTTATATTTGTGCTGGCTTTGGCTCTAACGCTGTACAGGGTGGGAGAGAATAACTAATTAGTAAAGGATTGCTTTTCCTACAGTTAAGGTCTTCAACACATCTACAATGTCTTCTGAATCAAAACCTCCACTTGCTTCTCCAAGCACTGATAAGAGAAAGGAGAAAGAAAAGGACAAGTCTAAAGAAAAAGATAGAGAGATCTTAAGAGAAAGCTGAAGAAAATTAAATCAGAAGAGAAGAGGCTTGACAAGTCAAGGAAAAAGGTCCCCAGATCTGTCTAGTTTATTGGGTCTGATACCAAAAACTTTGAGGGAGTTGGATCCACCTGTCAAATGGGTCTGAACTCTCTCCCTGTCTCTGGTGCCGGTGAGCCCTTGGCTTCATTCACTGATTTTCCAAGACAAATAATCTTCTATACCCTCATCCGTATCTTCATCATTGAGGTTGGTACAATTCACCAGAAGTCTTATAGAAGTGAATGTTGATTGAATGATGAGGACATTTTTGAGAGCACAGATCCACCTGGGAGTCCACCCAATACCATCCCAGATGGGTGGTCTGGGTTCAAGCCCTTTGACCCCATCACACTTTTCTCCAGTACTGGTTCAGTATTTGGAACCAGTTTTGGACACAGAAATTACATCTCTTACTCTCTCATCTCTGATGTTTTTGTATTGGGATGAGTCCCAGAACCAAAGCACTGGTGGTGGAGTCAAACCAGAGATTTTCAGCACTGTTTATTTTCCTTGGTCCCTCAACTGTTGACAGCTCGGGTCCAAGTTCCTGTTCAGGGCCGACCTCTGTTGGAGTGGGGAGGCTTCCTGAGTCAGTTGAAAGAGAATATGCTTCCTTGGCTCCATTTGTGGCACTGGCTTTTGAGACTGTGGAAAGGACCTTGACTGGTCGAAGAAGGCAGGTGTATGCACCAAGTTCGGATCCATCTTGACACCCAGTGGAACCTGTTCTTTATGCCTCTCATTTGGATCGACATGGACAGTAATAACTCATAGGTTTCAAAGCAACTCGACACTCAAGTTCCAGTCTGATTCTGATCTGCATCCATCAGAACTCCAGAGACATGTTCCAAGGAAGCAGTCATGGAGACAGAAGCACATAGATTCCTCCCCTAAGTCACTGAGGACACAGATTTGGATGAGGGAGAATGATCCCCCAGGTGCCCCTCCAGAAGACATCACATTTGCTATCATTCTGGAATTGATGAAGCAGAAGGGGGTTGGTCCACTGAAACTCCTTCTCTGATGAGTCTGTGTTTCTCAAAGCTTTTAGGTCTGGCTCATCTGCATCCTAGGTGGTTTCTCCTCCAAATGTACTCACTGGTCTGATGGCACAGAGAGCATGGAAGGGCCCTGATATTACAGAGCCAATTCCTAAAAAAAAAAAAAAACTTTATCAGCCTCAAAAGATAAGAAGCACTGGTCAGAAGGACCCCCAGTGGATGCCATGGGAGTAGTAACAGTCAGAAAGAAGAAACTTTTGAAGGAAAGTTTTTCTGTCCATCCCCCAAACAGAGAGTCAAGAGCTTTGGTCAGATTAGAGATATGGACTTGTGCTTCAGCAACTTTTGCTGTCAGGGCACTGAATTACCTTGTACAGTTGACACATTTTCAGAGGGACTTGATCAAGGAGATTTCCAAATGTCTACCATATAATCTACATCTAATGTAGCCATGATGCTGCTATCCAATGCAGGAGATGGCACAACAGAAGTAGCTGGTACAGGCATGACCACATGTCACCAGGCCTAGATGTGGCCATGCAATTTCTTGGAAGGTTTCAATATGCCCTTTATTATTGCCTCTTTTGATGGTTCTACACTTTTTGGACCCATGGTTAAAGCGATGCTTACCAGGAGTAAACAAGATGGTAAGATCCTGTTTGCCATGGAAATCCATGTATCTACTCCACAAAAAAAACATCTTCCAAGAATCAAAGGGGAGGCAAGAAAATGTGGTTCAGGAAGTCACAGGGTTTTCACCATGATGCTGTTAGGGATAGACCCCCCCCCTCCCCAAGACAGAGGAGGAGGCAACTCAAATGGATGCCACTCCAGAGGCAGACGCAGACTTAAAATCAGGGTTTCCATGGTCCCTTCACTGAGAAACCCTACCAGCACCTTGATAGGTTACCTGACTGCTGCACTCTGGACACATGCAGGGAGTGTTTAACCTTACAACCACAAGCCAGGCAAATCATTACTTCAAATCCATGAATGTTAAAGATAAATCAGCAGTGGCGATACCATATCTTTTTTGTATCCTCCAAAGAAAAGATTAAAGATTCCACATACTTCACCCAATCAGTTTGAATCTGCAGCAACAGAAGTTTCAAAGTTGCTAGAATAAAGAGTCATCCAACAGGTCCCCTCACACCAGATGGAATCTAGAAACTATTCCAGGATCTTTTTAGTTCCAAGAAAGACAGGGGACATCAGACCAATATTGGAATTCAGCCACCTCAGTCAGTTTGTCAAACAGATGAAGTTCCAGATGGTCATGCATCAGTCCATATATTTCTGTTGAGGAAGGACAATTGGATGTGCTCTATTCAAGATGCCTACTACCATATAAAGATTCAAAGGCAATCTGGGAGATTTTGCATTTGCAGCTGGGTGCCAGTCATTAACAATTCAGAGCACTGACATTCAGTCTCACAGAAGTCCCTCGGGAGTTGACCAAGATTATGGAAGTGGTAGCAGCTCATGTATGACTGCAAGGGATCTGATTCCCATATCTAGATGATTGGCTTCTAACTGCTTCCTCCATGGATCTAGAATTAGCACCAAGCATCCCTACTTCATTTTGCAGATCAGTTAGGAATAACTATTAATCATGTGAAAAGCTAACTGCCCCCTACTCAATACATAGAATTCATAGGATGCCAGATCAATAGTTCAGCACGTTGCCAATTTCCAACAGTAAGAGTACTGTCATTAAGACTGGTGGCTTCTTGAGTGGTTCAGCATTCCCATCCACAAGTAAGATCAGTTCTTTGTTTGGTCTGATGGGCTCCACCATCACGTTCGTCCCAGAAGTGAAATACCACATGAGAGTGTTGCAGTGGACTCTTTCACTCCAGTGGTCACATAGTTTTTATCCCCTCCATGCCAGAATCTGTCTCACTCAAGTATGCAGAAACAACATAACATGGTGGATAACCTCTCTGTCAGTTGTAGAGGGGAGATCTTTTGTCCACCAACAACCCAGGCCACAGTAACTAGTGTGGGGGAAGATTCAAGGTTTATAGGTTTCTAGAAAGTTACTAGGCTAATGCTCCTATGGCCTTTACAAGCCTAGCCATGAAAAAAATCCCTGTACCCAAACTGACCATAGTTAATTGATCGTTGTTAGTGGAGTGGTTATATGATCAGCAGTGGCTGCCCCTGTCCATTAGGGGCATAGGTGCCACCCTGGGATGAATTTCCAGTCAACCATCCAATTGTTCAGGTTGTGCTTAAAAGTTTCATTGAGGAGCTCTGCTTTACATGAAGTGAGAGCTTGTTCGAGAGGAGCTGCAATCTCTCTGTGATATATCTGTTTCTCCAACTTGTCCTGTTGATGTCACAGGCCAGGTTGAGATCCCTGGAACGAGTGACTCTAGTCCCATTTAATTTCCAGATGTGTAGCATTTCCATTAGGGCATGGTCATAGGCTCCTCTGTAGGCTAGGCACTAGTCACTTCTTAGCAACCTGTATGATACTGAGTGCAGTGACAGGCCTTTCAGTCTTTCCATGTAGGTCATGTTTTGGAGGCCCTGAATTCTCTTGGTCAGAAGCCTCTGTGATATCTCTAATTGCAGCAAGTGTCTGGTGAGGTAGATACAGAAGGGAGCATTATACTCAGTTAGTGGTCTGATAAGGGTCAAGTACAGTGGAGTTATAACCTCCTTAGGTTTGGATGCGGTGCCCTTATTTATAAAATGCACAATGTAGAAGGGCTTCCTCATCACCATGGACACATGGTGATTGAAGTTTAGATTACTATTAACCTGCTTTCCCAAGTCTTGCACCACTAGGTTAGAGCTTAGTGGGGGTACTATCAGTATTGTAATTTGCAGGGGATACTTTTTGCCAAAGGGGATAATGAGGCATTTTTTTGTGTTATGTTTCAGTCCATGAATTGGCACTAATCATTTGTCTGCGCCAGCCCCTTTTGTAATATGTTAATATCATTGGGGGACTATGTGAGTCCACCAAGCTTGCAGTCATCTGCATACTTGGTAAACCACAGGCCATCTACTTTTTCCTTGACTTCTGAGAAATACATTCCAAACAGTAGAGGGCCCAGTACCGATCCTTGTGGAACCCCACTGGCAACTGATTTACTGGTGGAGGTCCCCAACTTTGACAGTGTGCATTCTGTTAGTGAGCCAGTTGGCTACCCATTTAGTGATGTATGGGTTAATCCCCAGGTGGGAGAGCTTCTCAGTGATCCCTGAGTGGAGGATTTTGTCAAAATCCTTGGCTAAGTCAAGGTAGTCAGTATGTACTGCAGCCAGGGCTTTGGTGACATTCTCAAAGAAGTTTACCAGGTTTAAGATCTACCCTTGATGAAACCAAAATGGGTTGGGTTGAGAGTCTGAAGGTCGCCTATGTCCTTGTTGATAAGGTCCATGTTGATTCATTCCATAGCCTTACAGATAAGACTGGTTAGCCTTATGGGTCTGTAGAGCCCATGGTCAATTGATGGACCCGTTAGTGCAAGGGGATTACTGTTGCTGTTCTCCATTCTGCCAGTTTAAAGCCAGTGTTCAGGTTATGGTTAAAAAGTGTGCCAAGTGGTTCTGCTAGGTCATGTTTTAGATTGTTTAGTAAGCAGCCTGGGATATGATCTGGTCCCATGGAGGCCGTGTTTTTGGCCATGAAGAGCGCTTGTATGACCTGCTCTTTGGAGATATTCAGTAGAGGGCTGGTGTCAGGAATGCTTTGGGGGTATGGCTGGTGGAGACAGATGGGTGACGATATTGCCAAATCTGTCAGCTAGCAGGTTGGCAATTTCCTTAGGTTCTATGTAAGTGGTATCACTCACTACAAGTTTGGCACACAGCTGGGCATTCCCTTTCAAGTTGTGTATGTAGCTAAAGAATGCCTTATGATTGTCTTTAGCTAGGAATGCTAATTTAGTCTCATAACTGGCCTTAGAGGATTTTAAAAGACATCTGATTTGCTTGTTCAAGTTGTGGAGGGAATTCTTCTTCTGTTGACTAAGTTCTCTCCTTTTCTTAGATATCAGTTTATTTCTTTTGTTGTATAATTTATTTATACTAACAGTCCACCAGGGTGGCTTGTTCATTCAGGAGGACCTGGTTTTTGTCCTGTCAGGTACAGCCGAGTCAATACATTTGTTTAAAGTGGCTCTATAGGGCATTTGTGTACTCCTCTGCATAGGAATCATTGTTGGCTGTGTTCGCTGGAGCTTTGAAGCTTTTTATACTATAGCTTAGTAGGCTGTAGTTTACTTTGGAGAAACATTTCAGTTTTTTTTACTCCTACAGGAGTATCAGGTCTGATCTTTACTTCAAGCAAAACGAGACAGATTTATGGTCTGACCTTACCAGGTAAAGACAGTTCAAAGAATGTGGCCACCTATGGAGGTCAAGCTTCACATTAGTATCTTGGAGATGAGTGCAGTCCTTCTAGCATTGCAGGCTATCAAGGACTACTTACCCCAGGGTATGATTTTCATTCAGAAGGACAATATGTCAGTGGTATGGTACGCCAACAAACAAGGGGGAACATGATCATATCCACTTTGCTGGGAGGCCATGTGAGTCTGGCAGTGGGCGATGTCTTCCCATCACTTTCTGGTAGCAACTCACATTCCTGGGATGTCAAGTGTACTAGTGGACAAATTGAGCAGGTCTATCTTATTACCTCACAAGTGGTCTCTGAAACACACAATGGCAACAGAGATTTTCAGCCACTGGTGCCAACCTTTCTATGACGTCTTTCCCTTCTATCTGAAAAATAAGTGCAGTGGTTACTTTGTCCTCATCCCTCCAAAGGGACAGTCACTGACAGATGCGGTAGTCCACACTTGGTCCCCAAGTCTCCTCTGTGCATTCCTCCAATACCTGTCTTAACAAAATTCATGCAGAAAGTCATGAGGTGCAAAACCAAGGTGTTCTTATATGTCCTGTTCTGGCCTTGGTAGCTTTGGTTCCCCTTCCTTTGGCCTCATTTGCTATACCCACCCTGGATGCTGGATCCCATTCTGTATCTTCTGAGCCACCCATCCAGGATGCCTGTACCAGATTTACAAACTCTAAAGTTAACTGCATGGTATCTCTGGTTTTAATTATAGCCAGATATGCCAGGGTGTCGTCTTCTGTAGTTCACATAATTTCTTCTATTCAGATGCAATCAACCAAAATGACTTATAAAAGTAAAGGGAGAAGATTTTCTATTTGGGTATTATCACAAGGAATGGACCCTTTTTCTGCCCCTTCCCATCGATATTGGAAATTCTATCAGAGCTTTTCAACTGAGTTCTCATTTTTCTACCATCAAAGTTCAAATGGCTGCCATTTCAAACTTTTGCAGAGGCTATAATGACACATACATTGCTTCTCTTACAATATCTAAATCTTTCATCAAAGGATCCTCTTTGCTGACACCTCCAGTTTAGGACCCAATTCCCCATCAGATGTCACAATTTTACTTCAGTCATTGACTGAGAAATCCTTTGAGCCAGCAGGATTGTCTGACCTTAACTACCTTTCTTGTAAAACTGTTTTCCTAATTGTCATTACATCTGCTACTTGAATTTCTAAATTAAAGCACTCTCATGCAAACCACCCTTTCTCCTTTTCTACAAAGACAGAGTACCATTGAGAACAATTCCTACCTTTCTCTCAAAAGTATTGTTTAAAGTAAATTAGAATAAATCCATTGATTTGCCGGTCTTTTTCCCAATTACACTGACAATGGAGAGCGTATGCTTCATACCTTGCATGTTCACAAACAGATCAGATTCTTACATTGTACCAAAGATATTAGAAATCAAATCAAATATTTGTGTTCTTCTCCAAAGCAAAATCTGGAAATCAGGTGTTAAAAGTTACAATTTCTAAGTGGCTATCAGACTGGATTTATTTTGTATATATAACTTGAGCTCTACCTCTACACTCAAAACCAAAATCTCATTCTACTAGAGCAATTGCTACCTCTACAACATTCATGAAGAGTTCACATTGGTGATATTTGTTCAACAGCAACTTGGTCAGTGGTTCACACTGTGACAGCATCTCTACCCTGGGCCAGTAACCAAGGAGCCTCAATCCCCACCACTGACACAGGTGAGAGAGATGGTCATTAAAAACAGGAATGAATTTACACAGTATTTTCAGATGCATCTCTCTGCATCAAGCACAGTTTCCCCCAAGAGCATACAGGGAACTCAGTCCAGAGCTGGGGCTGGGCTCTCTGGCTTTCCAGATTCCAAATAAGACTCACTTTGGAGAACTGTGTCCCAGTTCTAGGTAGCTGACGCAACCACACCTGGGTATTTGATTTTCACACACACACACACGGACACACTTCTGGGAAAGGGTGGCACAGATTTACTAGTTGTATCCCTTCTGACCATACTATAAGGTAACCACGCTGCCATCAGTCAACTACTCTAAGGCTCTTAAAAGGGTATGCAATTATACTGAGTAAAATCAATACTAATATAAATGGTAGAGTGTAGCCAAAGTAGCAAGACTTTTTCAAGTGGCCAAGGCATCACTAAAATAAGCACAAGTACTCTCAAGATGTTAAAAGTATTCTCTAAAAGACCATCCACAATGAAAGGTATACAGAATGTAATAAATATTAAAATAGAAAACATGAGAATAATAAATATCTAAATACAATAAACACCAGAGTTTCAATCACAGGAGAAATACAAATAACACAGCTGGACAGATTCAAACAGATGCAGAAAAACAATACTTAACTAAGCTCATTGTACTTCCTAACTGTGTAATGAATAACTCCATAGGTAACTTAATTAATACAGCAAGGCAAGATTAGATGCTGAGATATTTACTTCCACAAGGCAAGGTGATGAGCTTCAAACCAACAATAAAATGAACCGACTGTGATAACTTACATGGATCTTTTTTATCAAGTTCCAAAGAAATCAAAACAAACTGCTGTGAGAGTTCCTGCCTCTCAGTGCTGGTTATAGAATTACATCACATTTGATCACCTGACTGTGGTAAAATACACACTCAGTTTTGCTAAGATCTGTTGCAGTATTCGAAAATTATCGAATAATTTCAAAAACTTCTACTCTTCCCTTCCAGAATTCTTTGTTTAAGCAATATACATTTAATCACTTATCACACTGTTGATACATCTTTAACACAAGCATCTGCACAAGTCAGTTTAACAGTCAAATGACACAAAATTATTTAAAACACTCCAGCTAACTATGCTGGCATATGTGACACATGCGCTTCTGTATTCTGCATGGGTACTGATGGCAATACCTTACATTGTCACATCCCCCCCCCCTTGAATACTCAAGGTAGTTTTTCAAGTGACCCTGGAAAAAAACGTTGCTTGAGAGAAATAGGTCTGTCTGGGAACACATTAATCCATACCCTGTCTCGACAGTCCATCTGCATTGACATTGCTGACCCCACTACGGTGCTTTACTGTCATGTCATATGCCTGCAACTCTAGGCTCCACCAATAACTTGTTTTTTTGCTGACTGACTCTATGTAGGCATGTTAAGGGATTGCGGTCTGTAACCACGGTGAATTTCCTTCCATACAGATAAGGCTGAAGTTTCTGCAGTGCCAATACTATGGCTAGACATTCTTTTTCTACAGTTGCATAACATTCCTCCCTGGGTTGGGGTTTATGGTTGAGATATACAACTTAGTGCTTTTCTCCCTCTGAAGAAACTTGGCTGAGTACAGCCCCCAACCCATGGTTTGAAACATCCACTTGCACAACACATTATTTGCTGTAATCTGGACTGGCTAACACAGGGAGTCCCCCCAAAGCCCCTTTAAGTCTTTGGAATGCCTGCTCACAGGCTGGGGTCCACACTACCTTATCCGGCCTGTTTTTCCTTGTCAGGTCTGTGAAGGGAGCAGCTATTGTACTATAATTGGGAACAAACTTTCTATAGTACCCTTCTGTCCCCAAGAATGCCATCACCTGCTTTTTAGTAACAGGGGCAGGTCATGAATAGCTTCCACTTTGCTAGGTTCTGGCCTAATCGTACAACTCCCCACTCTATTTCCCAGATAGGAGACCTCTGCCATACCCACCTGACGCTTACTGGGCTCAGTGATCAACCCTGCCCTTTGCATTCTGCCCAGGACCTCCCTGACATGCTGAGGCTTCATCATGTTAACATAGTACAATTTGAGCCCTGCCTTCTGCCTAGCAGGTTTACCATATAATTGACATCACTGACCATCCTTACCACTTCAAAGCTTATTGTGTGTGACAGGAATGAGCACCATAGCCTGCTATCCCACAGCATACTCTCAAGCTTGAGCATTCCTGTCACACCAGACCGTTTTCTGCTGTTGGACTCCTGCCAGGTTCTCCTGGGCCAAGCCCATGAGCTCCCTAAGCCTGAGGTTTAAGATATATGTCACAACAGACCCCTTGTGGGTCTTAAACTCACCCTCCCACTTATCATGAATCAAATCCAAAGGTCCCCTCACTTTATGCCCTTACAGCAACTCAAAGGGTGAAAAATATGTGGATTCCCGGAGTACCTCTCTGTATGCAAACAACAGATGGCGCAAATATGTGTCCCACTCTCTTCTCAACTGGTCTGTAAATGCCTGTAACATGGTCTTTAGTGCATAGTTTAACCTCTCCACGAGACTATTAGTCTGGAATGGTAGGGGGTGGATTTTAGGTGCTTCACCCCACAATGCTTCCACAGACAAGCCAGCAGGTCTGACATGAAACTGGCACCTCTGTCAGTTAGTATGTCTCTTGGGAAACCTACCATACTGAAAATGTCTAACAAAGCATTTGCCACCTTCTCTGCCTCGTTGGATGACAGAGCCACCGCCTCAGGATATGTAGCAGCATAATCTACTACCACCAGGATATACTTCTTCCCTGTGGAACTTGGAGTACTCAAAGGTCCCATAATATCGATAGCTACCCCCTGAAACGGCTCCTCAATCACAGGCAAAGGCATCAACAGAGCTTTGACCTTGTCCCCTGCCTTGTCTACCTTTTTGCACTGCTCACAGGTCTTGCAGTACCCCGTTACATCCCTAGAAATCTGTATGCCCATATGACCTGCAAAAGGAATGTCATGGGCAAAGGCTAGAAGTTCCAGATGGTAGGCTCTGAGCATTGCCAACTGCTGTATTACCTCACCCTGTAGACCTCCCTAAGGGGGTCCACTGTACCCTTTGTTCCAGTATACAGACCCCCCTTTTCCTTGAGTATCAGATGTCTGTTTAGCTACGTCCCTCAGGCTTTGTAAGGTAGGATCTAAAAGCTGAAGCTGTTTCAACTCTCTTTGTAACCTCTCCCTGCTGCCCTTCCACAGGAAGTCTAGTATCTTCTGACAGTGGTACCTCACTGTTAGCCTGGGTACTACCACTCACCTCTGTCTTTGCAGTCAGCCTGTCCACAGGAACATCAGTACCTACTAGCAGCTGTGGCTCACTTTCAGGCTCACTGCTAGAAGTTAGCTCCTTCCCTGAAATAGCCTCATCACCAGCCCCAGCTTCAGGTGTGGGGTCTGTCTGGGTCTTTCTAGGGCTACCAAATCTACATGCCTGTCTCCAAGCCTGATTACATGTAACTGCATGCACATAAGGTACTGCATTATCAAAATCATTTCCTATCAAGGCATCTGCAGGAATATCCTCAAACATATGCACAAAAAGAAATACTCTGGGCTACCCCGACTAGGTAGTGTAGAAAATTATATATTTATTGTCAAACAACGGTGAGTGCTTTTGCGGTAAAACAGCACCGCTTCTTTAGACCAAAAACATACAACCTGTGCATGGTATATGTAATACAAAGCAGCCTATCAGAGTCCACATTAAAATCACATGTTGAAAAATATAGAAATCTATTTGAAAATAAAATTCTATATTTCACCAATCAGTTAACAAAACCATTCAAATACCATACATATAGAATACAGACCAATAGCAAATAAATACAGAGCAAGTGACAATGTACAGCCTCCCATTGGATAAAAAATATAAATCACCAAAACTATTGGCCAAAGATGTCAAGAAAGACATGCTTCTAAAACTGACTAAACTTAAAAAAACTAGACTCATAAAGTCTATCTATAACTGAACACATATACATTTATGTATACAAAATAATTGTGCATAAAAATACCAAATGAAACATAAAAACTGAGAAAAAAATTTTCCCCCCAAAACCTGCCTATCAGATATGAGGACTCATAAGATACACTTATTTAAATTAAAAATATCGGTATAAGACTAAACAAGAAAACAGTTCTTAGGGAATGAAAAAGAATGATGATAATCGGACCAAAAGAACATAATGAAGCTGTACTAGTATCAGGAAACATATCGATCCAGATACTGATAAAAGACTTGATCTAAAGAAGTCAAAATCCTGATACGGCTGAACCAAAATATATACAACCTATCAAATGCCAAGAAATGGCTAACCAACCTATCAAAGGTATGGAATTACTGTATGCCTATAGGACAACACAGTAAAAAGAATGACCTGTCAAAGAAAATGAATTACAAAGTTGCAGCATGAATTAACAACAAAAACAGCACTCAATATACTAATGTATCTAACGATAAAATATAAACAAATATATGAAAAGTGCTCAGCCCTCTACAACAAATAGAATAAAGGATAAAAATATTAACACCCATCTGTCAAAGTTAAGGACCCTAAAAAGTCCACCAATAATTGTGCGATAAGTAATAACAGTATAGTTACCCATCCAGTCATCCAGATTGAGAGCCAATGAGGTGCTCTGTTTGACATGAAGTGGAAGTCTGTTCCAAAACTGTGGTAACCTCTGGGAGACAAATCCGTCCCTCCAGCAGGTTCTGTTAATGTCATATACCAGGTTAAGGTCTTTAGAGCAAGTAACCCATCGACCATTTGACTTGTGGATATGCAGCATTTCCAATAAAGCAGGGTCAGTGATCGCCTTATATGCAAGGCAGAGATCACCTCTGAGTAGTCTGTATGAAACCGAATAAAGTGACAGTGACTTTAGACTATGCACATAGGACAGATGTTGAAGACCTCGAATTTCCCTTTTGAGGAACCTTTGTGGTCTCTCCAGTTGCTACAGGTGCTTGGAAAGGTACACACCAAAAGGGGCATTGTTCTCAATAATTGGCCTGGTGAGGGAAGAGCACAGGGAGGTTATAACTTCTTTTTTTCTGGAGACAATGTCTTTACTTATGAGATGAGCAATATATAATGCTCTTCTTACCACTGTGGAGACATGTGATCAAAGGTAAGGTTGCTGTCAACCTGTGTGCCCAGGTCTCTCACCACTGAGTGCATACTTAGGGTGTTGCTATTGATGTGTCATGCGGCAGAGGGTTCCACAAAACCAAAGGTTTTGAGATTATTTCTCGGATAGACCCTTTCAATGCTCCTGAAGTGTTGCCCAACTGTTCTTCTCTCTGAGGCAGTCCGGGGTGCTTATCTTTGCACCCAGATACCTGGACCGCCATCACAAGAGATACATGGGTACAAAAGATCATAGGTAGAGGATATTTCATTCCCTTTTTACAAGTTCCCTCACTAAAAAAGAAAATGTTTCCTTGATGTTGCACCCAATCAGTGAGAGTTAGCAACTCTAGAGATTCAAAACCTGCTAGACAAAAGGAGGTTCCACCAGACCAAAGAAGATTAAGGTTCTTTTTAATGCCGAAGAAAACAGGGGACCTGAGACCTATTTTGGATCTCAGTTATCAGTTCGTAAAGAACTCCAAGTTCTGGATGGTCACGATTCAGTCCATTCTGGCTCTTCTGCAGAAGGGCAACTGGATGTGTTCCATAGATCTTCAAGATGCATACTGTCACATTAAAATGAGCAGGTGCTGTTGAAGGTACCTACACTTTCAGCTGGAGCCAGTCATTACCAGTTCACAGCCCTGTCCTTCGGTATCACTGCAGCCCCCAGGGTGTTCACAAAATGCATGGCAGTGGTAGCAGCTTATCTCTGACTGCACGGATTCAGAGTGTTTCCTTATCTGGATGACTGGCTTCTCACTGCACCAACCAGGCATCTCCTAGTAAAAGCCAGGGATTATTTACTCTAGTTATCTCAGTTCCTGGGGATCACGGTCAGTCTTTCAAAGTCCCATCTTCAACAAGTTCAAGTCTTGGAGTTTATAGGGGCTTGCCTAGATAAAGTCAATTGTCTTGCTTTTTTACCACAAATCAGGAAACTTACCTTGAGATTACATGTAAAACAGATTCTTTCTCACTCCTCTCCCTTGGCAAAAATGGTTCTTTAGGCTTTAGACTCGATGGCTCCAGCAATTACCTTGATACTTACTGCTCGTCTTCACATGCAAATCCTTCAATGGACTCTAACAGTACAATGGCCCATTCTTCGACAACCTTTGCAATATTCTATAAAAATATCTTGAGTCTGCAAAGAATCCCTACTGTGGTGGATTCAATTCGGTGAAGTTTGTCAGGGACATACCTTTATCCTTTCTTCCCCAAACTTCATTGTGACCACTGATGCCTCTCAATTGGGGTGGGGAGGTGCATTTATTGGGATGGACTGTTCAAGGAGCACGTGGTCCCCAAAAGAGACCAAATTGCAGAGAAACATCTTGGAGATGAGAGCAGTCCTGTTATCATTGCAGGCCTTTCAGAGCCCTCTTCCTTTTGGGACAGTTGCTATCCAAACAGACAGTATGTCAGTGGTATGGTACATCAACAAACAAGGGGGGCCAAATCTTACCTCCTTTGCTGAGAAGCAGTGAGAGTTTGGCAGTGGGAAATCTCCTCCAACCGGTTTCTTGTAGTAATGCATATACCCGGAAAATCCAGCATTCTAGCTGATATGATCAGCAGGACTATCCTGATGCCTCACAAGTGGTCTCTCAATCATACAGTGGCAAAAATGATTTTCCATAAATGTGGCCAGCCTTGCTGCGACCTATTTGCCTCATCCCTCAACAACAAGTGCAGCAGGTTTTTTTGTCCTAATTCCCTCAAAATCCAAATAAAAAGCATCAGACCACCAGGCTGATAGATAAAATGAGAGCTTCTTTAATAAAACAACAGAAACAGGTAAACACTTTCAGGTAAAACCCTTACCTGTTTCTGTTGTTTTATTAAAGAAGCCGTCATTTTATCTATCAGCCTGGTGGTCCGGTGCATTTTATTTGGATTTCTGTGGTTTAGCAAACTGGGCCTTTGGTGAGGAGAACTTTGTGTGCTGTTATCTGTTAATTCCCCCTCAGGGAAAGTTGCCAAGAGATGCTCTAGTCCACATTTGTCCCTCTGGTCTCCTATATGCTTATCCTCCTGTACCTGTAATCTCCAAATTTCTTCAGAAAGCATTCTGGTTGAAAAGAAAGGTAATCCTCATTGCCCTCTTCTGGCCTTGGCAAATTTGTTTCCCCTTCCTATGGTCTCACCTTCTTTTCTCCCTTGGACACTGGACCCCTTTCCTGATCTACTATCACATCCATCAGGGAAGACTCATCTGAATATATCAGGCCTCAGATTGACCACATGGTTTCCCAATTCCAGTGATGGCTAGATATTCCAGGCTGCCCTCTCCTGTTCAACATATTTTATTTTCATCCCAGAAACCTTCTGTGAGGAAGAGTTACAAGAGTGTTTGGAAGAGATTCTCTTTTTGAGAACAGCAGAGAAAGAGTTGGATCCTTTCACCACCCCAATACCTGCTATGTTAGATTTTCTTACTTCGATTTTTCAAAGTGGTGCTAGTTTCTCCACCATCAAAGTTTGAGATGATACTTCCCCTGTAGCTTCATCCAAGTTATGTAAAGCTTTCCTTAAAGGTACCTTTTTGCTTAGACCTCTGATAAAGAAGCCCACTCCACCTTAGGATCTCACTATTATGTTATAGAGTTTAGTACGATCCCCCTTTGAGCCCTTGGCTAAGTCAGATCTCAAATTTATTTCTTGGAAAACAGTTTTTTTGTGTCTATAACTTCTGCATTCAAGTTTCTGAACTCCAGGCACTCTCTTCAAAACCACCTTATTTGATTTTCTATACGGATAGGGTTACTGCATGTACTAATCCTTCCTTTCTACCCAAAACTGTCTCTGAAACAAACATCAATCAAGTGATCAATTTGCCAGTTTTTTTTCCTAAATTTGGCAACAAGGGAAATACATGCTTCACTTTTTAGATATACTTATGCAATTTTGTTTTTTACCTTCACAGGATGAAAGAATTTAGAAGAACTGACCAATTGTTTGTTTCCTTTTGTAATAACAAATTGGGAAAACCTTCTTCTTCTTCTTCTTCTTTCGGCTGCTCCCGTCAGGGGTCGCCACAGCAGATCAACTGTTACATTTCTTCCTGTCCTCTGCATCTTGCTCTGTCACACCAACCACCTGCATGTCCTCTCTCACCACATCCATAAACCTTATCTTAGGCCTTCCTCTTTTCCTATTACCTGGCAGCTTCATCCTTAGCATCTTTTTCCCAATATACTCTGCATCCCTCCTCAGCACATGCTCAAACCAACGTAATCTTGCCTCTCTGGCTTTGTCTCCAAACCTTCCAACCTGGGCTGACCCTCTAATATACTTATTCCTAATCCTGTCCATCCTCGTCACACCCAGTGCAAATCTTAACATCTTCAACTCTGCCACGTCAAGCTCGGACTCCTGCCTTTTTGTCAATGCCACCCTCTCCAACCCATATAACATAGCTGGTCTTACTACCCTCTTGTAGACCTTCCCTTTCAGTCTTACTGGTACTCGTCTGTCACAAATCGCTCCTGACACTCTTCTCCACCCACTCCATCCTGCCTGTACTCTCTTCTTCACCTCTCTTCCACATTCACCATTATTCTGAACTGTTGATCCCAAGTATTTAAACTCATCCACCTTCGCCACCTCTACTCACTGCATCCGCACCATTCCTCTATCCTCCCTCTTATTCACACACATATATTCTGTCTTAGTCCTGCTGACCTTCATTCCCCTTCTCTAGAGCATATCTCCACCTCTCCAGGGTCTCCTCCACCTGCTCCCTACTCTCACTACAGATCACAATGTCATCTGCAAACATCATAGTCCACGGGGACTCCTGTCTGATCTCGTCTGTCAACCTGTCCATCACCATTACAAATAAGAAAGGGCTCAGAGCTGATCCTTGATATAATCTCACCTCCACCTTAAACACATCCATCACTCCCATCGCAGACCTCACCACTGTCACACTACCCTCGTACATATCCTTTACCACTCTTACATACTTCTCTGACACTCCCGACTTCCTAATACAATACCACAACCCCTCTCTAGGCACCCTGTCATATGCTTTCTCTAAATCCACAAAGACACAATGCAACAATTTTTTTTTCAAATCTAGGTGCTTAGGATTTCCCTCTCTCTTCCCCCCTTGGCTGACCTGGTGTGACTTAGTCATATTATACAGTAATCAAACAACAACAAAGTACTTCCAACAGAGTAAACACCTCACCATGGAAAATGAAGAAAATATTAAGTCCAACAACAGCACCACGTATGAGGCGACCAGGCTCACTTGAATTATCCAGAATACTCAAAGAGTGTATAAAAGCAAAGATCTTTTATTCACATAAATCCAACAGGTGTGTGTTGCCAGTATATCATGCATTTATGACATCACGCCATTGTGCAGAGCAGTCAAGGACAGGCTAATGCTATCTTCAGTGAGGTGAATATTCATCAGTTCTGAAAAGGTGAACATAACTTCTGCAGTGATGCTGTTATGGCTGACCAGCATACAGATACAGTTATTTTACCATGTTATTGTAGGTGTTAAAATGGAATAGACAGGAATATAGTGAAATGGGCAGCAAGCAGAGGGAAGAACAAAGGGAAAGAAACACAGGAATGTGCAGGAGGAAGGTAGCCCCCTCCCTTGCCTAGCTTCCTGTGGTTCCCAAGACCTGACAGTGGCCCATCAGGACCACAAAAGAAAACTAAACCTGCAGCCTCAACTCTTCTTAAAAATCAGGGTAAACACAAAGCATTAGTACCCTATTCAGAGAGAACTATACTGTCCTTGTTAAGAACCTGACACTCTTGAAGACTTTAATAATACAAAGCCTGTAAAAATTGTATCTTTATAAATTCAGCACTAGTAACTCCATTGTGTTGAGTTGTTCTACTGGAAATTGTTACCTTTAAGACCCTGCAAAATCTCCTGGCAGTGTAGGCCCCGCTCCGCTCCCCTCCCTGCCCCCTTATCCCACCCGCCCCCAGTATCCCTACTTTTATAGCTACAAATAGTCCCTCCCACTTTCCCACTTAACAAATCCAAGCCTCCCTTGTCAAACTCCATAACTCCTCCCACCCCAAGGCCCAACCCTCTAACAAACCTCACACAAAGTCTCTTCCCCCACTCGATACCTACTTCCCTACTTCAGTATGGCAAATTTCACTTATACTATTACCCCCATCATAATTATACTTCTCATCACCACCTATATCCTAACAAAATATGAAAACCAAACTCTTATAGGCATTCCTTTCCTAAGTGCCACACTAACTTCCAATTCATTCTCCATGACAGTTATATACCACGCTCAATCTACCAGGACAAAAATATATCCCCCAAAATAGTCCACCCCACACTTAAACACCCTAAAATTCCACATAACAAAACTAATCTCAAAATACTATTTAAACTACAAAGATTTTTAGTTTACTTGAAAAATTGTATTAACATCGATGGAGATATTCACCCAAACCCAGGTCCCACCACTATGCCAATCTCTAATCCCCATAATTTAACCCGAAAATCTACTGACTCCCTTCTAATACTACACTTGAACCTAAGAAGCATTAACAACAAAATTCACAACCTTCATGCCATCATAGCTAGTCATTCCCTGACATCATGTGTCTAACGAAACATGGCTAAAACCCACTACTAAGAATGAAGAGATCCTCCCACCCGGGTACAATATTCTCAGGGCTGATCGTGCAAAGAAAAAGGTGGAGGAATAGCTATTATGTTTAAAAATAAACTAAACATCCTTAAGAACCAAGTACAACCTCCCATGATCTCAAACCTAGAAATTATAGCCCTACAGATCTGCCTAAACACTCAAAAATGCATCAACCTTATTGTAACCTATATCCCACCAGGGAAGAACACAGAAAACCTGGAGCAATCCCTGAGCTGGCTAGCCATCAACTACCCACAAGAAACCATAGTTCTTGGGACGTCAACATTGACTGGTCTCTCTTTTCTACCCATACAACTCCACAACCTATTAACCTACATGGTTTTTCCCAAAATATCCTATCCCCAACCAGAATAGGCAACTCACTTCAAAAAGAAAGTATAATTGACTGGATCCTTACTAATAGAGACTCTAATAACTACACCACTGGTACCCTTCCCTGTGACCTCAGCGATCACCTAATAACTTATATCATTAAACATAAATGCCCAACTTCTAACACCCCTATATAGATTAATCAGAAACAAAAAAATTAGTCCCTCAATTATTTCTTGCTGACCTGAAATCCTGCAACTGGACCATATTAAAGACTCTTCCACTAGAAGAGAGTGTGTCCCACTTCAATGACACGTTCCTTAAAATACTTGACTCACATGCTCCACATAGACAAATTAGAACCAAAACTCGCATAGCACCTTGGCTCACTACTGATACTAAATCCAAAATCAAACTTGTGACCTAGCCTGGGACAAATGGAGAGCCACAAAAACCCCCCAAGACCGTTGTAAATTTCAACAACTAAGAAATGCCACGAAAACTGCCATAACCCAAGACAAAAAACAATATTTCTGCAGCCTCCAGAAAAAACACCAGAACAACCCAAAGAAATTCTGGGCAGGCTTTAACAACCTTCTGCACCCAGGCAAAACTTCCACCCCAACCCCTGAGAAACTCTTGGAGAAAGGCCAAGAAGAAGTAGCCAACACCTTTAACTCCTTCTTCACTGAGACTATCCAAACCCTAGCCAGTCACCTTACCTCCACTTCCCCACCTGCTGCTAAACTGCAACGTGACAACCCTACCCCCTTTAATTTAAAGCCAGTCTCTTCCTCCTATGTACGCTCCCTCCTAAAAAAACTCAAACCAACTACCCTAGCGGCTGACCACCTTCCTGCGGAATTCTTACAAATTGCATCTGATGAAATAGCCTACCCCATAACAATCCTAATAAATAGAACTATAACTGAGATGAACATTCCCTCCATTTGGAAGACTTCCTATATCATTCCACTTCACAAAGGAGGTACCTCCCTGGAAATGTCAAATTATAGACCAATAGCCATTCTGTCCCCGATAGGGAAAATCATGGAAAGATGCATCCACAAACAACTTCTTCACTATCTGACCTCTAATAATCTCTTGTCCAATGCCCAGCATGGTTTTCACCCGCACCATAGTACAACTACTGCCCTCCTTTCCTTTATTGACTCAATCAACAACAATCGCAATAGCAAACTCATATCATCTGCCCTCTTTCTGGACCTATCAAAAGCATTCGATATGGTCAATCATCAATTCCTTCTCAACATCCTTGAAACCCTACGTCTGGACACTCCAGCACTAAACTGGTTCAAGGCCTACCTCACTGGTAGGCAACAAGCTGTCCTATGGCAAAACAGAATATCAGGACTGCTCCCGAATACCATAGGCGTTCCTCAGGGCTCGATACTGGGCCCACTTCTGTTTTCCATCTTCATAAATGACCTTCAATCAGTCATCCCTAAATCCACCTGCATACAATATGCCGACGACTCCACCTTAATCTGCTCCGACGACTCCCTCTCGAATCTCCAAATGACCACACAACATTGTTTTTCACTAGTTGAAAAATGGTTCACTGACTTAAAACTTCTACTTAACCCAGCTAAAACCAAACTATTACTTTTCTTCCCCAACGTCTTCTCACCTCTAGGTAAAGAACTCCCAAACACTAACAACATAACCTTTCATATTAAATCCAATAATGGGACCCTCATAACCCCTGTCACCAGTACCAAACTGCTAGGTGTCACTATTGATCATAAGCTCAAATTTGACATACACATTACCCAAACAGTTAAGTCTGTTAACAAAAAACTAGGATCTATGTACAGAATTAAAAACTTCCTAACTCCCACTACCAAATTAACTATTGCTCGCACCCATCTCCTCTCTTCCCTCCTCTATGCTTCCCCGATCCTCTCTTTTCTCAATAAATGTGAACTTAACATGCTCTCTCTTGCCTATAACCACATTGCCAGATTTATTACAGGTTCCCTTATCGAACCCATCATTGCCTTAATCTCGCGAAGACTTGGCTGGTTGGAACTGCCAAATCTCCTCAAACTTAGCCAACTCACAAGCTTATAAAATAATCAACCATCCTGATAGAACTCCCTCACTGTGCAAAATTCTCACTCCATATACTAACCTCAACAGTCTCCGATCATCAAACAGCATCCAGATCCTAACCATTAAAGCAAAAAACTCAGGTGGGGATGCCCTTTACGCCAATTCCATTGGCAAGCAGTGGAACTCCCTGCCAAACAACCTTAGACTTACTACTTTGCTCAATCATTTCAAAGCTAACCTTAAAGAATATCTCTCCACACAATGGACATGCCCATGTTGTGAACCTGACTAACTACATATCTCATAACTTCTAGTTCCACTTCCCTAGCCCATTTCCTAATTGCAGATCTCTAAAATTTCTCTTTCCTTTTAGTAATAAGGAAAAATCTCTGATTTCAGTCTATTTTCCAGTATCTGTAACGAAATCAATGTTTTTGTATAATTTCCTGTCTGTCCTTTTGTCTTATATAACATCTATGTAAATTTTCATTCCTGCATATGTAAGCTATATTCTCTTGTTGTAACAATACTTTGAATCTTGCAATTTAATTATGTACTTCTATTGTGTATTGGAGCTTTTCTCCTCGGGCCTCTACTGAAAACGGATATGTATCCAGCTAGACCAGCCCGGTTAACAAATGTAAAATAAAATAAATAAATAATAACTCCTTCTGACCTTCTCTGTACTTTTCCATCAACACTCTCAAAGCAAGCATTGCATCTGTAGTGCTCTTTCCTGGCACAAAACCATACTGCTGATCACTAATCATCACCTCCCTTCTTAACCTAGCTTCCACTACTCTTTCCCATAACTTCATGTTGTGACTGATCAATTTAATCCCTCTGTAGTTACTACAGCTCTGCACATCACCCTTATTCTTAAAAATTGGGAAAACCAGTATCCAAAATTACCCTAGCTAAATGGATAACAGATTATGTTTACTCTTTGAGAGGTTTAACCTTGCCAAAACTTTCAAAAGCACACTCAACTGGGTCTGGGGCTACATCAGCTGCTTTTTGGGCCGGAGCTTCCATTGATGATATTTGTGCAGCTGCCACTTGGTCCAATTCTCATAAATGTATTGCTCATTGTAGGTTGAACCTGAACTCCAGAAACAAGGCTGCATTTGGTTTTGCTGTTCTCCAGAACATCCTTCCATGAGGGCCACCCAAGCTTATCTCAGCTAGGGTCACTGTCCAATTCATTGAGGAATGAATGAAAATGTCAACATCAGATATAAAAGTTATGTACTCACTGTAACTATGCATCTGTGTTGTCCATTTTCATTCTTTCTCAATTTCCCATCCCCCTATCCATGTCTTTGGGAGTGGCCTTGCAAGGTTTTTGGTAGGAACCATAGTTCCTGTTTGAGCCTATATTCTATTACTGTAGTATTTCTGTATTATTATTATTATTATTATTATACTTTATATTCAGATGGTTATATAGTATCAGCAAACTTGATCTAAGGTAATGCAATAATCAGGGGCATTGTGGATAAAGGGAGGAGCCTGAGAGTCAGATCCAAGAATCTAGAGGAAAGTGGCCAAGTCAAATATAAGGGTAGGATCTGGGACCCATTCGTTGAGGAAGAATGAAAATGGACAACACAGCTGCATAGTTATGGTGAGTACATAACTTTTAATTTGATGTTGTCAATTTTCATTCATTCTTGACTGATGGGTTCGGTTCCGAAGCCTCAGTACCGACTCAGCCATTACAAAAAGCTCACACCAGCCAAAACCTCTCAAGCTAAGGCTCTACTCATACTGCCTGTCTTCCCATTACCTCAGATCTCATTTGCCGCATAGAATATTGGACACGTCAGGTGTTGCTCTCAGCTAAGTTCTCAAAAAAATCTTTTTTTATTTGCCTATTATTCTACCTTTCGCTTATATTCTATAATAGCTGTTGTTTAGTCTCCTTTTTGTGTGCGAGTGACTCTATTGATAATGTTCTTCAATTGTATTTACCACAGGGTACCTCTCCTGACCATTGTTGATATTAGGCCTCTCCTTCCCATTTACTGTTGGCAACTCTTTGATACCATCATTGGTATCCTTTTCCTGCCCTTTTCTTCTTCTTCTTTACCTGTCTGAGTAATTCTTTATTTACCATAGTTTGTATTTAAAAAAAAATACCTTTATCTCTTTCCTTCCACCTTGTTCTTTACAAGTGAGTGTGTGCGTGTGTGGGAGTGACATTATTTGACTGGACAGCATGGCAGAGAAGCAGAAAGGAACCTCCGAGTTCAAGCAGTTTAAAGACTGTGGCAGAAAGATGCCCAATTTGGATGGGTATCTTTCTTGCATTTATTGTTTGGGTGCCCCTCATCTAGAAATTCATCCTCCTTGTGAATTCTGTAAGGGATTCAGTGCTTGAACTCTTGCAGAGAGACGTAACAAATTGATACTTAAAGGATTATTAAAATGTCCATTTGGTGAAGCTGTTTCTGAGGTGGAGACTTCAAAATCTCCACAAACTGACACTAAAAAATGGAGCCATTTGGTACTGTCTTCACCCAAGGTACATGACTCCAAGACTCAAAAATCTCAGGTTCCGACACCTTCTTCAGAACTGAAGGCTAAAGTTCCTAAGATATCATTGACTTCTGTCCCGGCACTGAAACCAACAAAATCTGCTACAGTGCCGTCTTCCATTGAAAGTACCCAACCATCTTCGGTACTGACCAAGTCTTCGGCATTGACGACCTTCCTGGCACTGATAATTGTAACTTCTACTATTTCGGTTCCATCCTCACCCTCTATCCAACAGACTATGGTGCCAAAGGTCAATATTATAAGTACCCCCAGGACTAGACATTCCCCTTCAGTAGACCCCTTCTTGGGTCAACAGCTGAGTCCATTCGTGGAAAAACCTGAATCTCCTTCACGAATGTCAATCTGTTCCTCCAGGAGTCTATCAGAAATGGATGTAGTTTGATTAGTGGATCAGCTCTTGGCAGCCATAGGCCTCCCTGCACCTTGTTGGACCTCCCTCCCGCCCGGAGCCGAGGCTTACTCTCCCAGGACTCCTACATATATTCCTCCTTCAGCCTCTCCCCAGGTCTTGTAGCTCATTGCTTTAACACTCCCGGTACCAACTGCTTCGGTACTGATGGTGGATCTCACCTCAATACCAGAACCTACTCTGTGGTCTTTGGCTACTTCAGAACCGTCACACCCATGGGACCGAGATTTGGCTGCCGGTTCCAGGATCCCTCGATTGGCTCTGATTTTTTTTCTATGGCACCATCTATGGCTCTCAGTTCCTTGGTAGTTTCAAGTCCTCTCTTGGCTCCTGCTGTGGGAGGCGGCTCGACAGAGCGGGGTGTGACCCCGGTTCCGAGGCTGTGTTTCTCGGTTCCAGGCTCCCATCCCTCTTCAGGTGGGATGCCTTCCAGATTATGGAGAGAGCTCTAGCCTCAGCAGGCTCCCAGTTGGTACCTTCCTGTTAGAATGCAATATTTTTGTTCCCTCTGGTTCGCAGCTGCCACAATCTGCCACATCAGAACAGTGGGCACAAGAGTAGCAAGATACCCTAGTGCAGGGTCCCCTCTCTTCAGAGTCCTCCTCAGTTCTTCCCCCTGAGGAGCCACCTCGTAAGACACTGTGCAAGAGGAAGCACTTGGATTTCCCAGATGAATCAGTCACTGAGGATACAGATTATGATGAAGGGGAAGTGTCCCCACAGTCACCCCTGAAGATGTCTCCTTTAGAGACATCCTGGAAATATTAAAACAGAGGGGTGATTGGAAGTCCTTAAACCCATCCTCCAAGGAATCTGTTTTCTCGCAAGCTTTTTGTACCCACCATCATCTACTTGGGTGACCTTACCTGCTGACAAACTAATCATACAGCAAGCGTGGAAGGCTCCTGACACCATAGAAACAGTTCCTTGGAGACCGGACAAAATTCTTTCAGTGCCTGAGGATCAGCCCCATTGGTCTAAGGGTCTAGCAGTGAATGTATGGTTGTGGTGATGGCAGCCACCAAAAAGGAACTCACTGAAGAGAATTCCACTGTCCATCCTCCTAACGGAGAGTAGCGGACAATGGACAAATTTGGGAAGCGGGTCTTTGCTTCATCAACCTTCGCTATTCGGTCCTTGAACTTTTTGGCACACTTCACTAGACTCCTAAGGAATCTGATAACTAAGCTTTCAGAGCCTTTGCAGGAGCAGTGTCTGACAAGGTTCGAGATAAGGTTGCTTCTCAGCTTGTCACCCTGGAGTCGATCTCAAATTCATCCATGCAGCTTATTGCTCATACAACTGAAGGGACATCTAGAGCAGTGGGTACAGGCGTTGCCATTAGGCGTCATGCCTGGATGCATTTGCGTGATTTTGCAGACCCCTTTAAGTCTTCATTTGTCAGTGCTTTGGTTGATGCTTCTTCACTGTCTGGCCCAAAAGTTAGAGACATATTAGCCAGGTGTAAAAAGGACAGGAAGACCATTTCTGCTGTGGGCATGCATTTTTCCACTGCACAACGACCTTATTCTAGGAATCAGAAGAGAGGAAAGATGTGGTTCAAAAAGAACCAAGGGCCTTTTCGTGACACACATGGTGAATATTCCCCCCAGGGTGGAGGGGGGAACTCATCTGGAAGACACCCTTCCCATGGCAGAGGGGGTCCAGGCAACTAGGGTTCCAGAGATTTCTCTTCTGGATAACCCTACCTGCGCTCTTGAGTAGCAGCCTGATTGCTTACCACTGGAAGCAGTCACGGGAAAATTCTTTCTGCACCACTCAGCCTGGCTCACAATAACATCAGATTCCTGGATGCAGACAATAATCACCAGAGGTTTTTGCATTCCCTTCAATCTTTTCCTCAAACTCCAAAGGCAAATCCCCAATGTTCCACCCAGTCAGAGGGATATAGCAGCACTAGAAATTCAAAAGCTGCTTTACAAAAGAGTCATCCAAGCAGTCCCACCAGACCAAATAGGATCTGGATTTTACTCAGATTATTTTTTGTGCCAAAAAAGACAGGGGACTGGAGACCAATCTCAAATCTCAGCGTATTGAACAAATTTGTACAACAGACAAAATTCCAGATGGTCATGGTTCAGTCTATCCTTCCCTTTGTAGAGAAGGGTGATTGGATATGCCCTATTGATCTTCAGGATGCATATTACCACATAAAGATGGACAAGCGCTCCAGAAGATATCTTCGCTTCCGGCTAGGATCCAGTCATTATCAATTTTGAGCACTGCCCTTTGGTCTCACCACACCTTTCAGGATGTTCACCAAATGCATGGCAGCTGTAGCAGCTCACTTAAGGCTACAGGGATTCCATGTTTCCATATCTAGATGACTGTCTCCTCACCGCCCCCATCAGGCATCTGCTGTTTTGCACCATAGACTCTGTTCTATGCCTTGCCGAGTTCTTAGGCATTTCAAATAATAAAGAAAATATCACAACTATCTCCCACACAGGACCTGGAATTCATTGGAGCAAAACTAAATACTAAAACCTACGTGGCCTCTCTTCCTCATCACAGGTTGTTAAAGTTGAGATCACAACTTCAAGTGATTCTCTCTCAAGACAAAATCCCTGCTCATCTGGTACTACAACTTCTCGGATCCATGGCAGTAACAATAACGTTAGTCCCCCTAGTGAGGTGCCACATGAGGCTGCTACAATGGCTCCTAGAGTCACAATGGTCACTTCTAACTCACCCCATGTCTCATCCATTCTTAATAACAAATCGCTGCAGAAGGATTTATCTTGGTGGATGAAGCCAGAAGAGAATTTATGGAGTTGTCCCTTCTTCCCCTCTCAGCCCAAAGTCGTAGTGACCATGGACATTTACCTGATAGGGTGTGGGGGGGGGGGTTCATTTTCAGGGAAGGACTGTCCAAGGCACTTGGTCCCCACAGGAGGCCAATCTGCACATCATTGTCCTAGAACTGAGGGCAGTGCTTTCAGCGTTGCAAGAATTTCAGTCTGCCATTCCATCAGGGACAATTGCTATCAAGTCAGACAACATGTCAGTAGTCTGGTACATAAACAAACAGGGGGGAACCAGATCCTACCCACTATGTCGGGAACCCCTAAGAGTTTGGCAGTGGGTAGTTGCCTCCATCCGCTTTCTAATAGCAATGCACATTCCCAGGAACTCCCAGTGTGATTGCGGACAAACTAAGCAGGTGTATTCTTCTACCTCATGAGTGGGCTCTCAATCCCAACATTGTGATGAAAATTTTTTGTCAGTGGGGTCACCCTTTTTGTGACCTGTTCGCCTCTCCTATAAACCACAAATGCAGCAGCTACTTTGCTCTAGTCCCCCCTCGCTGTGAGTCCCTGAGAGATGGACTTCTTCACCACTGGCCCCCAGGACTTCTTTATGCCTTTCCACCAATTCTTGTAGTTCTCCAATTTCTAAGGAAAGCCCAATGGTTGAGAAGCAAAGCAATTGTCATTGCACCTTACTGGCCCCACCAAGTCTGGTCTCCCTTTGTCTGGCCTCATCTGGTTCACCGCCCATGAACTCTGGATCCAACTCTGGACCTATTCTCTCACCCTCAGGGCTTGGTGCATCCCAACCTTCAACATCTCAAGCTGGCAGCTTGGTTTCTCCACTTCCAGTGATTGCCAGGCAGAACAATTTGTCCTCCCCAGTGCAATAGATACTTCTGGCTTTTCATAAACCATCCACTAGAAAAATTGACTTTGACAAATGGAAAAGATTCTCTATTTGGTCAGATGCAAACGGTTTTGATCCTTTCTTGGCTCCAGTAGAGAAGGTCCTGGAATACTTAGCCACTTTATTTCCACTGGGAGCCTCAACCTCTACCATTAGAGTTCATTTAGCTGCCATCTTGAATTTTCACAACGGTTTCGACCTCCACTTTTTAATGTCACACCGTCTTTGCAAAACTTTTCTTAAAAGCACTCAACATTTGAAGCCACCTTTCAAAGATCCAATAGTGCCTTGGGATTTGACCTTAGTCTTGCAATACCTAGTTCATCAGCCTTTTCGAGCCAGCAGACACTTGTGACCTCAAGTTTTTATCTTGGAAGACCCTCTTCCTAGTAGCTATCACATCTGCTAGGAGAATTTCAGAGTTACAAGCTTTGTGCGTGAATCATCCCTACATCATCTTCCACAGAGAGAGAGAGAATCACTCAGAAACAATCCCTCCTTCCTTCCTAAAGTGGTATCAGAGTCCAATATTAATCAGACTATAGACTTACCAGTTTTCTTTCCAAATTTGTCAATCAAAGGAGAGTACTACCTGCATATGTTGGATGTCCACAGGCAGTTACGTTTCTACATAGACAGAACAAAAGCCTCTACAAAATCAGACCAGCTTTTTCTATCTTTTTCATGCACCAGACTGGGCAAACTAGTTTCAAATATCACCTTGTCAAAATGGTTAAGAGACTGCATTACCTTTGTATACAACCAGAATAAACTCAAACTACCAACAAAAGTTAGAACTCATTTTGTGAGATCTGTTTCCACTTCAGCGGTCTTCCATTCCAGAGCTTCTATGGAAGACATATGCGCAGCTGCAACTTGGGCTACCCCTCATACCTTTACCACTCATTACAAATTAGACATGGTTTCCAGGGGAGGAGCATCCTTTGGCTCTATGGTGGTCAGGAATATCCTTCTTTAGGGACGCCCAGGATCTAAAGTAGCTGGGGACTCTGTCCCATCAGTCAAGAATGAATGAAGATTGACAACATCAGATAAAGAAGTTATGTTATTACCATAACGTTCCATCTGTGTTGTTGATCTTCATTCATTCTTGACATCCCACCCTCCTGCCCCCTCTTAGGAGGTTCAGAAGTAGTCCTGGGGTTTTATAGGGTTGTTGCTCAGACAGAGCTTCCATATTTTCTTAATGGTAGGCAAACTCGATCTGAGGTAATGGGAATAAAGGCAGTATGGGCAGAGCCTTAGCTCGAGAGTTTTTGGCTGGCGTGAGCTTTGTGTAATGGCCGAGTCAGTTCTGAGGGTTTGGAACCGAACCCATCAGTCAAGAATGAATAAAGATCGACAACATAGATGGAACGTTATGGTAAGAACATAACGTCTTTTTTTCCCCTTTTGGCATTAGCACTGATTTGGTTAATACTAATGGCTTTGGTTCAGGATACGTTGGCTGAAGGTTCGCTACAGTAGAAATTAGCCTTGATCAAACAGGCACCTGCTTCACCATTTCTGCCATTAAGCACCACTGAAGCAGAGACTTTAAACTGTCATAATTCTTGCCCCCACCCAAGGACAGAGGACCTCAGTGGCACAGATTCCCCAGGTCTGGGTTGCCTTTTTTGCAGGAAATCATGGAGCCTTGAGCCTACTTAACAAAAGGCAGTCCAGGAGGAGGCACATAGACTCCCCTTCAGGGTCTTCCTCCCCAGACATAGATTATGGCAAGGGAGAGGCTTCATCCCAGTCCCCTCTGAAGCCCATCAAATTTGGTGAAATTTTCAAAAAAATAAGAAAAAGTGGATCCTGGCCCAATTAACTTCCTCTTTTGTGGAAGAGATTATATAATAAGCTTACTGGTCTTCACCTCCAAAAGCATGGATTGTGTCCCCAGCAGACAAACTCGTCAACATGGTGTGTACCAAGGTTTAGAGGAAGCCAGATTTCATGGAGCCTGTTCTTCACAAGCCTGACAAAGTGCCCTGAACTCCAAAGGAGAGGTCACATTAGAGTAAGACGCCCCTTGTAGATTCCAATGTAATGTCAGCGGCCACCAAATTTGAGATCTCAGAGAACACTAAAGCTATCCAGCCTCTTAATAAGGATTCTAGGACAATGACTATATTGGGAAAGTATGTATACATGCCACATCCTTTTTTTCATCATATTGATAAACTACTGAGCACATATGATAATGTTTCAGAGAGATTTAGTGGATACAACCATTGAAACTCTGAAACAGTTGCCACCTGGGAACCTTGTAAACAGAGGTCTAGATTGCCACTATGAACTCATTGTCCTTGCATCTGCTACATAAAGCAGCAGCAGATGGGGCAGCCAGATTGTCTAGCTCATGTAGTGCAATGCAGAGTCAGGCCTGGCTATGCCTTACAGATTTCATGAAACACTTCAAGGTAGCTTCTGTCAATACTGCCTTTAATGAAACCTCTCTTTTTTGGGCAGAAGGTAAAGGATAAACTGCTGCAATGTGAGCATAAGGGCAAGATGCTTACAGCTGATAGGGTCAAGCTCTTAACTCCTAAGAGATCATTTCAAAGAAACCAGAAGGATACCAAGCATATCTGGTTTCAGAAATTTCAACAGCCCCAGCATCTACAGGAGTATGATAGAGGCTTCCAAGGAAGTAGACGTTTCTCTGATAAACACCACCAAAGAGGCAGAGGTGGTCTGCAACAACAAAGATTCAGAAGGACCACTCCAGGTTTCCACTAGTATGAACTATGAACTGTTACTTGACTGTACCACTCTGGAAGCGCTCAGGAGATGCTTTTCTCTTCATCTGATAATGTGGTGGCTATTATGCAAGACAAATGGATCAGAGAAATCATATTCAGTGACTACTCAATACCTTTTTCAGGACTGCCCAAGCAAGCACCCTCCTTCCCACCCTTAGAACCACCCTGTCAGAGGAGGATGGCACAAAAGGAGGTAAAAAAATCTCTTATCAAAAAGAGCCATCCAAGAGGTTCTAGCAGACCAGAGAGGGTTGTGATTCTACTCTTGATTCTTCTTGTTATGAAAAAAAAAAACCTCAAGATCTCAGACCACTTCTAGATGGGCCTATTTCACGTGGTCGAAAGCTAATAATAGCAAATGACCACAACTTCGGAAACACCAGAACTTGAAGTTGTTCTTGTGGGGTCGCACTACAGTGTAGATAGGGGTATTTGCCCTTTCCTCACTGTAGTGCAATCTCAGAGTTGGAATATAGATTTAGCGGGGGGTGCCCCCCACAACTGCAACTTTGAGTTCCGGTGTTTTTGAAATTGTGGTCATTCGCTATTATTAGCTTTCAACCACATGATATAGACCCCTTTTAGACCTCAGCTGAATCAATACTTGAAGTAGTGACTCTGGATGGTAACTTTGCAGTCTATCCGTGCTTGTAGGGAGAAGATTGGATGCACTCTTTGGATCTCCAGGATACATATCAACACACCAAAATAGTGAAACCATCTTGGTAATTCTAACACTTTTATGTGGGAGCCAGTCATTACCAGTTCAATGCCCCAGCCTTTGATCTCACCTCAACCCCACCACAAGTCTTCACCACTGCATGGCTCCAGTATCAGCACTCATGAAGTTTCTAGTGGTAGAAATATTTCTCTACATAGATGTCTGGTTCATCACTGCACCTACAATAGAAAAACCTATAATGGCAAGATAATCCTTAGTCCATTTATACCTATCCCTGGAGATCATAGTCAGTCTAACAGAATCTCAACAATAATTCTCCAAATTTCTAACAGTTGTTGGCTTCCAGTTGGATACAATGAGACAGTGATCCATATTATTTCCAGACAAGATTGTCACACTCATTCAAGCTGTTTGTAACTCTTTCAAGCCTGTAGTGCCTTTTTGTATACTTCAGGTTTACACCTATAGCTCTCTATGGTGTCCAGAACTTTTTTGGGTTTGGCTTCATTTACTAAATGACTTACCAACTAATAATATGCAATATTAGAAAGTGCAAGGAGTTATTAAAAATGAGACCAAGATTGTTAATCTAGGATGTCCTGTAGTAGAGCAGTTAATCACTGTTCATCACTTATTATTCATCTTTTCATATTTTCATAATTGAGAACCCTACATGTTATTGAAAGGGAACGGTATGATATTCCATGGTAGGAGACATGAATATTAATTTTAATGCCCATTTATATCACATTATACTTGATATATTGCTAGATGTTTATTGGTAATTATAAAAATAAACAATATTTCCATATGTACTTAATACTTAAAACAAATGACTTACAAACTGTTGCATGACATCAAGTGAAACCTTGGATGTCATTGAATAAAACATTATATGTGAAGATGTTCAATCTCGCCGTTGGTTCTTACACGTGGGTTCGGAGCTGAGCCATTGGCTTGGAGTTGGCCGCTTTCCAAGCTCCAGATCTCTGAGAAGCTCGAGACACAGTCCCTATCCCATGATGCTCTGCTTCCAAACCCCAGATCTAGTTTGCCGCTGCAACGGATTGCACGATCTTCAGAGGAAGCTCGGGCCAGTATCTTTTTTCTTATATATTTGGATATTTAGACTTTATAATAACTATCAGGGATCTGATACTTAGTGAGGCTTCACATATTCCTTTTCTTTTTTTGTGGTTTAGAGTAGGTATCTAAACTTGTATTCTGTCCTTTAGTTCGGAGCGTTTTACTCCTAGGCCTTTAGCCTTCTTGATTTACTCTACTTGACAGGGCTCTGTCAAATTTAATACCCTATCCCCTTATATTCTGTAATTCCTGTATTGAATGTTTGTTTTTTCTTTATTGTATCCCTTTTCTATAGTTATTGCAGTTCAGGGATCTGAACTTTCTAAGCTGTTTTTGTGGTGTTATTACGACTGATTGGACAATTTTCATAATGTCAGAGAAGCAAAAATCTGGTTTTAAAAAGTGTGACTGTGGACAAAAGATGTCCATCACGGATAATCATATTTCTTGTGTTTATTGTTTGGGTCCGCTACATTTACAGGAGGATTGCTCTATCTGCCATTCCTTCAGTGGCAGGGTGTTATTAGAGAGGAGAAGGAAATTGGTAGATAGAGGACTGTTGAAATCGGACTTCCAAGATGCATTGGATAAGACTGACCAGACCTCCAAGTCCTCGAAGGGGTCGAAATCGTCTAAGGTGTCTTCGGAGCACAAGTCTTCGGCTCCAATCACCTCTGGCAAGACTCGGTTGCCGGCTCCACAGCCTTCAGAGCCGTGCACCGAGATCTTACCTCGGAGCCACGTCATTGTGCTGGAGCCGGTGTCGGAGGTTTTGAAGTCTCCGATCCTTAAGTCGGTGACTTCTTCGTCTCCTTCGACCCATTTTTCCAGTACCCTTTCTGACATCAATGTGGACCAACTAGTACAGAGACTTTTGGTGAACCCGGCCCTGGCCAAATTGCTTGCAGCTTTGACCCAGTTGGCTTCGAAGCCTACGACCCCTCCTACCACGAGTTCTGCTCCTCCTCCGAGGGCAGTTGAGCCTTCAGAGCCAGAACGAGAGGATCCAATAGTGGTGGAACCATCGGAGCCGAGGCCTGTTCCAGTGCTCTCGGCTCCTTCGACCTTGACTTTTTCGGTTCCCATCGAAGAGTCTTGGAGCCTACACTCTCGCTGGTTCCAAGGCGGAAGTCAAACCGATGCTTCAGTTCTGACTCTCCCTCTCAGGGCTTCGGCGCAGATGAGCTTGGTTCCATCCTCTGGTTCGGAGCCCATGGTCTTGGCCCCTGGGAGGCTGCCATCTTCTTCAGAACCGGCGGACTCCTCGGGTCGGGAAACCGGTGCCTTCGATGCCGTGAGGAAGGTCATGTCTGCTAAGACCCTTACTTCTTTGGATCCTTCCTCTTCCTCCCCTAAAGGGCTACGCTGTATCTCTACACTACAGGTTCCTACTAAGCGTCGAGACCCAGAGCCTCAGGTAACCCCATTGGGTGACCCCTGCTTGACTGAGACTTCACCAGACGCCCTCACTGACGAAGTCCCCAAGAAAACACTGTGCAAGAGGAGGCATTTAAATTCCCCCCAGGAATCCTTAACATCAGACACCGACTTGGAGGAATCAGAAGGGTCCCCACGGTCCTCCTCCGAGGATGTCTCTTTTGCAGACATCCTTGAAATACTAAGGCAGAGGGGTGACTGGCAGTCCCTTACCCCTACTTAGGATGAGTTGCTGCTCCTGAAGGCCTTTGGGTCTCAACCCTCCTCCTCCTGGGTTACTCCGCCTTTCGATGAATTAATGGACTTGATCGCTCGAAAGGCATTGGAGTCTCCTGATTCTATGGAACCGGTCCCTTGGAGGCCCAACATATTTATCACCTGCCCTCAGGATAAGTCCTTTCTTACAAAGGGAGTTCCCGTTGATGCCATGGTGGTGGCGGCAGCCACCAAGAAAGAGATGTCAGACACCTCTTCCTCTGTCCATCCTCCTAATAGAGATTCCAGGACGATGGACAGATATGGGAAATGCATCTTTAGTTCTGCAACATTTACAATGAGATCGCTTAACTATTTAACCCATTTTACCCATCTTCAATGAGATCTCCTAAAAGAGCTTGGAGATATTCTACAGGGCAACACAGGTGATGCTGTCTCCCAGAAAGAGACAGCACAGCTTAACACCCTTAATTCCATTCTAAACTCATCCATGAGGCTCATTTCTTATGCAACCAAGGGATCGAGCTGGGCAGCGGGTTCAGTGATAGCTCTGCGGAGACAATCCTGGATGCGCTTATGCTCCTTTGCGGAAGCCTTCAAGTCTTCCTTTGTAAATACCCCATTTGATGGCTCTTCCTTGTTTGGGCCCAAAGTCAAGGAGACACTCACTAGGTGTGAGCAGGAAGGAAAGACTCTATCTGCCATAGGAGTCCATTTTTCCACCCCCACTAGACCATACCCCAAAGGGCAGAAAGGTGGAAAAATGTGGTTCCGAAAGTCCCAAGGAGCTTTCCAGAACACACATAGTGAAACCTCCTCCAGGGGCAGAGGAGGGGGGTATAATGGTAGATGCTGCCCAGGCGGCAGAGGGGGGTCCACAGAACCAGGGTGACAGGGAGCAGTTCCCTGGCAAACCCTATCAGCGCTCCTGAGAGGACGCCTGACCGTCCTACTCTGGAGGCAGTCGGGGGTCGCTTAGCTTTATACCCAGATGCCTGGCTAGGAATTACATGAGATTCCTGGGTAAAAAGCATAATCACCAGAGGCTACATCATTCCCTTTTCAGAATTTTCTTCCATTCGGACAAGAATCCCAGGTGTTCCACCCAGTCTGCAGAATCTAGTAGCCATAGAAATTCAGAGGCTGCTGGAAAAAAGAGTCATCCAGCCAGTCCTGGCAGACCAAATTGGATCCGGAACTTACTCCAGGTTCTTTTTAGTTCCAAAGAAAACAGGGGACTGGAGGCCCATCTTAGACCTCAGCAAACTCAGCTCCTTTGTCCAAAAGGAAAAGTTCCGGATGGTCACGCTTCAGTCGATAATCCCGTTTCTCGAAACGGGCGATTGGATGTGCTCGATAGATCTCAAGGATGCGTACTACCACATAAAAATGGCCAGGCCATCCAGAGATTACTTGCATTTCCGGCTGCGGTTCAGTCACTACCAATTCCGAGCTGTGCCCTTTGGTCTCACCACAGCCCCCAGAGTGTTCACCAAATGCATGGCAGTTGTCATGGCTTACCTGAGACGTTTAGGATTCCGGGTGGTTCCATATCTCGACGACTGGCTCCTCACTACCACCACCAGGCATCAACTGATTCAAGCCAGGGATTACACTATCAACCTATGCTCCCAGCTGGGCATAACCTTAAATTTAAAAAAATCTGCTTTATCACCGTCGCAGCATATTTCCTTTATAGGAGCAGATTTAGACACCACCACCGCTCTGGTCAAATTGCCTCAAGGAAGAGTAATCTCTTTAAGAAACCAAGTGTCCCTTTTATTAATGGGAAAAAAAGGTCCCTGCATTCCAAGTTCTGAAACTGTTAGGCATCATGGCAGCGACTCTCATAGCGGTTCCTCTGGGGCGTATGCACATGAGGATACTCCAATGGTTACTCTTCACACAGTGGTCGTATCAACAACTTCCAATGTCACACAAGATTCTGCTGATGCATTCTTGCAAAAAGGACCTCCTTTGGTGGTTGAACAGCCATCAAGTGACTGTAGGTCGTCCGTTTGTACTTCCCCCTCCCACAGCCACAGTAACTATGGATGCTTCCCTGATAGGGTGGGGGGGGGGGGCTGTATCAGGGAAGAACTGTCCAAGGTACTTGGTCAGAGATGGAATCCAGCTTGCACATCAATGTCTTGGAGTTGAGAGCGGTGTTCCTAGCTTTGCAACACTTTCACGACTCTGTACCTCGAGAGACTATTGCAATACAGACAGACAACATGTCAGTGGTCTGGTATATCAACAAGCAAGGGGGAACTAGATCTTACCCCTTAGGTCGAGAGGCCCTGAGAATTTGGCAGTGGGCTGCATCCACCTGGCGCTTCCTGATAGCAACGCACATCCTGGGGTCGTCCAATGTGATAGCGGACAAATTGAGCAGAGCCATTCTGCTACCCCACGAGTGGTCCCTCAAAGAACAAGTGGTGGAAAGGATATTCCGCAGATGGGGCCAGCCTTGCTGCAACCTATTTGCATCTCTGATAAATGCCAAATGCAGAAGCTACTTTGCCCTGTACCCTCGGACATCCCAAGGGACACACTTGTACACGATTGGCCCTCAGGTCTCCTATATGCCTTTTCCCCTTTTCCGCTCATCCCCAAATTTTTGCAGAAAGCCAAAAGCCTGGGAAGGACTGTTATCATGATAGCCCCTTTTTGGCCTTGGCAGATTTGGTTCCCCTTCCTTCAACGATATCAAGTGGAAGAACCTTGGGTCCTGGACCCAGTGCCAGACCTTTTGACTCATTCGTCGGGAGTTCTTCACCCCTCTCTTGTATCCCTCAAACTGACAGCTTGGCTGCTCCACTTCCCAATCTAGCCAAGTCTCATGATTTATCCCCTGCGGTTCAGCATATTATGGTTTCCTCTAACAGTAAATGGAAATGATTCAGTCATTGGGCTTCTCAGCATGGAATTGATCCCTTTACCGCCACTATTCATAGCATTCTTGAGTTTTTGACTTCTCTTTTCCACAATGGAGCGGCAGCCGCTACTATAAGGGTTCAACTGGCTGCCATATCTAACTTCCATGTGGGATGCGGAGCTTCTAACATTATGTCCCACAGATTATGCAAGGCCTTTTTGAAAGGGACTCATTACCTTAGACCCCCTATTAGACACCCGATCACTCCCTGGAATCTAAATTTGGTGCTGTCCCAACTCATGCTTCCCCCTTTTGAGCTGGCATCTTCTTGTCTGTTGAAGTTCCTTTCTTGGAAGACAATTTTCTTAGTGGCTATTACTTCAGCGCGTAGAGTTTCTGAACTTCAGGCGCTATCTATTAGGCCCCCATATTTAGTCTTTCATCCCGATAGGGTGTCTCTAAGAACTAACCCATCCTTCCTTTTGAAAGTCTGTTCTGAAGCAAACCTGAACCAGTCCATTGAACTTCCCACCTTTTTCAGACATCATACCACTAAATTGGAATACATGTTGCATAAGCTTGATGTTTACAGACAATTGAGATTTTATTTGGACAGAACAAAAGAATTCAGGAAAACAGATCAACTATTTGTGTCCCATGCAGAAAATAAGAAAGGCCTTTCGGTATCCAAAGTTACGTTGTCCAAATGGCTTTCTGATTGTATAAAGTTTGTATATTCTTCATCCCATCAACCTTTAGAGAGTGAAGTGAAAGCTCATTCTACCAGGGCTGTTTCTACGTCGTTAGCTCACGCAGCTCGTTTACCTTTGGACACCATTTGCGCTGCAGCTACTTTGTCCAAACCTCATACATTTATTACTCATTACAAAGTGGACAGGGCCTCCAGGGAGAGGGCTTCCTTTGGTTCCACTGTTCTCAGGAATGTACACCCTTGAGCAGCCCAGGATTAGGGTGCTTTGGACGCTACCCACGTGTAAGAACAAACGGTGAGATTGAACAACTTCACATAAAGAAGTTATGTTCTTACCAAAACGTTCCATGTGAGTTGTTCTTCTCACCTTTGTTCTTACACTCCCTCCCACCTTCCCCCTCCAGATTCTGGAAGAACGGGTGGTCTGGTTACTCTTGTTAATATTCTCTTATCGACCAGTTATCCTTTAACTAATTGTAAATAGTTACTTGTTATATTGAGTTTCTTATTGCTGTTTTTTTCTGGGTTCAGCAAACTAGATCTGGGGTTTGGCAGCAGAGCATCATGGGATAGGGACTGTGTCTCGAGCTTCTCAGAGATCTGGAGCTTGGAAAGCGGCCGACTTGGAGCTGATGGCTCGGCTCCAAACCCACGTGTAAGAACAAAGGCGAGAAGAACAACTCAGATGGAACGTTATGGTAAGAACATAACTTCTTTTTCATATTTTTACTGTAAGTTGCACATATTGAGAAATATTCAGTGTCATTTATACTGCTAATTATACAATTAACATATGCTTTCATATTTCTGTAAATATCTCAATAAACTTGCACTCAAAGAGGAATTTCTTGTCACGAAATGTATGTCTGGTTAACAAAAATCTTTTAACATTGTATGTGTATATTATATAGTTTACAAGATATGACAAATTGTTTACAAACATTTAGCAAATAATATAACTTTGGGTTTATGTGCCTTACAATATATTATTTATGGAAAGACTATGAATGCACTTACTGTTATCACTGCAAATAATGCGTCTTACTTATTTAAAGAAAGTGATGAACTATATGTGTTGTCTGAAGAAGTTTAATATTGGATTACATGAAAGTGCTAACCATTTCCGGCTCGCATGAGGTTTTTTACAGCTTGGTGCATTGATTTGTATCCATTTATTTAACTGCTGACAGTCCGGTCTACAGTCTTTGTCGTTTTCATCAGTTTGTTGTTGGTGTTATAGCTTTCATATGTTCACAGAGAGGTCATGATGAATAGCTGAACTGGTTTACACACAAGCAAGGCATATGGGATACAAGACTTCTTCAGGCTTGCTGTGCACACAGAATACTTTGTATGTCCCCTCCACTGATGTCCTTATAAAAGAGAAGAATCAGTCTTTGAAACCCAAGCTCATTTTTCTTTTATACAAATTGTTGTTGCTTACAGCATGAATATTATTATTTTATTTCTGTTTAGCAGTGCTGGATATGGGTATCCCAAAATTCCATTGTGTGGGTGAGGGTACTAATTATGTATGCAAATTGTATGTTAATCAGTGTCCATATTTTTGTCCAGTTCTACCTATGTTTCATGGATCTTTGTCCAGATTTTTAATTTTTCCAAGTTGAGAGGTATGCAGTAAGATAACATAGGGCCTATAAACTATGCCATGATGTTTGTGGATAGATTAAAAGCCATGTCACTGTAATCTGTCTGTATAGGATGAGGTGACATCTGCCTGGCCTCCAGGTCAGTGTCTGAGCATGCCCTGGTGGGAAGACTGCATATCCAAAAATCTGATATAGCTGATGACATCAGCAATGTCTGTTGAGAATATGGTAATTACAGTGTCACACATGCTGTTGTAAAAGTCTCCTTGTAATGTCAGGCAAGAACTCACACACACACTCACACACACACACACACACACACTTGAGTGCAGTGAGAATAGAACACCTACCTACCTAAATACACAGTCTACAGAAAATGCTACATAAAGCAAGCACCACAGCACAAGTCTGACTTTGCAAGACTGCACCTGAGCTTATAGTATATGACATCAACAGGCCATGTGTGAGACAAGATGTTGACCGGCCAGCATAGGTTCATAGTTTCATAGGTTCATATGAGGCTACTACCATAATGGCCCTAGGTTCGTAAGGTTCATAGGAGGTTACTAATCTAAAGGCCCTGGTGTCTTTTCAAGCCTAGCCAGGTTGTATCATTGTTCCCTTATAGACCAAGATATGTAGTCCATATTTGCCAATCCATGATCAGTACTGGTTGCCCCTTCTAAGAGTGAGATAGATGAAACCCCCGGGGTAAATTTACGATTTCTCGTCCAATTTTCTAAGTTACGGTTAAATAGGATCATTGAGGAGCTCAGTTTCAAGGGAATTGGGAGTGAGTTTGTTCCATAGGAGTGGCAATCTCTGATAGACATATCTGTCGCTCCAGCATGTCCTGTTGATGTCACAGGCTTGGTTAAGGTCCCTAAGTGATGGAGTCTTATCCCATTTGATTTGTGGAGGTGCAGCATTTCCATTAAGGCAGGGATCGAGTGCTCTGTATGTTGCCTCTCAGCAGTCTACCATGCAGAGTACAGTGACAGGGCCTTCAGTCTGTCCATGTAGGCCATGCGCTGAACTCCCTGGATTTTCTTGGTGAGAAACTTCTTAGGTCTCTCCAGCTGCTGCATGTGTATGGTGAGGTACATGCAAAAGGGAACATTGTACTCTATTACTGGTCTATTGAGGAACGAGTACAGTAGATTGATAACATCCTTAGTCTTGGATGCTATGTCCTTAATTATGAGGTATGCAACATTAAAAGGCCTACCTTACCACTGTGGACACATGATGATCAAAGTTGAGGTTGCTATCAACCTGCATTCCCAAATCACTCACCATTGGTTGGATCATAGGAGGGCATTATTAATAGTGTAATTTGCAGGGACTTCTCTTTAGTTGAATGGGATAATGGTGAATTTTTTTGCTGTTAGGTTTAAGTCTGTGGCTTTTGCAACAATCATTTATGTATGTTAGTCCATTTTGTAGTATGTTGACATAATTTGGGTATTCAGTGATTGCACACAGTTTGCAGTCATCAGCAAACTTGGTCAGCCACAGGCCATCTGTTATCTCCTAAATTTCTGAGAAATAGATTTCAAACAGTAGTAGGCCCAGTACAGACCCTTGTCGAACACCACTGTTAACAGGTCTGCTGGTAGAATCATAATCCACAACTATGTATGTGTTCTGTTGGTGAGACAGTTGGCTGCCCATCTAATGATGTATGGGTTAATCCCCCACTGGGTGATTTCCTCAATGATGCCTTAGTGGGGGACTGTGTCAGAGCCCTTGGCTAAGTCAAGATAGGCAGTATGTACTGATTTGCCTTCATCCAGTGCTTTCTTGACATTCCTGAACAATTCCACTAGGTTTAATAGGTATGATCTGCCTTTAACAAAGCCAAACTGTGTCAGGTGCAGAGTTTGAAGGTCAACAATGTCCTTGTTGATAAGGTCCAAGATGATTATCTCCATGGCCTTACAGACAAGGCTGGTCAGGCTTATGTGTCTATAGTTCCATGAGTCGGTTGAGGGACGCCCTCTGTGCAAGAGGATTACAGTTGCTGTTTTCAACTCTGCTGGGACAAAGCCACTACTTAGACTTGAAGAGAGTACCCAGTGGTTCCGCTAACCCTTGCTTTACATTGTTTAGTAAGCAGCTCGGGATGTTACCATCCCATAGAAGCTGTGTTTTTGGCTTTGGCCAGCATGGTTATGACCTGTTCTTCGGAGATAATAGGTAAAGAACTGGTGACAACTATGCTTTGGGGTATGATTGAGACGGGGGGGGGGGGTGAAATTTTTGCCAGACCTGTCTGCTAACAGGTTGATGATGTCCTCAGGTTTGGTATGACTGGTACCTTCCACTAGGAATTTGCTGCAAAACTTGGCTTTCCCTTTTATATTACAGATATAGCTAAAGAATGCCTTGTGATTATCCTTAGCTATGGATGCTAATTTAGTTTTGTGATTAGCTTTAGAGGACTTTACAAATGTCTGATTTGCTTGTTCAAGCTATGGAGGGTGTTCTTCTGCTAAGACTGTTCCCTCTAATTCCTGGACATCAGTTTCTTTCTCTTGTTGTATAATCTATTTATATTAGATGTCCACCAGGGCAGCTTGCTTTTTTTGTGAGCAAGTTTTGATCCATTCTGGTAGAGCTAAGTCTATATACTTATAAAAATGTTTATACAAGGCATTTGTGTACACCTCCATATCGGACTCTTTACTGTTAGTGGTGGCAGGAGGTTTAAAACTATTGATGGCATCACTTAGGAGGCTATAGTATGCTTTGGCAAAACATTTCAACCTTTTGGATCCGTAGGGAGTCAGGTACAATTGTTATATTAAATGTGACTGATTTATGGTCAGATCTTACCAGGAAGAGTCTCAAACACGGGGTGGTGCAGCGATCTCCCATGTTTCCGAGTACTAGGTCATGGGCACTCAAGCCCATTGTAGGGGTGTGGATTAACTGTTCCAGAGCATTTGTGTGTACAAAGTGCAGGAACCTTAGGATGAGCATGTTTGAGCTCATATATGTATCCCAGTTGATGGAAGGACAGTTAAAGTCACCCATGCTTAGAGTGTTTGGTTGTATTATGAGTGAGTCAGTTAGGCCCAGGAATGCAATGTGTGGTTTTCAAGGTTCATGTTGGTGGACCTGTACCAAACAGTGATGTGGAGGGGGGGAGTCTTTCCTGCAGTTAGTTGGACTTGGAGTAACTCTAAGTAGTTGTACTGCTTAACCAGTCCTGAAGTGTATTTGTCTTTTATAAAGATGGATACACCTCCTCTTTTATTACTTTTACATTCATTTTGCAGCCTGAACATGTGGAAGGCATTTTAGCCTTTCAGGCCAGAGTGCTCTCTGCAGCCCTTACCCATGTCTGTGTGACTGCACAAACATCGACATATTCCCAAGTATGTAGTGCCTCCATTTAGTGTAGTTTCTGATTTAGACACCTAGCATTAAGCAGCATAACCTTCAGTTTATCTTTTGAGAATATTTTTATGTCAGGAATTTTGTTCTTATGACATTACCTAAAAAGCCACTAAGGGGAAGACAAGTACCTTTGCCAGTAACTGAAAGGCAAGAGGTGGCAGATGAAGACTGTCCCTGGCAAAGCAGCATGGTCTCTCAACCATATCATCTCAGGCTTACAAATACTGGATACCCCTGTACTGACACCAGTAGATAAACCAATTGTTAAAGTCGAAAATGTTTTTGTTTGTATTGCGGCATCATCCTGGGTGAAGGCATGATGCTGCTTAGGGCTCCGGACATACCTGTCTGGGATACATAATCTAAAAGCTCAGTCATATCTCTCTTGATATAGTCCAGTAAGATACATTTCAAGTCATTTAGTCCAACATCGAGTATGAGAGAGGTGTAACTCTGCTTGATGTTGAGAGACCTCAGTGTGTGCATGACTTTGCGGATCCTGGCACCTGACAGGCAGCTGACTGTGTTTTGCAGCTTGGTGAGGGGAACATATGTGTGTGTTACTGTGGATTTGCATATGACCAGCACATTGTTTTTTCTGTTTTGCCTTAAAGGCTTCATGGGTGACACACTGATACATTTGTTTTTGTGTGTAGTGGGTTCTATTGGGACTGTAATGCATGCAGAAGGTTTTCATGTGCAAGATCTCTGCTCTTTTGGTAAGCTTATAATGACTACCTCTGTGTATGTGGGGTTATGTGCTGTGCATTTGGTTTGTTGAGGAGGTGAAGTGTGTGTGTGTTGACAACCTTTTTGATATCTGGTTTGTTGTTAACTGAGAGAGAGAGAGAGAGAGAGAGCGTTTATTCTAGATTTATTGTATAGTTGCATCCCATCTTAGGTTGCAGAGCAAAAAAAAAAAAAGCTCTTTAGTCTTGTCTCGTTTTAAAACCTGGACAAATCGCAGAATTTTCAAAACACGTCCGAACAGGAGTCCAAAAAAGAGGACGTGAAGTATGGTAACCTTATATATTTTCACTATGAGACATAATTGGGAGATATTGTCAAAGGCCTTGGATAACTGAACATAGGCAGTATGTCCTGTTATCTGTCATCCAGGTCTTCGGGATCAATACCAAAGAAGTCCACAAGGTTCAGTAGGCAGGATCTATCCTTGATAAACACAACATGGGTCAACTCAAGTGTGTTGAAGGTCACCTATATCCCTGTGGATAAGTTTCATGTTTTTCCCTTTCCTAGATGCAGATAAGGCTTGTTAAGCTTATGGGTAAATAGTTGTAGTTCTGCATGTTACCAGATTGATGTACATTGCATATGACACAACATTTGATGTTACTTTCTGTAGTGTAGGTGATATATCAGTGCTTGGGGGACGACGACACATGGCTGTATTGTAAATATATGACACAGTATGAGATAGGGCCTTCATTTTTAAGGTTTCCACATGTAATGCCATGTCATACACAAGAAATGGGCAATAAACAGCAGTAATAATAATATGTAGTTTTCCATTGCGCAACAGTTAGCAAAGTGTATACACATGGGAGATAGACTTTTTTGTACACTTCTTAGTAATGTTCCAATGCAAGCAGCATTGCTAAACTTTGACAGTCAGTACTGCATCTACAAAACACATCTGCTAATTTACTGATTCTGTAGCAGCATGTTAATGCATTGATATTTTCCTTTTTGGGGCCAGATGGTACTGGGTTTGGATCCTTTTCTCTCACTGCTTTTATGTGTGTGAATATATATATTATATATATATATATATATATATATATATATATATATATATATATATTTTTTTTTTTTTTTAATGATTCTTTTTTTTTTCTTTGCCACTGTTTGAATGATGCACCACTTAGCACAAACAGAGAAAAATGAATGTCAGGTTTGGCTATGCTTATCTGGTTTGCGCATAGTGAGCCAATGATCAAACTGGACAACTGGCTAACCCAGGAAGCAGACAGGAGCCAGAAAATGAAGAACTGAAACTGGATGCATTCAGTTAACACTATTGGGCATTATGCAAACTTGCTAAGTGAAGTTGTGCTGCCGTTAACAGTGAAACCATCAGAATGATTATTAAAATAGGGAATGTCATATAACTATTTCTGTGGCAACAGGAGTAATTGTAGAGCTGGAGTCCATATGGCCCTGGGTTCTAGTACAGGGTATGCAATCTTTTATGTTATGTTGTCCCATCTCGCCTTCATTTGTGTTGGTTGGGTTCAGAACCAAGTATCGGTTTTGACTCAGCCTAATACTAAAGCTCGAGAGCTTCCACTGGCTTGAGGCTATACCCTATCCCATAATGCCTAGGGAAGATAACCCAGATCTCATTTGCCACTAAATTAGATTGGGTGCTTCTCACTGGGCTCAGGCTAAGTGAGTTTCTTTTGGTTACAATATCCTACTATTCTAGTAGTTTTTGACATAATTATTGTTGTCTAGCTACTTACACTGCATTTAGACCTTAGTTTGTGCTAATCTTCGGATTTTTTGCTTGTTGTGTTTTGTTGTGCTTGGCCGTCGCTTTCCGCTAGGCCTACAGTCCCTATCCTGTCTCTAAGTCCTTGGTTTATCCTTTCTGAACCCGTTTAAGTTACAGGGTTTGTCTTCGTTTTTCTGTTTTTAGCCCATTTTAATTAGAGGGCTCCCTTTTTTTCTACTTCCTTTCCCTCAAGGAGTTTCGTCAGTTTAGTTAGAGATGTCTCTTCTGCCTAGAGGAGATCATCGTTTGAGTTAGAGACCTCTCCTCTAGTCCCTTCTCTGTGTCTGTTAAAAAAATAAATAAATAAAAAAATAAAACAAATAGGGTAGTCTTTTTGTATTTACCTGTTTTTTATGTGGTGTGAAATAGTTGGATAGTTGTTTTTCTGGTAGCTTTCTTATTATCTTTAATATAGTTTTTCTGGACAGTAGTTTTGTTGTTCTTGTTGTGTTTCCAGTATGTCCATGGAAGGGAAAGAAGTGAAGCAGTCAGGCTTCAAGAAATGTGACTCCTGTACACAGAAAATATATATAACTGACGGGCACACTAGTTGTGCCTATTACTTAAGTGCGGTTCACCTTCAGGATTCCTGTTCGATTTGCCATGGCTTTAGTTCCAGGGTCCTGCAGGAACACAAGAACAAACTTATAGTTAGAGGATTACACAAGTGTCCTTTTGCTGAGGCATAGGAAGGAAACTAGACCTCATCTAAATCTTCTTTATCCCCAAGGTCTGAAAAATCGACAAAAAGAGCTTCTTCTTTGGCTCCTGCTTCTGAGCCAGCAAAAAAGCCATCTAAGGACACGACTTTGGACCCAAAGGCTTTCTGGCCCCAAAACACCACTCCTTCGGTTCCACCAGTTTTGTCAGAACTGACTAGCAGCCATAGATGGTGCCTGTTCTCAACCTTAGAGCTGGTCTCCTCAGTTCTTCAGTCACCGCTTTTGCTGTCGGTGGCTGGTAGCCTAAAATCCTTGACCCCGGCCTCTCGATCTTCCAGGAGCTAGTCGGATGACAAAGTGGAATGGATGGTAAAGAGGTTGCTTCAGACTCCGGCTGTAGCCAAGATCCATTCGAGTCCAGCCCATAAGAAAGTGGAATCAACATCTTTTACTGCCCCATCTTCTGTTCCTCTTCCAACCCTAGTGGTTTTAGAGCCGGAGTGTATGGATGTCTTTGTGGTGGAACCATCAGCTCTGAGACTCACCCCTGGGTTTTTGACCCTGACTTCTGCTTCGGCCTCTTCGATACCATCTTCTGTCAAGGGGTTTGGGAGCCGATCCTCCCCCATTGGGTCCGGGGAGGAGAGTCAGAAAGGACCCTTGTCATATCCAAACCTGCATCTCGAGGTATCGGCGCTGGTGAGCTCGGTGCCTACATTGGCCTCGGAGCCCACCTCCTTGGTACAGGGGAATTCTCTTGGCTCTTCGGAGCCAGAGGCTCCCTTGGGCCTGGGTCGTGGTGCCTTCAGGGTGATGAGGAGTGTGCTGTCATCCCTGGTGGCTTCACCCTCGGATCCAGGCACTCCTCCCCCAAAAGTGCCGATGTCTGCCTCTGTACCATCCCTCCCCCCAGGTGTAGAGAACCAGTGCCCCAGGATGCCCCATTGGGTGAGTCACTCTCTTCTGAAACCTCCCCAGAGGACCCCTCTGGAGAGGTCCCTTGGAAGAGAACTTGTAAGTGGAAACTTCTAGACTCCCTTGAGGAGTCTGTCACATCGAATATGGATTTAGAGAATTCAGAAGAGTCCCCACAGTCACTCTCTGAGGGTGTCTCTTTCTCAGACATCCAAGAGATCCTAAAGCAGAGAGGTGAGTCCATGTACCTGGAGGCATTTGGATCTCAACCCTCCACCTCTTGGATGTCTCCACCTTTTGATCAGTTCCTTGGTGTAGTTAGTCGAAAGGTATTGGGCTCTCCAGAATCTGTGGAACCAGTTCCAAGGAGGCCCAACAAATTCATAACTGCCCCTAACAATAGATATTATGGTGGTGGCGGCGGCCACCAAAAAGGAGTTAGCTGAGACTTCTTCATCTGTCCATCCACCGAATAAGGAATCTCAAATGATGGACAGATATGGGAAGCATATGTTCTTGTCAGAGGCCTTTACACTCAGGTCACTGAACTACTTAACTCATTTTACCAGACTTCAGAGGGATCTCATGAAGGAGCTAGGAGATACCCTCCAAGGTTCTACAGCTGCGGGGGTGTCAAACAAGGTGACCTCTCAGCTTTCTACCTTAAGTTCTTTAGCCATCTCCTCTATGAGGCTCATCTCTTACTCAGCCGATGGAGCGAGTAGGGCAGCAACCACAAGAATAGCTCTGAGGAGACATTCCTTGATGCACCTTTGCAAGTTTGCTGAGCCTTTCAGGTCTTCCTTCATAAACGCCCCTTTTGATGGCTCATCCTTGTTTGGGCCAAAAGTTAGAGAGACTCTGACCACGTGCGAACAAGAAGGCAAAACTCTGTCTGCTGTGGGAGTACTTTTTCCTTCCCTACCAGGCCTTATCCCAAAAGCCAAAAGGGTGGGAAAATGTGGTTCCATAATTCCCAAAAGCTTCACCTGATGCACGTGGTGACATTTCCCCCAGGGGCAGAGGGGGAAATAACAATGGAAGACGCTGACCTCGCAGCAGAGAGGGTCCGCAAAATCAGGGAGACAGAAATACATTCTGTGGCAGACCCTTCCAGCGCTCCTTAAAGGATGCCTGCTTCCCCACCTCTGGAGGCAGTCGGGGGCAGACTATCACTGTACCCAAAAGCCTGGCTGAACATCACTCAAGACAAATGGGTACAGTCGATAATATCCAGGGGATACAACATACCTTTCTCCATCCCACCCCCCATAAGCAAGATCAGTCCCAGACATTCCACCCTGTCAAAGGGATCAAGCAACCATAGAGGTGCAAAGCTTGCTAAGAAAAAGAGTCATCAAAGAAGTCCTCGCAGACCAAATCGGATCCAGAACTTACTCAAGGTTCTTTTTAGTGCCAAAGAAAACAAGGGACCAGAGACCCATCATGGATCTCAGCAGGCTGAATAAATTCATAATAAAAGCAAAGTTCTGGATGGTGACACTACAGTCTGTACTCCCTTTTCTAGGACAAGACAATTGGATGTGCTCAGTCGATCTTCAGGATGCGTACTACCATATAAAAATAGACAGGTGATCCAGGAGATATCTACGCTTCCAGCTGGGAGCCAGACATTACCAATTCAGAGCTCTTCCCTTCAGCCTCACTGCAGCCCCCAGAGTGTTTACCAAATGCATGGCAGTAGTCATGGCTCACCTGAGGCGTCTAAGATTCCGAGTGTTTCCTTGCTTAGACGACTGGCTCCTGACCGCCACCACCAAGCATCTACTAACCAAGGTGAGAGACACCACCATTCTTCTATTTCGGACCTGGGCATTTCCATAAATTTCGGAAAATCTGCCATGTTGCCATCTCAGCATATTACATTCATAGGAGCAGACGTAAACACAAAAGACCTGGTAGCAAAATTGCCTCATGACAGGGTACAGACACTGCGACATCAAGTGTCCATCTTGTTCTTGAAGAAGAAAGTACAGGCAAAGTTTGTCCTAAAGGTCTTAGGCACTATGGCGGCTATAACACTAGTACCTCTGGCATGTCTACATATGAGAGTCCTACAGTGGCAACTCTTTGATTAATGGTCCATGCAGGAGTTGCCCATATCCCACAAGATCATCACAGACTCCTGCAAGAAGGACCTATGCTGGTGACTCCAGTCCACATAGGTAACTCTAGACCATTCACTCTCCCTCAACCAGTAGCTACAGTGATCCCGGACGCATCCCAGATAGGGTGAGGGGTCATTATCTGGGAAAGACCATCCAAGGAACTTGGCAGGAACATGAGTACCATTTGCACATCAGTGTCCTAGACATGAGGGCGGTGCTTCTGGAGTTGCAGGCATTCCAGAACTCTCTTCCACCAGGTATGATTGCAATACAGACAGACAATATGCCAGTAGTGTGGCACTTCAACAAACAAGGCGGAACCAGATCCTACCCCCTCTGTTGAGAGGCTCAAAGAGTATGGCAATGGGCAATCTCTTCTTAACGTTTTGTGATTGCAGCGCATATTCCAAGGAAATCCAACTTGCAGCGCATATTCCAGGGAAATCCAACGTGATAGTGGTCAAATTAAGCAGAGCAATTCTGATGCCTCACGAGTGGTCCCTGAAACAGGAAGTTGCGAGCCAAATTTTTCACAAGTGGGGCCAGCATTGCTGTGACCTCTTTGCCATGTCCATGAACACCAAATGCAGCAGCTACCTTGCCATAATCCCCCCTCTGGGGTAGTCACCAAGGGATGCACTTGTTCATGATTGGCCCCCGGGACTTCTTTATGCTTTTCCTCCATTTTCACTCATCACAGCCCCTGTAAGTACAATTTTAAATTTCTTAGCAGAGATTTTCAATGAAGGTGCTGCAGCAGCTACTATATGAGTACAATTAGCCGCCATATCTAACTACCACATAGGAGACATGGGATCAAAAATAATGTCTCCCAGATTGTGCATAGCCTTCCTGAGAGGTACTTTTCAACCAAGGCCTCCAATAAGGGAACCTCCACCTCCTTGGGACCTCCGTTTGGTACTGACTACTCTGATTCTCCCACCATGCGAACCAGCCTACTCTTGCCAACTAAAATTTCTGACCTGGAAGACAATCTTTTTAACAGACATTACTTCAGCTAGGAGGGTTTCAGAGATCCATGCCCTGTTCATTCACCCTCCCTATGTAGTTTTTCACAAAGACAGACTTTCTGTTAGAACTAATCCTTCATTCCTTCCCAAAATATGTTCTAAGACCAATTTGAATCAGTCCATTGACTTGCCTGTCTTCTTTCCAAACTACTGCAACAAGGCAAAATATAAACTACATCAATTGGATGTCCACAGGCAATTACATTTCTACTTGCATAGAATGAAGAAGTTTAGAAAATCTGACCAACTATTTGTCTCCTTCTCGGATAACAGGAAAGGTGCACCAGTTTCTAAAGTTATCTTGTCAAAGTGGCTTAAACAACTGCCAGGAAAGATTAGAGGCCACTCAACAAGAGCTATGTCAACTTCCACTGCCTTTGACTACCTTTGGACACAATCTGTGCTGCAGCCACATGGGTTAATCCTTATACATTCATCATTAATTACAAAGTAGATGTGACCTCCCGGAACAGGGCTTCCTTTGGTTCCACTGTTCTGAAGAGCTTATTCCTTTGAGCCACCTGAGAAAGAAGGTGCTGGGGATGCTGTCCCAACCAGCAAGAATGAAGGTGAGATGGGACAACATAACATTAAGAAGTTATGTACTCATCATAACGTTTCATGTTTGTTGTCCATAATCTCACCTTCATTCTTGCGCCCCACCCTCCTTCCCCCAACCTTCGCTCCTGGAGGATCGAGAGGAAATTTTTATTGGTGATAAATGTTCTCTGCTTTTTTTCTTGCCTCATAAGACATAGGCTAAGAATTATTACCATTGCTTTTAGTATATGTTTTTCTAATATGTTAGTAATTTGCAAACAAGATCTGGGTTATCTTCCCTAGGCATTGTGGGATAGGGTATAACCTCGAGCCAGTGGAAGCTCTCGAGCTTTAGTATTAGGCCGTGTCAGAACCGATACTCAGTTTCGAACCCAACCAGCAAGAATGAAGGTGAGATTATGGACAACAAACATGAAATGTTATGGTGAGTACATAACTTCTTATTTTACTGTTTTGACATTGCGGTTTATAGCAATATAATCACTCTCACTTATAACACTTGACATAGTGTAGCTGATATTAACTATATGTATCTGGGCTGACACACTAATATTGCATTAAATATTTACTTATTTATCTATGTATTATCCATTTACTGTCAAATGTATGACTAAGGGTAATCTGTGTACTATGTTCCTGTAAGTATATTTATGCTATCTGGACTGGCATGGCCTTGACATTTGACTAACACACACAACAGCTGCCTGTACATCAACCTTGAAATTGTATTGCTGACTGCTGTTGCACACCACTTACCATTGCACAAATACGTTGCTTGGTAGTGCGCACTCCCGAGCACCGTGTTTGAGTGATGGTAAACAGTGCACATCATTTTCAAACTGTCCACATTCCTAGGAAATGCAATAACTGGAATTGGTAGGAAACCATCAGACTCCATTGCTCTTGATCCATGATAGACATGGCAGGCTTTCATGAAGAGGGTGTGAGATTTAGGGATCAGAAATGGGGTGTCCAAGAGTCCAAGGTTTTTGTTGGACTCCTAGTGAAACACCATAGTGCCAGTTTGCTATAGGGGACTAGTCTGTGTCTCAGTATAAGTCAGAGGCTTGGGATAGTTTGGCCCTGGCTGTAACCAGTGTCACCAATATCCTTTGCACTGGTGAACAATGTAGGCAAAACTACAGTGACCTCAGGAGGAGGAAGAGGGATACCACTGATGCTTTGGATCAAGGAATTTAGGACGGAGACCATCCCACAGATGTTTAAGTATCAACTACAGAGAGTACTTCTAAGGCTTAAAATCTGAATATAGGCAAGACTGGTATTCATACTGGTATTCTGTTCTGTTCATTTTTCCCCCAGCTGCCATGGAAAGGGAGTGCAATGTTAGGACCATGCCTGTAGATTGGTAAGGATGAGAGATGCATGTGGTATGTACGCAGCAGAAGAGTAGTATTATTATAGCATTAAAAGTTAAGGATAGCTTGTTTGGTATTTAATAGACTTGTATCAAATTGAGCATGCATATTTCAACTCTAAAAGCAAGTATGCATGCATTAGTCTGTAGCACAAACCAAGAGTACAATATTAGACTTTAGTCAGAGGTGTTGGGTTCAAATACCACATTTCCCAACTATACAGTACTGTTAAGTCTTACATTGTGTGTAACTGAAAGGTTTAAAGTAAAAGCTGTATACCAGAGGCACACATGCCCTGCCGTAACTGTAATCTGTATAACTGGAACACAAATATGTGCAATATATGCACATGTAAAGGAGTACTTGCTGCAATGTGTAGTAAAGTATACATCTGTTATGAGCTGGTAGTCTTAAAAGGAATAATTGTCTATTAAGTGGTGGTAGTCTTAAGAGTAAAGGTTACAATAATAGAGTCAAATAATTGTATTAATGCATTGTATGTTATATATGAAGTTGCTAATCTTATCTTCTTTTTTTTCACCCCAACCCTTATCTGTCTCATTTTATTTATTTATTAATTTATTTATTTTTGGTTGTTTTATATTATGATGTGTCATCAAAATGTGTCCATCTCATCCATGTGTACCACATCATGAAATGCTCCACAGCACAGGGGAGTAGGCCTGTCCTACATAATCTGCCTCCCCACTCCACCGGCCCCAGCACCATTGCCCAACATGTCTGAGAGCCAACCTGGTAGGACCGCCTCTGCTGCCCCAGCACTACCTGCCCCCTCAGGTAGTTCTACTGTGAAGGATAGTCCAGTGGTTCCCTCTGGGAGCAGTGGCAGAGGTGGTGAGTTTATCACCCATGCTGAACTGCCAGGGATGGGACGTAGAGTTGTGCGCTGCACTCTTGATGCATGCCTACACATGATGGAGGGCCTGCTGTCCCTCATTTTACATAGGACCAGGGGGAGGAGAGGCAGACATCGAGCTCTTCAGCCAGTGGTGGAGTGAGATGACAGTGATGGCAGTCCAGTGGATGAGGACTTGATTCTCACTGTCACCAAGCTTGATGACCATGTGTCCTGGATGTCCCCACCCTGATCCTGTCCATGGTGTCCACCAACCTCTTACCTACCCAACTCACCAGACCCAGGCATACCTATGTCCCTTCCCCAACATTCCTCTTTTTCTCTAAAAAAAAAAAAAAAAAAAAAAAGGGCACCTGTCTGTCAAAAAAAATCATCCCATACATAGCTCACCATGTGGCAGATGTGCCTTCTTAACACACTTCAGTTGGCTATACAACATGATTGTATTATGGTCACCCCTCTCCCTGGAGGTGATAGTCCAAATTCAGCTAATATTCTGCATATATTACCAGTTTTTAGTGTTGAAGAAATGGATAGCTATGGTTCTTTACTACCTCCCTCCTGCACATTCTTGTATTGCTTTCCGTTTGTTCTTCCCCCTACTTGCGCCCTATTTCACCACTGTCCTGTCTTCCCCATTTCTTTTTTTTAATGCATTGTGTGATGATGTGCAGCATGCACCAACGCGCAGAAGAGTAATGCAAAAATATTAGATACAGTTGTATTTCAGCCCATTACCATCTGGCTCCAAAAAGGAACATATGTCTGCACTAAGTGCATTAACAAGTGCTGTCACAGAGTCAGTTATGGAACAGGTGTATTTCACAGACTTAGTGTTAACTGTCAGACTTTGTTCTTCCCTCTGTTTTTGGGCTCCATGTTTTGTGAGGAGGTACTCATCACACACCAATGCGCAGCAATGGTGAGTGGCAGCAAAATGCAGCAATACATCTCCTATCAATAAGTCATGTCATTGCATTATCATTTTGTAATGAAAAGCATTTTAAAGTATTGCATATGCTTGTATTCAAACCCAGTACCATCTGGACCAAAAAAAGGAATGTATCAATCACTAACATGTACTGCCACAAACTCAGTTAAGCAGCAGGTGTATTTCATAGACTCAGTACTAACTGTCAGACTTTACCAATGTGGCTCGTGTTTGCTCACTGCTTACCTACATGCAAACATGTGTATCTCACATGCATATGCACTTTGTAAACCCGCTGCTTACTGCACTATGGAAATGTTTATATTATGCTGTATTACTGCTCTTTACTGTCCATTTCCTGTGTATGACATGAAATTACAAGCAGAAACATAACAAACTGAGGGCCCTAGCTAACAGTATATCATATATTTACAATACATCCATGTGTTTACACCCCCCCAGCACTGCAACCCTGGGGTCTCAGTACTTTTTCCACACATATATCAACCACACTACAAAATGTAATATCAAATGTTGTGTGCTACGCAATGCACATAAATCTGGTAACATGCAGAACTACTGTTACTGACCCATATACCTAAAAAGCCTTATCTGCAAGGCTACTGTGGGAATCATCATGGACCATATACACAGGGACAGAGGTGACCTTCAACACACTTGACCCTACCCATATTGGTATTGGCAATGGTAGATCTTGCTTATTGACCCTTGTGGACTTTTTGGATACTGACCCCAAAGACCTGGATGAGGGATAACAAGACATGCCACCTATGTTGAGTTATCCAAGGCCTTTGACATTATCCCCTATTCGCATCTCATAGTGAATATCTTCCATCTGGGAATTAGGTTATAGAGTACTAGATGGATAACCAACTGGCTCAATGGTAGAACAGTCTCAAAGTTGGGAACTGCACCTCCACCACTAGCCCACTCACCAGTGAAATACCACAAGGATCTGTGCTGGGCCCTCAACTGTTTGGGAAAATTTTCACTGAAGCACAGGCAATAGCAGATGGCCTGTGGTTTATTAAGTTTGCAGATGACTGTTAACTGGATGCACACATGCAGTGTCTCCAGTGATAGCAACATATTACAGTAGGGGCTGAGACAGACTGATGATTGGTAACAAACTCATAGATTGAACTTTAAGCATACAATGACTCTTTGTCACATTTGTCATTGAAGTACCCCTGCTAATTATGATATACATAGCACGCCCCTAAGCTCAAACACAGTGTTCTAAGAGTTGGGAACACATGTTGATAGCAGTCTACACTTTCATTACTGTGTGCCCATAGTGGTGACACACACAATCTGCATTGCGCACATCAAACATATGGACATCACATCCAAGACCAGGATAGTCATAACTTTGCTGTACTGTACCCTTATCATACTAATAATGGACTACAATGCTGACAACACTCTGTAGCTCATCAGGCACCTACAGCAATTGAACCGAACACAGGGTTGTGCCTGGGAAACTCCCAGGCCTCCAAACATGACATACATGGAAAGCCTGACATACCTGTGAGAGGAGACATATGACTGCCCTGAAGAGCAATCTCAAACCCTGCCCTTCTGGAAATGATGGACATCTGTAATTCAAAAGGGGGAGCTATAATTTGCTCTAGGGTTTTCAGCCTAGCCTGTGACATAAGCAGAACATGCTGGAGAGACAGATAATGTCTCACAATGATTCACACTCCTCTGTAATAGGCTCCCACTCCATGTGAAGCTGTGCTCCTCAACGATCCTGCTCATGTGCATCCTTGAATACTGGTTGAGTAATTGTAAAGTTACCACTGGGGCGGCACCTTTGGACAAGGCCAGTTGGTGCTGCTCACTAACATACTTTCCTAAACACAACCATCCAATTACGACAACACTTGTGTTTTTACACAGATAGACTTCTAAACACCCTAGTGTTATTAGGCTAGTAGACTTATATGAACCTATGTGCCTATGCTGGCCTCACAACCTGTTGTCCACCACATGGTATTCTGATTTCATTTACTATAAGTTTACCTGCCCTCTTATATAAATCAGAATTGTATCATGGTGCTTGTGTTAACTACTGTGTTGTGTAGTCCATGTACTTAGATAGGTAGGGGTTCTATTCTCCCTGCAGTCAGGTGTGTGTGTGTGTGTGTGTGTGTGTGTGTGTGTGTGTGTGTGTCTATGTGTGTGTGTGTGTCTACACAGCAGAACAGCCATGTGTATCCTACATTTTTTCTCCAGTTGCATGGATTGCCGGTATTCTGATACTTGCTCATGCCTTCACATCCATTTCATACAGCCCTCCCAATGTCTTGTCTCCCACATGGCCTGCTGATGTCATGTACTATAAGTTCACTTGCACTGTTGTACAAATCAGACTTGTGCCATGGCACATGCATTAAGTACTATGTTCTGTAGTCTGTGGACCTAGATAGGTAGGGGCTCTTTTCACCCTGCAGTCAACTGGGGTGTGCTTGTCTATACAGCAGAGCAAATGTGTGTACCCTACAGTTACTTCTGCAATTACATCGATTGCCAGTATTTTGGTACTTGCTCATGCCTACATACCCATTTCATACAGCCCTCCCAAACATTTGTCTCCCACATGGCCTGCTGATGTCATCTACTGTACGTTCACCTGCACTGTTGTATAAATCAGACTTGTGCTGTGGTACTTGCATTAAGTACTGTGTGCTGTACTCCATGTACTTAGGTAGGGGTTCTATTCTCACTGCAGTCAAGTGTGTGTGTGTGTGTGTGTGTGTGTGTGTCTGTGTGTGAACTGCTGCTTGACATTACAGAGAACATTTTACACAAGCATGTGGGACACTTATGTTTTCCTCAACAGACACCACTGATGTCATCAGCTATATCCCATTTTTGGATATGCAGTACTCCAACCAGGACAGGGTCAGAGACTGACTTGTGGGCCAGGCAGAAGTCACCTCATCCTATACAATAATGTTTACAGTAACATGGCTTTTAATGTATCTACATACATCATGGCATTGTGTGTAGGCCCTGTGTTATCCTGCTGAGAAAGCCCTGTGGTCTCTCCAAGTGCTACATATGTCTGGGGAGGTACATGTAAAAATGCACATTATACTTCGTTAGTGTTGTAATGAGGTTTAACTACAGTGCTGTCATACAATTCTAAGATCTCAATATGACGGTGTGACTTATGGTGTCACAACATAGGCTTGCAATAGCAGATTGGACGCTTGGTTGTCAAAATTCAGATTGGCTATCTAAATGTGTTCCCAGTGCTTGCATCACTGGGTTTCTGCATTGCAGGACTGTTGCCAATGCTGTGATTAACATGGAACTCCACTTTTCAGAAAGACAACATTAAAAACACACATTTCTGCATTTATATGTAGGTCGTGTGCCTTTGTCACCATTCATTTGTGTTTAGCTCCTCTTGTATTATGTCATCACCATTGGTGGACTCAGTGATTGCCAAGAATGAGCAAACGTGGCAAGCCAAAGGCCATATACTTTAGCCTGAACTGTCAAGAAATACAGTTCAAACAGTGACTGTCCAATCACAAATCCCTGGGGTTTGCCAGTGGTAACAGCTCTACTGGTACAGGTTAATTCACCAACTTTCATGTGATGTATTCTGTCATTGTGCCAGTTATTTATCCAAAAACTGAGATAATGTGTAATTCCTAGCTTGTGGGTTTCCTCAGTGATACCTGTATGTGTGATTGTGTCAAAACCCTAGGTCAGATGACAATACGCAGTATGCACTGTTTTACTTTCATCCAGGCTTATCACATGGAATCCATGTGCTGTGATAACATCACCAATCATGTATGGCATGACCCAGCACATACACCTTCCTGATATGGTTGAATACACAGTTCAACACAGCTTCTACATGGCTTATGTTCCCATACAAGGGTGTACATCAACATCCATCCACCTTATTTTGGGAAACAGCACCTGATGCATGCATGTATAGGGACATTCTGACTCTCCTCGACTGTGAGATAGACCAGCATGTCATCATGGACCTCTTCTACATGTACACTAGTAATATTCCAGGTGTGTGCAACAGATGTGTGTCAGTTGTTACTGCTACATTAGGTCCATTACATTTGATAGATGTCCTCAAAGAGGTCATCAAGGGCATGCATGATGACAACTGTATCATCTTGGGGAACTTGAACAGGTCAAAGAATTTGATAAAAATCCACACTGAGGTATTCAATCAACACTGTTATATGTGGCTGTGAACAGCTATATCACCAAATGGGTAAACCAGTGTATGACATACATGGCATCTCACTATGTTAAAATGTGTGATGTGATATATATATATATATATATATATATATATCTCAGGTCCAGTGATCAGGTTGGTACATCAGGGGTGTCTGCTAGGCCCTTTCCTGCCCATTAGTTAAGTTGTGGACATCACAGATGACATACACATGTATCCAAAAAAGAGCTGCTTGAAGGACTACAACTTGTGGGCACTCATTAACTCCAAATGTGATATTAGTATAATACAGACAGTACTAATACATACCAGAGACTGCTGCCACAGCCATGACAACACCTGCATTGATGACACGTGGAGGGATTTGTTGAATCAAGACACAGACAGACCACACAAGTATAACGTAGACATCACACCCTATAATCAGAACAATAAGTATGTGACTTGTGTACTGGGGTAGAGGGGGAGTGGTACATACACCAACATGTGGTCGCAGTGCTTACTACTTCCTTGAGTGTAACACAACTACTGGTTATGTGAAGGACATGCACATCAGAGGCCATAATAACTTCATGGTTCCCAACCTTCATCACAGCAGTAACTGTGTAGAGTGTACCCTTTTCATGTACTTCCATACACATCTTCCATTGATTTGTAACTGAAGTGTATCACCTTTGTAACAGTGTGCTGTTACACAGCTTATTGGCCATACCTAGGTATTCTTTCTGGTGAATATACATGACTGTCTGATGGTGTGGGACACCAGTAGGTTCATAGGTGATTACTAGGCTAACAACCACAAGGGCCTTTTTAACCCTAGCCATGCATCCCAAATCTCTGACAAGTTCTGATATGCTTGATAAGTGTAAGCAGGGACTTGGAAGATTAATATTTATAACCAGGGGCCTGGGAGATGAACCATTTACAGGTTGCCTGTGTTTGTTAGGGACATAGGTGCCAAGCTAGGAATTAATTTCCTGTTCCCCAGCCAATTGTCTAAGTTGCACTTGAACTGGGTTAGGGAGGAACTCAGCTTCACATGTATGGGGAGCCTGTTCCAGAGATGGGGTTGTCTCTGGGATGCATACCTGTCTCTCTCCAGCAGGTACTATTTATATCTCAGGCAAGGTTTATATCTTTAGAATGGGTAGTTCTGGTGCTGTTTGTTTTGTGGATATGCAGGAGGTCCATCAGAGTGTGGTTTAACAATGCTCTGTATGCCAGGCATAGATGTTGCCTCACAAGCCTCTAGTGGACAGAATACAGGGATAGGGCATTGAAGCGGTCTGCATAGGCATTTTGCATACATCCTGTGTTAGTTTAGTGAGTAACCTCTGTGGACGTTCCATTTGGATATGCTTGGTTAGGTACATACCAAAGGGGGCATTGTACTCAATGATAGGTTTGATGAATGCCAAATACAGTGGAACAGTGACTTCTTTGAACTTAAATGCCATACCTTTGTTTATAAGTTGCACAACACAGAATGATTTCCTCACTACATGTGATGGTCAAACCCTAAATTATTGCTCATGTGTGTTCCTAAGTCCCTGACTACTGGGTCATCTCTAAGGGGTGTGTTGTCAATATGATAGTTAACATGGGTGGATGATTTGCCAAAAGATGTTATTATGCATTTCATGCCATTTAGTTTTAGTCCATGACTGACACCAGTTGCTTGCCTGTGTCAGCCCTTTTTGGAGAATGTTTGTGTCAGTGTGGGTTTCAATGACAGCTCCTAATTTGCAATCATCTGCAAATTTAGTTAGCCAAAGACCATTGACATTGGCCTTGACTTTAGAGAAGTAAATGCCAAAAAGGAGCAGTCAAGGAATGATCCCTGATGGACTCCACTTGTAACTGCCTCTTTGTAGAGCTAGCCTCACCAATTCTAACATCCTAGGTCCTGTCTGTGAGACAGTTGGGTATCCACTGGGCGACATACGGGTTTGTACCTAACCTCTTGAGTTTGTCAACAATTCCCAAGTGGATTATTGTGTCATATGACTTGGCCATGTCAATGTAGGCAGTGTGAACCATTTTGCCCTCATCCATTGCATTGGTAACCTTTTCAAAGAAGTCCACCAGGTTGTGTAGGCAAGACCTGCCCTTGACAAAACCAAACTGGGTTGGGTCCAGTTTCTGGAAGTTTACTATATAACTGTTGAGCATTTCCATGATAATTATTTCCATTGCTTTACAATATAAACAAACTTGTATTCAGGTATAACAGTTTGCACAGCTTCCCAATATGCACCCTACCCCAACTGTATGTCATATCTGTGATAGACATTTTCTGCGTTATTCATGTAAGGATGCTTATGTCACACACACACACACACACACACACACACACACACACACACACACACACACACACACACACACACACACACACACACACACACACACACACACACTCCATTGTTATGTCACCTTATGTGAGAGTCACAGACAGCATTTTTTCACTGTACAGTCCGTACTGTACCATATAGATATGTGCTTGGTGTTGCTGCTGCAACCATCTTCCATTGACATGCCCTATTCTGCTGTACATGCTGGAGTTTTACTTGAACTCTTCCCATGTGTTCATTCCTACAATTCATCTGTGTGTCCCTATTCAATACACACAGTTCCCCTGAGTGATCATTTTACAGGTCATTAACACAGTTTCAGTACAGTATGCCAGGAATGGGATATCACAATACTCTGCACTGTAGGTACATTGTTCTGTACTTTGTTTGGACCATATACTTTTCATTCGTACCGCTCAACTGTCTAGATATTCCCAGGATGTGCAGATGGTTTCCTTAACAAATATGTGGCTTTCTGCCATATCAATGGGATGATTTCTGGACTGATGTGACTGAATATTACAGACATTTGGGTGCATACCTCTCAAATGTCCTGATCTCTGCAGAATGTGTAGTTTTTGTCTCATATCTGTTTTCTTTTCCCTCATAGATTTATTTCCTGGTAAATCAATAGCATGTCATTGCAGTGTGCAGTCAGAAACTGATGACTAACATTTGAGTTTCAAACTCCTTGCTGTTCAGAAAGTTCATGCTAATGTACAACCTATATATTGTATCAGCTGCCTAAGTTTGGAACTGCAATATTACATCTGTCCCTATTTCTGGTCCGTTGTCCCTATTTTTATGGCTTTGTACACATTTCTCGCTTTAAGAGGTTGATAGAGTTACATTCTAAAACATTGCTATGTGAATTGCTATGTGACATCTGTGTCAAATATAAAAAAATGAAAAGACCAATGGTTAGACCACAGCTGAAGATAAAAATGGAATAATCCACGTCAGGAAATAAATCACTTGCAGCTTCACAGTAGTGCCCTTTATAAAACCAAAAGTTGTAACTGAGATGTAGTAGTCAAGGTAGGAAACGGTTCACTTGCAGTTTCACACCACTTTATTAAACAAGAGTAAGCGCTTTCGCGATCTAAGTCAGCTGATCACTTCTTCAGACTCATAAAAACAGTTAAAACATTGGTATTTAAAATATGGTTCAACCAATGAAAACACATATAGAACTATGACATAGACTAATTAAAATTACATACATCAGTACATTAATTTGCCTTATATTCTGCATAAGATGAAATAAAATATACATATAACAGACACATTTTATGTAATAATCCATATTACTTAATGTTTTAGTGGTCTGGATTTTAAAAAAGGTTTCAAGGAAACAGCATTGTTCAATCCAGGAGACCCATCTGCCTGAAGTAGTAAAATCCATCTTTGTTCGGCTTCCTCTACCTTATTCCTTATATCACCTCCCCTCTTACTTTTATTTATTATTTCTAAAACCATGAAATTAAAAATATGTTTCCTATCTTCTTCCACATGTTTTGCTAAAGCACTTGTGTCTTTTTTATTTCTAATATTTCTAAGGTGTTCAAGGATACGTTCCTTTAGACACCTATTGGTTTTGCCTATATAAAAGGCATGACAGACAGTGCAGAAGCTGAAATAAACCAAATTTTGTGTTCTGCAGTCAGCATAAAAATCTATATCAATTATAAATCCTAGTGTAGGATGTTTATATGTAGATTTATTATATAAATAGTCACATGCTGTACAATTTCTGCAAGGAAAGGTCCCCTGCCTATCAGATAGGATCATTCTTTCATTGTTTCTGGATTTATAACAGAGTTGCCTTTTTAAGGACCTCTTATTTCTAAAAGAAAAGCTGGGTCTATCTCCTAACAATTCTCTCAAGTCAGGATCCGACAATAAAACATTCCAATTCTTCTTAAAAATATTACAGAACCTTCTGATGTCACTAGAATAAGTTATAGGGAATCTAACTTTAAAATCATGACCTTCCTTGCTTTTAACATCTTCTATAGCATTTGAGAAGAGCGGTTTACATCTCCCATCCCTATTTTCAATGGTATATTTAGAGCTTTCATTTATGTCTTTCTTACTATAATCTCTGTTTAAGAAGTCTTTCTCTAATATAGTCATTGTCTTCACAAAGCCTTCATCTGTATTATGTAAGCGGCTTATTCTCATATATTGTCCTTTCACTACATTTTTGTGTACAAATGTTGGATGCATACTAGTCTTATGTAAGATACTATTTCTCCATGTAGATTTTCTATACATCCCTGTTGTAAGTTCGTCTAACGCTGTCTTCTTAACCGAAACATCGAGGAACTCTAAGTCCCTGGAATGTTGGCTAGTGAATCTTAAAAATTCAGTGGTGCTATGTAAGTACTCCACCATCTCTTGCAACTCTTCACTAGTACCATCCCATAACAGGAAGATGTCATCTACAAAACATAAATACCATATGATTTTGCCAGCATATTTATTGCTAGCACTTAATACATGATCTTTTTCCCATGCAGCCAATGCTAAGTTAGCGTAGCTGTTAGCACAAGCCGTGCCCATTGCTACACCAACTTTCTGTAGATAAAACTTGTCATTGAATATAAAGACATTATTTTCTAGGACAATATCAAGCAACTCACATATCAAATTAATCTTAGTGCTTTGAAAAACTTGTTTCAAGGTCAGAATATCACGTATTTTCTCAATACCCCATTTATTCGGTATCACTGTGAACAGTGAAGTGACATCCATTGTCACAAACATGTAATTTCTATTAATATTCCTGGTCTTATTATATAACAGTTGCAGAAATGCCTTTGTATCCCTTAGTATAGTCTCACATGATTTTAGGACTATTTGTAAATTTTGTTCAATATAAAATAAGATGGCTTCTGTGGCCCATCCTTTACTGGATACAATAGGTCTCATAGGGGGCTGTGTGATGTCTTTGTGAATTTTAGGTAGACCATAAATAATGGGTATAGTTGGATGTTCTATCTGAAAGTAGTCAAACAATTCCTCTGATACATAATTAGTAATCAATAAGTCAAAAATATATACAGATATCCTGTCAATTATACCTTGTATTTGTCTCTCATTTAGTTCAACATAAGTATCTGTATCATTCAAAAGTTCCATCATTTTCTTGTAATAAAAAAACCTTATCCATTACTACTACACTGCCCCCCTTGTCAGCAGGCCTAATTTCAATGCTGTGAGAATCCTTTAGTTCTGACAGTGCTTCAGTTTCTGATTTACTCAAGTTATAAAATCTAGGTGGAAGATTTTTAGCATGCATCTCTCTAATTTCATGTTCACACACATTAGTGAAAGTTTCAACTGTGGGATGTATCTTGGGTACTCACGCTAACATGTACACTCTGTGTAGGCATTGTGCGAAGTCTACATTGAGTTTATTGAGTCCCCTAAATAGTCTAATTTGAATCAATCCATCATTCATCCACCCATGTTTTTTTTACAAATCATTTCAGTAAAGGTGAATATAGGTTGCACTGCTTTAACATGCATAGCCAACTCAGATTCAAATTACAGAGAACTAAGACATTCAGAAAGGATGATCAGTTATTAATTTAGTCAGAAAGATATTGCTCAGCTAGAAAGGTCCCAAAGATACCTTGTCAAGGAAATCAAGTCTTAAATCTTTCAGATATCCTGAAAGATAACAGTCATTACACGCTGCAGCCTACAGGTTGTTCCAAGATGACCTGTATCTTGCTTTTTGAGCCATGAAATACTCAGTCCTAGTTGACCTCCTCTTTCTTTGCAAAACCAGTATTTCTACAAACACATATATTATGGTTCTAAATCTACACCAGCAAATCAACAGGACTCACTATAGAAATAAGTTGCTGACTCATCTTATTCCCAGCATATGGAATATGTTACCACTACAGGAACATACTACTTTGACTACCTTTAAGCTTAGCTTTGATAACTGGATAGGTAGATACACATTTTGTACCTGCAGTATGTACAGCTCTGCTCGATTTCGAAGGTACACACTATTAAGTACTTAAAAAGGGAGGCAAGAACTTTTAAGTATATCTGCTCAAAGGTGTATATGGTTAAGCACATAATGAACCAAAAGCTGGAGCCACCCACTCACCAAGCCCCCCCTCTATATAGAGGAACCTAGAGGAGCACCACAAGTTTTTATTTAGCTCTTGGTTACAAATTTGGCATATTGTGAGGGATATCTTCCTTCATCATCCCTGTTATTGTCTTCTATGATGACTGGCTTTACTCCATCTAGAAAATCATGTGGGAGTTCTGCATTATAGGATAGTGGAGGAGCTCAAACTAGCCAGAGTTTTGCTGCTGCTGTGGTGATATGGTACCACTGGTGACCAGCTCATCAGTTCTAGTGTCCAGATACCAGTTAATCTATTGTCCTGGTAAGCATACAACTTATGTGATTTAGTTTATAAGAATTCGACTGTCATTAGCATGAAAAAGATTAGTTATACACTGCCAGGTGATTTTTGATTGCATGTTATTTTCTCTTTTTTCCTTTTGTTTAACACATGACATGCTGGTTGCCATAGCCAGCTCATTAGTATTTAAAGGTATATATCCCATATTCTACATCAAGGTCTTCATTTTAGGCCCTTGTTATCTTAGAGATGGTCTTATAGGGATGGCTGCCCAGGAGGATTTGAGGATTTGCTTGGGTATGAATCTTGCTGTTATGGACGTCAGATCTCCTTTTATTAGATATGAAAGTTATGTACTTACCCTAGCAATAAATCTGTGAGAGGTGAGTCCATCCTCTGTAAACCTATCTATTCATATTTCATTATGCCTGATGGAGCTAATCAAGTGGTTCTGCCCTTTATTCTGTACTGCTTGTTTAGTGCAGTTTAACACATCTAATGATCTCTGTGATGCATCATGGGATATGGCAATGATGCTTAACAGGTGGGGAAAGTAATAGTTTGCTGAATGGTACTAATGGGGTAGACTTTCCTATCACAAATCTATTGTTATGGTAAATACATAACTTTTGTTTATTTATAGTGATTATGTCAAAAAGATATCCTTTCTTAATTTGTAATTGTTAGAAAATATCCTGTTTGCCTCCTGACGAGTGACCGATTTCCCCTCTTTAGACACTATGCAACAGCATATACAGAATATAGTAGAAACTTCTGTCGTACATTTCTTCATTTTGCTTGCAACATGCACATTTCAGCTCTGCTGCTGTATTCCATTGGCAGTGGAAGTCAAAATTTGGCATTATAAAATTACTTCTTTTTTCAATTTAACTTTTCAACTGTTACTGACTTAAACATGTTTGAGTTTAATTATCTTGCTGTACGTTTCGGTAATATTGGTGAGGTGTTCTTACAAAAATGCCACATTTAACAACATCATATTAACAGAAATGGCACTATATATGCAGCTAGAACTTTAGAAGATTGCGTTAATTGAAGGACATGTATCTTGTTCACCTAATACAGACTGTATTGTCTAAGTCTGTGGTTCCATAGGCTAAGAGCTGGTTAGAAAATTAACTGAAAGATCAGTGTAGCAAATTACTGTGATATTATACCCAATGGAAAGGAAAAAGACAGATATTCATGCATTCTGCCTATAACTCTGATAATGTATGGAACCCTTTTTTCCTCCATATACTAAACATTTGTCTTCACCTTTCTTCTTCTTGCTTTTGTCTTTCCAAGTAACATATTCTCCCCTATTTCTTCCTCTTTACTAACTAAATGTAAGCCGCGGTGGTGCAGTGGTAGCATTGTCGCCTCACAGCAAGAGGTTCTCCTGTTCGATTCTCGGCTGGAGCACCTTCTGTGTGGAGTCTGCATGTCCTCCCCGTGGTCGAGTGGTGTTCGAAAGACATGCGTGAATGGGCATGCCTTTGTTGAAGGTCGGGTGTTGAGCTGGCACCTTGGCACCGTAAAAATCTACTGCCAATCATTAGCGGACCGGAGTTCCGCTGTGGCGACCACTAACTGGGAAAAGCCAAAAGAAGAACATTTATGGCTGTTGCCTCATCCTATGGATTTTTATAATAGCTTCTACCACTTTTTCCAGAAACAGGTGCATTTCATACCTATGACATGTCAATCCTGTATGTTCAATTGTAACCTCATGACCATCATTTGAGTTAGAGGTGGCATTTAGTAATAAATAATTCTACAAAATTTGTATTGTTTTCTGAAAGGAACATGAAATCCTTTATCACTGATAGCTCTTAATCACAGCCAAAGCTTGTGAAGTTAGTTTGATCAAATTCAGCTGACTGAATGGGCAACCTCCCAAACTTACTTTTCTGTGTAAGAGCAATCCCCCACTACCCGATGAAAGGGGATACTAAGCGTACCCCTCTAATATTACTAACTTTGATGTATTTTTGGTGGAGGATTTGCCAACATGTCTTGACTGAACAGGATTCATGGAATCAGTCCATAATCAACTAAATAAACTGTCTCTATCACACTTTCCATCTAGTCATCTTTTCTGTTGAATATGTATTTAGTGTCTTGATTTGCTCATTACAGATTCTGGCCTGCTTGTTAACTATGCTGCCCTTTTCTCAGTCATCCCTGTCTTTTCTGAGTAAGAGTTGAAATCTGATGCTTCACCCTGAAGTATTTCTGTATAAGGACAATATTGTTTTAGTTATTCTGTGAGTAATACATATACCAGCATCCCACATTAATTATGTACTTTATATGATGTGCAGCAAACACTGCTGATAAAAGTTTGCAAAGATACAATTTAAAGCTAATTCTAACCTAAAATGTATAAATTATGTTGATAATAGAATGCTTGAAATCCACTATTTACATAGCAAGCTTACCTTTTTTATTTTTCTTCTTGAATACATACATGAGTCCGCATATAATTATAATAACAATAAACAAGACAGCTGCGATCGAAATTATCATCTTGGTTGTGTTTTCATTGCATTCTCTGTCTTGTCCTGTTAAAATGACTTAACATTAGCATTTTCTGATCTGTAGCATAGTATTTATTATACATTTTCAGCCATAAAACTATATGCTAGACAAGAAACAGTTCGTTTGGTACAGATTTTCTTAGAGAATACCAACAGTGCACAGTAAGGATGCATGGTTTGATCTGCATCTTTTTATTTGTTGTTAGGCTGATACTAATTGCCAAATCGCATTGTCTATTTTACTGTTGTTTATCTTCCATATGGTTGGTTACTCTGGTAAATAAAAAGTAAATGGGTGCTTAATATTAGGAATCCGGATATATTTGCACTCCTTCCCTTTATTATTGAACCGTCATCAATGTTAAGTTGTCAATCTCGCCTTCTTTCTTGCTTGATGGGTTCGGAGCCGATCCCTCGGCTCCGACTCGGCACTTGCTAAGCTCGAGAGTCACTTTTACCAGCTCGAGGCAGCCCCATATCCCATGATGCAAGGCGGTAAGTACCCAGATCTCGTTTGCCGCTTCGCTTATGAGGTCCTCCTTTTACCAGCTCCTGGTAAGTGATTCACTACTTTGATATTTTAGCCCCTTTTTGCTAAAAACCTTTTAATTTTTAGTTCTAAGTTAATTATAAAGATTTTCTGACAGAAAATTCCCTGTCTCTACTAATTTTTTTAGTCAAACTTTACCCATCCCATCCCCCCCCTGTTAGGGTGTGTGTGTGTGTTTTTCTAGTAATACCTTTTTGGTATTTTATTTAATTTAATTCTTTGACTGGTGTGTGTGTGTGTTGTGAAACACCATGTCAAAGGAGAGGGTCTCAGGCTTTAAGAAGTGTGACTCGTGCTGTCAGAAGATGTCTCTGACAGACGGTCACACTTCTTGCCTGTATTGCCTGGGGCCTCTTCACCTGCAGGACTCCTGTGCTATATGTCATTCCTTCAGCCAGAGAGTCCTGCAGGAAAGAAGAAACAAACTGATACTTAGGGGCCTTCTTACGCCGGAGGGCTCTCCGGCTAAGTCGGCTCCATCTAAATCAGCCAAATCTTCCAAGGCCCAGGCTTCTGTGTCTAAGCCTGCGGCCTCGGCTCCGACTCGTTCTGAGTCGAGATCGGCTCCGGCTGGAGCCGATTCTGGCTTAACTAAGCCTTCGGCACCGATGGCTATCGGTGCCGATTCTGCATCGACCACTTCGGTGTCGGCTCCGATCGGTTCCGACCACCATGTGGCACAGGCATCGGTGTCGGCTCCGATCGGCTCCGACACCGTTACTTTTGTGGCTGTATCGGCTCCGGCTGGAGCCGATGCATCGAGGCTTCCTGTCGGCTCCGATAAGTTGTCGGCTCCGACAGGGTCTATAGTTTCATCGGTTCCGATGGCTCATTCCAGGAAGAGGTCGAGGTCTCCTTCCTTGGAGCCGATACTTTCGGCTCCGGCTTCACCTCTCCTTTCGGAATGGAGCCATCGGAGCCGATCTTCAAGGTCATCCAGACTTTCAGACCATGACTTAGAGAGAGTGGTCAGCAGATTACTTAAGTCACAGGCACTGGCCCAAATGTTACATAGTCCGTCTCAACAGACGACTGTTGGTCCACACCCTGTTACAGTTCCTCCTTCAACTCTACCCCAGAGCTTGGAGTTGGAGTCTTCGGGAATAGTTACTGCTACGGCTGGAGGACAGATACCCCCTTCTGTTCCTTCAGCCTCTACTCTTATCTCCTCTTCGAGACCTTCCTTAGAGGGATTCGGTGGTCGGGCTTCCATGGTCTCCTCCGAGGGGGTGAGTGGCATCGGACCCTTGTCCGAACCCGCTCTTCCCTTGGAGCCTCGGCCTTGGCGAGCTCGGCTCCGACATCTGCCTCGAGACTTCCCTTCGGTGGTCCCTGGAGTTCCTAGTTCTTCGAACGGGCTCTCTCGGACCTGCCTGGGAGGGAGCATTCGAGGTGATGAAGAGTGTGCTGGCCACTGGTATCAGTCAGCAGTCTGTTCCCTTAGCTCCTCCCTCTATAGTGCCTGTTGACATCTCTGCCACTTCTCTTGCTACAGGATCCAGAGATCCTCCGCCTCAGGTTTCCCCATTGGGAATTTCCCCTCTTCGAGGATTCTCCTGATGTTTCGGGAGATCCTCCTAGGAAGAGGACTTGTAAGAGGAAGCATGTAGACTCCCGAGTCTGTCACTGGATACTGACTTTGATGAGTCAGAGGGATCCCCAAGATCCCCTCTGAGGATGTCTCCTTCTCAGACATCCTAGAACTCCTTAAACAGAGGGAAACTGGCCCACCAACAATCCCTCTGAGGATGAGTCAGTATACCTAGAGGCGTTTGGATCTCGGCCCTCCACCTCCTGGGTGTCTCCGCCTTCGACCCCTGATGCAGGTTATTGCCCGAAGGCGTGGGCAGCTCCTGACTCTGTAGAGCCAGTCCCTAGGAGGCCTTCAAAATTTATCACTGCCCCGTGTGACAAGCAATTCCTCACTAAGGGTGTCCCCGCTGATGCCATGGTGGTGTCTGCTGCCACCAAGAAGGAACTTGCAGATCCTTCCGCCGTCCATCCTCCTAATAAGGACTCTAGGACCATGGATAGGTACGGTAAGCGGATGTTTTCCTCAGCGACCTTTGCTATGCGTTCGCTGAATTACCTATGTCACTTCACCAGACTCCAGAGGGATATCCTTAAGGAGCTGGGTGAAGTAGTACAAGATCCTACAGCTGCAGGAGCTCAAGAAAAGATTGCTTCGCAGCTAGGAACCCTTAATTCCATTGCAAACTCCTCCATGCGGCTAATATCATATGCTGCTGATGGAGCGAGTAGAGCCGCAGGTACAGGTGTGGCTCTTAGACGCCAAGCCTGGATGCGGCTATGTGACTTTGCAGATCCCTTCAAGGCGTCCTTCACAAATTCTCCCTTTGATGGGTCAGCTTTGTTTGGCCCTCAGGTGAAGGAAACTTTGACCAGGTGCGAGCAGGACGGCAAGACTCTTTCTGCTGTAGGAGTCCGTTTTTCCACCCCTTCTAGACCTTATCCCAAAGGACAGAAAGGTGGAAAAATGTGGTTCCGTAAATCCCAAGGAGTCACGCCGGATTCATGTGGTCAGTTTACCCCTAGAGGCAGAGGGGGTAACAACAACAGACGCCGCTCTAGAGGCAGAGGGGTTCCAAAAAAACAGGGAAACAGAGAGCCTCTCTCTGACAAGCCCTTTCAGCATCCCTGAGATGTTGCCCGGCTGTCCCTCCTTGGAGGCAGTCGGGGGAAGATTATCACTGTACCCAGAAGCCTGGCATTCCCTCACTCAAGACAGATGGGTACAGTCGATCATATCCAAGGGTTACATAATTCCTTTCGAGGAAAGTCCTTTCCCCTCAAATTCCCTTCCAGATGTACCACCTGGTCTAAGGGAAATTGCAGAGTTAGAAGTTTCAAAACTACTGCAAAAAAGAGCCATTCAGCCAGTTACAACAGACCATTCAGAGCCCGGAATCTACTCAAGGTTCTTTTGGTCCCCAAAAAGACGGGAGACTGGAGACCAATATTGATCTCAGCAGACTCAACAAGTCTGTGAGGAAGACAAGATTCCGAATGGTCACTCTTCAGTCAATTCTGCCCTTCTTACAGAAGGACAACTGGATGTGCTCAATAGATCTTCAGGATGCGTACTATCACATCAAAATTCACAGATGCTCCAGGAGATTCCTCCGCTGTCGGTTGCGGTCCAGTCATTTCCAGTTCAGAGCCCTGCCCTTTGGTCTCAATATAGAGGCCAGAGTATTCACCAAATGCATGGCAGTGGTCACGGCTCACCTGAGACGCCAAGGATTCCAGGTGTTTCCGTATCTCGACGACTGGCTCCTGTCAGCCACCACCAGGCATCAGCTTATACAAGCCAGGGATTACACAATAAATCTTTGTTCTCATTTGGGCATCTCGATCAACTTCCAAAGTCATCCTTATCGCCCTGCCAGTCTATTACCTTCATAGGCAAACTTAAATACTGTTCGGATGTCAGCTACCCTTACAGATCAAAGAGTTTCAGACATTCAGAGTCATGTCAGGATCATTCTGGCCAACAAGAAAGTACAGGCCAGAATGGTTCTAAAGGTATTAGGCCTCATGGCTGCGGCCATTACTCTTCTTCCCTTGGCTCGATTCTACATGCGCCTTCTTCAGTGGATGCTGTTCACACAGTGGTCGTACCAACAACTTCCAATGCGTCACCAGATTCTGGTGACACAGACTTGCAAAGATCATCTTGCTTGGTGGATCACATCTCCTCAGGTTCACCAAGGCAGATACTTTGTACCCCCATCCCCGATAGCCACTGTCACCACGGATGCCTCCCTGATCGGGTGGGGGGGTCATTATCAGGGCAGGATGGTTCATGGGACGTGGCAGCCGTTCGAGTACCACCTGCACATAAATGTCCTGGAGATGAGAGCAGTGCTTTTAACGTTGCAAGCCCTCAACGACTTTCTTCCCATAGGGACAATTGCAGTCCACACAGACAACATGTCTGTAGTTTGGTATATCAACAAACAGGGCGGAACCAAGTCCTACCCCTTGTGTCGAGAAGCGCGCAGACTATGGCAATGGGCGATCTCCTCTCATCGGTTTCTGGTAGCAACGCATATCCCTGGGAAAACCAACATTGTAGCGGACAGATTGAGCAGAGCTATTCTCATGCCTCACGAGTGGTCTCTCAAGCAATCTATAGCGGAAGAGATTTTTCTGGAATGGGGACGTCCATGTTGCGATCTTTTGCTACTCCCCAAAACAGCAAATGTCCAGACTTCTTCTGCCTCTTCCTCTATCAGGCCATCCCCAGAGACGCTCTGACCCAGGATTGGCCCCAGGGACTTCTTTATGCCTTCCCTCCATTTCCTCTGATCCCTCAGGTTATCCAGAAAGCTACCGTTTTGAGAGCCAAATTGATTCTCATTGCCCCTTACTGGCCTCGACAAGTTTGGTTCCGTTCCTCCATCATCACCTTTTGGTGCAGCCGTGGCATCTGGACCCAGTGCCAGATCTTCTGATTCACCAATCGGGTCAGCTGCACCGGTCTATCCCTTCTCTCAACCTCTCAGCATGGTTGCTCCACTTCCTTCCTTAGCCAGGCTTCCTTTGATCTCTAACCCAGTTAGAGACATCATAGTAGCTTCGTTAAAATCCTCTACCAGGAGGATTTATACAAGCAAATGGAAATGCTTCTCTTATTGGGCTAAGGCCAAGAATATTGATCCTTTCACTGCCCCTGTTCAGGCAGTCCTGGACTTCTTAGCAGAGATTTTTCATGCAGGCTCCTCTTCTTCCACAGTCAGAGTTCAATTGGCTGCTATTTCCAATTTTCATGTCGGGATAGCAGATCATAATATTATGTCCCATAGGCTCTGCAGGGCCTTCTTGAAAGGAATTTTCCTACTAAAGCCTCCAATCAGGAATCCTCCTCCTCAGTGGGATCTAAATTTAGTGCTGACATCCTTGATTCTTCCCCTTCGAGCCAGCTGTTTCTTGTTCCCTGAAATTTCTTTCTTGGAAAACTTTATTCCTAGTGGCTATTACATCGGCCAGGAGGGTGTCTGAACTTCATGCTCTATCGGTTCGACCCCCCTATTTGGTTTTTCACAAAGACAGAGTATCTTTGAGAACTAATCCAACCTTTTTGCCTAAAGTCGCTTCAAAGAACAATTTGAATCAATCCATTGATCTCCCTGTATTTTTCCCAAACTATTCAGACAGAGCTGAACAAAAGCTACATTATCTTGATGTCCACCGTCAACTTAGATATTATTTGGACAGAACAAAAAATTTAGAAAATCTGATCAACTTTTTGTTTCCTATGCGGATAATAAAAAAGGCCTTCCTGTTTCTAAAGTGACCTTGTCCAGATGGCTTTCTTCGGTCATCTCTGAAATTTATCTGCTCAGGGGAAAACAGCTGTGCTCAAAACCTAAAGCACATTCAACTAGGAGCTTAGCTACTTCTACAGCCTTTCAAGCTAGACTTCCTTTAGACACTATTTGTGCAGCGACCACTTGGGCCACTTCTCACACTTTTGTTTCCCATTACAAATTGGACTTGGCCTCCAGGGACAGAGCCAGTTTTGGCTCTACAGTCCTCAAGAGTTTGTTCCATTGAGCCACCCAGGATAGAGGTGCTAGGGACGCGGTCCCATCAAGCAAGAATGAAGGCGAGATTGACAACTTAACATTAAGAAGTTATGTACCTACCATAACGTTCCATGTTAGTTGTCTTCTCTCGCCTTCTTTCTTGCGGCCCTCCCTCCTTCCCCCTGGCCTGGACAGACCTTGTTATAAGAAACTGTTATGCTGAAGACCATTCAGTCCTGGTCCTTCTTCCATCTGTAAGTTTTCTTTCTTCCTTTGGGAAGTATTTTATGCTTGGTGCTATTGCCCTTTGTCATCAAACGAGATCTGGGTACTTACCGCCTTGCATCATGGGATATGGGGCTGCCTCGAGCTGGTAAAAGTGACTCTCGAGCTTAGCAAGTGCCGAGTCGGAGCCGAGGGATCGGCTCCGAACCCATCAAGCAAGAAAGAAGGCGAGAGAAGACAACTAACATGGAACGTTATGGTAGGTACATAACTTCTTATTTTCAACCATTGTGTAGAGTATTTACACAAAAGATATACCTCCTTCACTTGCCCTGAAAAATCTCAGCTGTCTCAGGCAATGTAACAGTATACGTTGTCTTTGCTTACAATATGGTTATATGTATACATGGTAGCAGTCTGTCTTCTCAAATGGATTGTGACAGATGCAAATAATCTCATTCATAGTCCACTGAAACTCAATTCAACTCACCAAACACTGAAAAGCAAGGAGACATGGACATGCCTTCATGTAAGATCCATGTTAAAGCCTGTTTCAGGGGTTCCATGCATCAAACTTTGTTGAATGTGGTTTGAAATTTTGTATATTTGTCACAAGTCATTCAAGAAAACTTACTATAATTGTATACACACAATATACATATAGAAAAAAAATTACACTTTCTGACTGTTGTGATGATTAACTTTTATATGTTTTCAAAGAAACATAATATAAGCAAAGCTAACATGCACACTGCATTGTGGCATTAAAGAAAATTCCACATTCAGTGATGGAATTCACATACATATTACATATGAACAGTCTATGTATGATCTCTGTACTGAGCGATTGTGATCAGTCTTATATGTCTAGAATATGTACATACAGCAATTTGAACAGTATAATCTCTTACAGCAGCATGTAGATCTGATTCAGCTCTATCATAATTGTAACCAGGATCAGTCAATAATGTATTTTCGGGCTGAAATGAATTATCACTCAAAGAAACATTTTTCACTTTTTGAGAGTGGTGAAGATTTCTTTAACTTTGTTACCACAGATAATTTCTTTAAGCCTCGACACACTGACAGCTAAATATCTGCTGAAGCTGGCTGCTTAATCATGTTTCTTGTATACACATTCATCTCAGGACCTCAAAAAACAGTCTAGGCTACTACTTAGAACCAGTCACAGTTCCTGGATTATTACTTTTCTTTTACAAACCAAAATGTAGAGTTGTCCTTATTGTCTCATCTTTTTGTGTCAAAGAGATGTCTTTGACATTTCACAGTAAAACTTTTGTTTACATTATCTCTTGCAAAGTTCATTAGCACTTTGTGTACTGTCAGGTACTAGCAATGAGAATGAAGTAGGTAGTTTAAACATGAGATGTATCCAAAAACATTTGTGCAGCAGAAGGCTTCATAGACTGCAATGGCATATTGCTGTAGTCTCTGTACTTTAAAATTGACAAATAATACAGCATTCATGAATTGTCATACTTTCTAACATGATTTTATCTATCTTGGCCCTTCCTTTCACTTGTCAATTGCTTTGTGGGTACTTAGCTCTTGAGATAATGTACATGAATTCCCACTGATTCCAAAATGATAAGTATACTCCAGATAATTTTTCCTCAGGTAGACAGCAAATGTTGGAGGCGTGATGAAGAAGAAAGGTAGTTGGGAACATATTTTCTGGGAGTGTGGTGAGTTGGCAGACTTTAAGGATTCCCTGAGGGATGCACTGTCGGAGATGCTGGGTGGGCAAATTGGTGTGATGAGGGAGATGATTCTTCTGAGCTATGATACAGAATTGGAATTGCCTAGACATGGTAAGGCCTTGCTGTGTCTAATTATGGTAGCTGCCAAAAAAAAGCAATTATTAGAAAATGGAAATCAAACTCTAAACCAACTATACTAGAAGTAGTGAATATAGTAACAGAGATAAAACAACTGGAATTGAGATCTTTAATGGTAAGAGCAAACTACATAGGAAAAAAATGGGAAGTAATACATAAAAGGGAGGAAGGAGATTTAAAAGCAGGCAGGACTTAAATGAGCCTTATAATGTTTGATTGAAAATGACTGGGTAGATTATAAGTTATGTATAATGCTTGCATCTGGGAGTGTGTCAGTATAGTTTGTGATGTAAAATGTTTGCAGTTAGGATTGTCTTGGTGTCATTTGTTTTTATTTGTATAAATGGATGATTGCCTATGTTGTTAGTGATGGTTTAATAAAGATGTTTCTTGTTTTAAAAAAGGGCAGGAATTGAATAATTTATGTAATGTTGCTTAGGTTATATGATATATAGCAATATATGTGAAGTATAAAGTTTGTAAATGTGAACTTGTCAATACAGTTTGATTTGATTTTTGTGTATAAATATAAATTTGCCTATGTTACAAGTGATAATTCAATAAAGGTGTTTAAAAAATAAGAAAAAACATAAATCTATCGGCTCAAAAATAGAATGCCATTATCCTGTATAATTGCATCTAGAATTCCATTTCTTGCAAAAGATAGATTATAACACTGTACCACGATTGTGATATATCGTTTCTCATAGATGTATGTGTCTGGATATGTTGAATAATATTGAGAACAGCAGAGGCTTTACAATAAATACAATACAATAATAAGGGAAGAAAGGGTGAAAAAAAGCAAGTTTAAGTTAATATGCTGTGATTTTGCGCTGTTAATTGCATGTAGAGTTGAAATGTTTTCTTTTATTTTTGCAAAAGTGAATATCCGGATTAATGCTTTTGGGTTAGAGTATAAAGACATGATGCTATGTTGTCCCTCCCACCTTCTTTCTTACTGGATGAGTTCGGAGCTGATACTCGGCTCCGACTCAGCCAATACACTAGTTCAAAGTCTCTGACTTGGCTTGTGGCTCAATACCTATCCCACAATGCATTGGAGTAACCCCCAGATCTCGTTTGCCGTTTGACGAGTTCGGATGCTCTCTTCTTGGCTGCAGTTTATTCTTCCCTTTTTAGGGAAAGACAATTGGATGTGCTCAATAGATCTTCAAGACGTGTACTACCACATAAAAATGGACAAAGCATCAAGGAGTCATCTACGCTTCTGGCTAGGAGCCAGTCATTATCAGTTTCGAGCTCTGCCCTTTGGTCTCACTGCAGCCCCCAGAGTATTCACCAAATGTATGGCAGTAGCAACGGCTCACCTGAGATGCCTAGGATTCCAAGTGTTTCCATACCTGGACGACTGGCTCCTAACTGCCACCACCAAGCATCTACTTCTACAGGTCAGGGACAGTACATTGGAACTTAGTGCTCAGTTAGGCATAACAGTGAATTTTCAAAAATCTGCCTTGTTGCCTTGTCAACATATTATATTTATCAGCACAGATCTAGACACCACTTCTATGATGGCTCGCCTTCCCAGGAGCAAAGTAAAAGCAAAAGTAGTCCTAATACTTCTTGGAACCATGGCGACAACCATAACTCTTGTCTTTCTAGCCAGGATGCACATGAGAATCCTTCAGTGGCTTCTGTTTGCTCAATGGTCTCCAAGAACTTCCTATGTCCCATCAGATAACGATAACGAATTCATGCAAAAGAGATCTCCGATGGTGGCTTCAGTCCGATCATGTTACCCTCGGAAGATCCTTTGTTCCACAACAACCTGTTGCTACGGTGACCACAGACGCTTCCCAGATAGGGTGGGGGGGCATTATCTGGGAAGAACAGTCCAAGGCACATGGCAAGAACACGAGGCTGAGTTGCATATCAGTATTCTAGAAATGAGAGCAGTGCTTCTGGTGTTGCAAGCACTTCAGGACTCTCTCCAACTAGGAATGATTGCAATCCAGTCAGACAACATGTCCGTAGTCTGGTACATAAACAAGCAAGGAGGAACCAAATCATACCCCCTTTGTCGAGAGGTGCTAAGAGTATGGCAATGGGCAATCTCTTCCCAACATTTTCTGGTAGCAGTGCACATCCAGAGGAAATCCAACGTGATAGCCGACAAGCTCAGCAGGGAGATTTTAATGCCTCGTGAGTGGTCTCTGAAACAGAGCATAGTGGACAAGATTTTCCAGACTTGGTGCCAGCCTTGCTGCGACCTATTTGCAACCTCCATGAACATCAAATGCAGCAGCTACTTTGCCCTAATCCCCCCAGTGGGGGAAACACCGAGAGACACACTTGTCCACGAATTGCCCTGGGGACTACTGCCTTCCCTCCCTTTCCGCTAATTCCCAAAGTCATTCAGAAAGCCAAGGTCTTGGGAAGCAGGCTAATTCTCATTGCTCCATGTTAGCCTCAACAGATTTGGTTCCCCTTCATTTGGCCTCACCTTCGGGAGAAGCCATGGACTCTGGACCTAGTCCCAGACTTTCTGACTCATATGTCAGGTGCACGTCATACTTCCCTCTAGACCCTCAATTTGACACTTGGCTACTCCACTTCCAAACATAGGCTACAAAATTTTACTCCAGTAGTCAAACACATTTTGGTCTCTTCTCATAAGGCTTCCACCAGTAAATTCTATTCCAGCATATGGAAGAGATTCTCCTACTGGGCAAGAACAAGAGACATAGATCCCTTCTATGCCTCTATTAGTTACATTTTAGAATTCCTAGCTGAACTTTTTCAGCAAGGCTCTGCTGCAGCTACAATTAAAGTCCAATTAGCTGCAATTTCCAATTATCACATCAGATAATAATAATGCAGCCCCCCTGCATAACTGTGTGTTTAGGCTAGTTAGGTAGGTAGTTACGGGACGGGTGGGAGTGCTGTGTATTGCCGACAATGTCGCGAGCGACATTTTCGACAATACACAGCTCTTTTCGACATTAGGACAAATCGGAAATGTTCATTTCCGATGTATAAATTTGAAAATGCAGACACGTTTTGTTTTGATTTTCGAATTTATGAGAGTAAACCTATATATACATATATATATATATATATATATATATAAAATTTTTCATGTTCTATAAATAGGAATATACATTCCGTTTATGACTAGCAGCAAACAAGATCTGGGGGTTACTCCAATGCATTGTGGGATGAGTATTGAGCCATGAGCCAAGTCAGAGACTTCGAACTAGTGTATTGGGCAAGTCAGAGTGAACCCATCCAGTAAGAAAGAAGGGCAAGAGAGGACAACAAACATGAAACGTTATGGTGAGTGCATAACTTCTTTTTTTGTAAGCAAGTGGGCTTGAAAAATAAGAGAAAATGATGAAAGCCATTAGAAGAGCTAAGTTTCTTAAATATGCAAAGATATTAGCTTGTTTTTCTCCATTAGCTAATGATTAATAGGAGTCAAGAAAGCAGTTGTACATTCTGTTCTGTGCAGAATGAACTTAACAAAGACTCCTTCATGCATCTACAGAGATGGTAGCTGTGTTTTCTTCTCTTATCTATGACTGCTTTTCCATAGAGAAAAGCTGTCTGCAGTTGCAAGCAATTAATCTTGAGAGTTCTTAGCATTCTTTGTTAAGGAAAATGCAAAATTTAAAAGTACAAAGGGAATCAAATCTGAAATTATTGAAAGTAAATAAGAGACAGCAGTTCCCTAACAACCTTAATACTTTAATACATTAATAAAAAAGCGTATAATTTAGTTTTATTTAAAATAGCCAGTGCACTTTTTCTTAGGGATAAAACTTAATGCTGTCTGGAAACATACAAGCTATTTTTCACATCTGGGAGGGGAGTAAGGATGAGAAAAGAACCGATTCCAGTCAAAGTAAGTGGGAGCACAGGCTGCAACTTATGCTTTAGCATGAGTAACCTTAATTTCAGGTTAGATAATGCCTATGGGTGCAGCTGTCCATTTGGAGCAATTGCTCTTTTCTGGAGGGTTAAACTTAATTTTCTGAAGATAGACATAGTTCTGTTTGTTTGTTCTAAGCTAATAGGTTAAGGGGGTGTTCAGAAAATATATTTAGATTATTGAGGGTTTCGATTAAAACAAAAAATCATGAAAAATGTGACATTTGTTTATTTGGAGACAAGAAACAATGGTATAAAAAAGTGGGTTTATGTGACTTCATCGAGTTTTTGGAAACTTGAAATTCATATGGTAGAGAGCATGTCATCAAATTTCCAAAAACAAGAAATAAGAAGAAAAATTAAATCTAAGTTTTTGCAGGGGGCAAGCACTGTGCACCCCTGTGTGAGAGGCTGTGACCCCATAACGCCTGCAAATTATATATACCAACTCCGAGATCACACCACTGTAGGGAAAAGTGTACATTCCCCTTGGAAGCAGTTCACTGTAGATCACAGTACAGTGGGATCGGGGAATTTACCCTTTTCTCAACTGTAGTGAGATTTCAGAGTTGATATATTTAATTTGGATGGTGCAGAGGGGCTTGCTCCTGTGCAAAGTGTAGATTGTTTTTTATATTTATTTTCAGTCTTCAGAAACCCGATCATATGGTCATGAATATATGAATTTTGAGTTTCTGAAACCTTGATGAAGTCATACAAAACTCAAAAAAATCATTCTGCCATACATTACTGCATACATGCAACACAAATGTTGGAAAACACATTAAAAAAACTGTCACGTGTAATAGGTTTGAAAAGTAACTTCTTGTTGTAATGGCTACTGATATCTTGGAATGTAAATGGCCTTACAGGTATTAAGAAATGCAGAGTGCAAATAGCAATGCTGCAAGAGATAAGTTTGGAAACAAATGTGCATTGAATTTGATAAAGAAAGGATTTCAGGATGGATATTATTTAGCAGAATATCACAAACAAAGGAAAATGGGAGCACTTACACTGATTGCTAGAGTAGCTGCATTAGTGTTAAAAGAAGAAAAGGATAATAATGGTAGATTTGTGGTAGTAAGGGACTATTGGCAACTGAGGAGGATTATACTGGCATGTATTTATATTCCACCAGAAATGTTGTTATGGAGATTAGGAAATATTTCTCTGAATTAACCAGCTTTCAACAGCGAATATTACTTATAAGTGGGTCTGGAACTTTTATTTGCAACAGTGAGGATGTATCTGGGGAGCTGGAAGGGAAAGTGTAACAAAAGTGGGTACATTTCTGAAGAAATTTATGAAAATATTTGGTATGGAAAATGTGAATTAAGTAGTAGGAACCTGTAGAGAATTTACATGTTATTCCTTAAAGTATAATAACTGGGCTAGACTAAATAGACATTCTGTGGGATTCAATAAACTCTGTGCAAAAATAGCACTATTCCTCCAAGGAGTGGTTTGTGTCCATATAGCACAGCAGCAGGCCTTGCATATTCATGAAGGTGCACTGCTATTTAACCTACACGGATGCGAACCATGAACGAGTGCAGGAGGCATGTTCAAGTTGTGCTTGCACAGTTGATGCACCCCCTGCACTCAGGAAGTGTAGTACGGCACTTTGAAAACTAAAATAGTGTCCACGGACACTGTATGTAAATAATAATGGTGTCCGCAGACACTGAATGTTAATAAAACAAACAGGCACACCCCCAAACTACATACCAGCAAAGAGACTGTCCAGATTGGTATACCAGTGTACACGCTGGCATACAAAATAAGTTAGCATGTTCCCAAGAGGGAATATTTAAAAAGTGTCCCCAGTTGTGGCCAGAGTCCCCCATGTATGATGTAGTTGTCCAGATGTCCTGCCCTATGCGGCTGATAGGTATGTGCATACCCCCTAAAGTATAAAAAAAATAAAACCCATGAATTTAATTTTTTTTCCTTTCCAAGTAAAGTGTAAGTGTAGCTGAGTGGATGTGCACGTCGAGCAGCTGTGCTCAGCATAGCTTACACAGCCCAAGGAGCTAAACAGAAATATACAGCTAAAATTCTCAAATCAAGATAGCGTAGTGGTTAGAGCTTCCACTCTGCATACAGTCATTCATGGTTCGAACCCCAGTGCAGTCCGTTCACTTTTATATGGAAAAGCAGTATTAAAAGTTTTTTTTTTTTTAATTCGGTAGTAAATTATATATTTGTCAGCCGGGGTAGTGTAGCAGGTCCAAAAGTGAGGTGTGAGTACAGAAAAGATGTGAAACCCCCATATATACACAAGTGTCCCATATAGTGTATAGTCACACAAGAGTATAATGTAATGAAAGCACATAGGGGGATGTCATGGAAGGTAAACATACACATTACAATATGTCAGTAATGATGAATTAATCCCACAATCCTGATACTCCATAAAATGAAACCTGAGCAATGCTAAGTAGTGCTCAGCGATGCTAAGCCAGTATAAGCATTGCTTAAATGTAAATGCTAAGCAATAATTAGCTTAGCTAAGTGGATTTGCACATTGGTAAGCAGTGTTTAGCATCTACCCCTTTAAGCAATGCTCACCTTAGATGAGCGGGTTTACACATTGGTTAGCTTAGCACAGCATGTTCAAAGTGGTCCAGTGACAGCAAAGGCTGGAAATCCAGCCCTATTTAAACCTCTCAGGCAGGAATACTGCCTTAACCAGTTGTAGCTGATCTCTGCAGGCACTATGGCTGGCATAGGTGAGGGTGTGTGCTTTCATGTGCAGCACTGGGGCATCCAGAAGTCCAGGGTCATGTTTGGACTCCTAGTGAAAGACCATGAGGAGAGACTGCTGCCGTACCAGAGCTCACAATATAAAGCGGAGGCCTGGGACCGTCTCGCACTTGATCTCACCAGTGCTACTGGCATCCCTTGAACTGGTGAGCAGGTCCAGCACCATTTCACTGACCTCAAACATAAGAAGAGGGAGCTCTTGGACCAGTGGACCCAAGACGCACGGGCACAGAATGTCCCAGCAGTGTGTAAGCATCAGTATCGATTAGTGTTTACCAAAGTCCAGCCTGAGTATGTGATCAATAGGTATGCATAAATGTTTGTTTATCTCCCGTACAGTTGCAGATGAGAGGGCTATGAACATGGACCCTCATGCCAACAGGTTATTAAGGCTGCGCCGGGAGCCTGGTAAGCACAAATCTAGCTTGCAGTATATAGGCCAAATAATAGAAAGGTGTAGATTATCTTCTGCCAGTAGGTAAAGTTTGTACTGTGTGTAATGAATAAACAACGTTAGCTAGACTATTAATGATGTACAGGATATCCATTAATAAAAGTGTGAGTACCCCTTAATAAAATTACAAACACCAGACTGTTGTGTTTACTATAGTATGAATATAAATATGTACAGGTTCTGCACAGCAACTATGGATCTGATAGCATTAATTAAATGAGGCTCATCTGAGAAAGATTGTGGAGTTGAAAACAGGATATAAAGCTACACAAAAGGTTCCATGCACCAAGATTTGAACACTGAATAGTAATGTGTAAAGTATCATACTGTACCCCCTGCAGCATTGCCATGTGTTAACCATTGCTTTCCAGATTGTAATATTTCAAAATATTAATACACAGTACAAGAACTGTCTGCCATGCATGGATGTCAGAATTACAAGGTTAGATTGTCCAACCCAGAAAGTATTAGGCAGAAAACAGTCAAGCAAGAGACAGCAGTTCCTCAGTAACTCATAGTGATGAAACACAACCTTGGTGTACCATTTTGCACAAACAAACACGGTTCGAATCCCAGGAGTGGTAATAAGCTGTATGCATATTTTCGCCCAGGAATATGTGAAAATGTGTAGAAACAGTCAGGTAGTGTTATCAGAAATTTCCTCTACAGGTCTGCCAGGTAAGAAAATGTTTGTAGTAGCTGTAAGAAGGATTTAATAATGCACTGTGTACAACACTTCCACAGTCCAACCTCATGCCTGCAAATGACAGCATGATAAGTACATACACCAAGCACTTTGTCCGATACATGTCCCTCAAGTGTCACGCTGGCATGGCCAGTGGTGACTGCTGCTAATAACCAGGGAGACAGATAGAAATCCAGCTGGAGTATGTCAGTAGCACACCCACACAGCATGAGTGCAGGGCACCGCTTTCAGTGTCACATATGTAACCTTGAATAACTGAATGTGTGTAGAAACAGTCAGGTAGTGTTAACATAAATTTCCTCCATAGGTCTGCCAGGTAAGGAAATGTTTGTATCAGCTGTAAGAAGGCTTTACTAATACACTGTATACAACACTTCCACTGTCCAACCCCAGGCCATAGGTAGATGTAAAGTGAGGTCAGACCTGGAGAGTAATGAGTAGAGTAATGATCAGTACAGTTATGAAATATTGAAGCCTATACAGTTGTTAATTGACTTCCCTCTCACTCCCCAATCCATATCTGCATGAATAATAAATACACATAATCAATGGGTATGTTTTCTCCAAACCTACTGTTGGGACACGTGTCCTATTGTTCTACAATATTGAATTGTGTGAGTATTAATGAACCTCATTCAAATACTATCATTGGTGGCCTGTTGCTGTCAATGTAACCTGCATGACGTTATAATGCTTACTGTGGTTCCTTTTCTGCATGTGTTCTGTTTGCTATGCAACTGTTTCAAAATGTTTTATGGGCTCAGTTGGAACACCCATGCATGCTGTTATAACTAATCTTGAAATGTGTTGTTCATGACTAACCAACATATTTTGTAAAACCTCAACACCATAGCATGTCTAGGAAGGCAGATCTCGGCGGATCCGCCTGTCCCACCTCATCTGACTGTGACACCGGGCCCCAGCACGTCTGGGACCCAACCTGGGAACATCTTCATTCGGAGGCCCTGTACCGCCTTTGGGTGGAACCGCCTCAGGGGAGGGGGTTCATCCCTCCCCTGGGCGTCAGCACGGACAGGAACCTGTCACCCATAGTCAGGTCCGAAGTTTGGTGTGCAGTGCCATCCAGATAGAGTTTGGTGGTCAGCTGCACCAGGGTGAGGGCCGCCTGGTGCATCTTGAGGGTCATCCTGCCCCTCCTGTCCAGCCCCCAGCATAGCCACCTTTGCGGCTGTGAAGGTGCAGTGGTGACTGCCCATGGGTGGGGGCCTCAGTCCCACTGTATCCATTTGTGGGCTCATGTGTGTCCGATTCCCAAACACCCTCCCCATCCAAGGTGTTTATCCCCCACATGTTCCATATACCGCCCCTGTCTGCTGTCTTGTTGGTTTTCCTACCCAACTTACCTCCCCAATTTTACCTACTATCCTTCCCTGACATCCCAATCTCACCTTAAAAAATAAACGGCATCTGTTCCCAAAAAAAATTTCGTCCCATACATAGCTGTCTATTCCACACACGTGTCCACTGGACACATGTAATCTGGTCCAATTGGCTTGACAACACATTACTGTTGTCCTCACCCCTCTCTCTGGGGTTTGAGTGTCCAAATTCACCTCCAAATTATGTATAAATGGACAGCTATGGACCTTCCCTACACCCATCATGCACATCCCTAGCTATCTTTCATATTGTTTTTTCCCTTTGCATGCCCCTTTTTTACCACTTTCCTATCACCCCTTTTTCTTTTCTTTTAAAGTAATTAGCGCGGGAGTAAGCGAGTTTGGGTGATGCTAAGTGAATCCAACACAGATTAAGCATCTCTATGGTTAACCGTATGTTAGCATTGCTTAACGTTGTGCAAACCCATGCAAACCTGCTTACAACTGCTTAAAACTGCTTTAATCACTCTGTTTCCATCAGCCACTGTTCTGCCTAGAAACAAAATAATCAGCACTGCCAAGTATTGAACCCAGGGCCCTGTACACCATAGTCAGAGCAATGTACCACTACACCATTTGAGCTGTAGGGATTGCTAATGCTTTTTCAAACATATCATGTAGTAGAGTCATTCAACAGTAGGGAATAGATTCTGTAGAATCAGTCAGGTTTTGTATATATACATCTACACATGTATATATGTCTGGAGAGGCATATATATTGAAAAATATATACATATAATAAAGTTATACATATAAAATATATACATAGACACACACACACACACACACACACATATATATATATATATATATATATATATATGTGTGTGTGTGTGTGTGTGTATACATACATATATATATATATATATATATATATGCTCATAACATGTAGTGGAGTCATACCTCTGAACCATACCTCCATACTCTTAGTGCAAGATATCTGGCCAACGGCTGTCCAAATGGGGGGACAATGGGCCAAAACTACGGACATATTTTAAATATTGCTCTTATAAATGTAGAATGTTGCCTGAGTGACAATGTTTGTTTCAGCATGCATGTTCTGAAGGATGTTAGATCTGAAACTGAAATGTATGTCATCATTCACTGACAGAAATCCTCAGATCATCACGGTGATTTACCAGGGAAATAAAAATAATGAATCCGAACAGACCAGAAATATGAGCAATAAACCTGGACATTCTGAAACAATCTGGCCAGTTGGGAGGTAGGCTCAGAACCCCTTAGTGCAATGAATCTGGACCAAGCCTGACAAAGTGGGGTAAGAAAGGCATGAAAATAGGGACATATCTGAAATACTGTAATAGATAAGCTGACACAGTTGCTGCATTAACACCCTCCTGTCTGTCCTAACATATATTGACTGAAATAGCAAAAGTCCAACACTCAATTACTTCTCACTAATTAGTTACTTAAATCCTCACATCATCCCACTGATGTGTTAGTAATACACAATACAAAATACACAATATTTTTGGGAGCCAGGCAACAGTACATCCTACAAATATCCGGACATAACATCACATTAGGGAAACTACACTCAGCTGCTAAGCATGTCACCAAGCACCGTCCAAACTGCAGTCAGACTGATGCAACACTAACTCATATCTGCTATTGGGAATTACACATGTATTTGCAAATATATCAGGGACTAAAGGGATGTAACAGCACTGAAAAACAGACACCAGTGTGAAAGTGTATACCCACAACCAATTTCACCACAGTCACAGTGACATACCGGTAAGGCAGATGAACAGTACAGTATAAGGACTGTGTGAACACAAACATCTCAACATGTTTGCCACTCACACACTACCCCTACATATACTGGCCCAATTCAGAGTGTAGTATGATGCCTGACCGTGGTATGGGACATGTCTCAGTCTGCCCCTACAAACTTATACAGCCGATAAACCACCAGAAACTGGAGCAGCATGCACAGGCAGATAGAAAAGGAGCCGTAACACATACATCTACCCCCTCCCTACACATACCAAATAACATTGACACATTACACTGCTACACAATCCTGACAGTCTGTCAACAATTGCCAGAAATACACAGACCTCTCAGCTGTTCAGAGTCCCACAATTCAGGTAAAAAACGAACCTCTCCCTTAAAGTTGACCAACAGCAAAAATCCGGAACCGATGAAGTAAAAGATGTAGATCAACACCACGAAGGATATAACGAATTTTATTTACTGAAAATTCACAGAAATGAGCGCTTTCGCGTGCTTCCAATGCACGCTTCTTCAGATAGGTTTAAAATCTTAGTTAATACATTCATTTTATATATAACAAATACAATTGCTTAATGACTTAATTGATTCCATGATTTAAACATATTATTCAATTTTGTAAATATAATGTGCATCATCTTAAAGCTGAAGTCCATAATATAACAAGTATATCTGGTTTCTTTCTATATCCCATGCAATTATTCAGGATATTCAAAAAAGAAAATTATCACAACAATCAAATCAATTTGAAACATTACTTAGTAAAACTTTTAAGCTGTGAAGCAGTCCATTCATAGGAGAACTTTCAAATATGATGAAATTAAATATAATGGTCCAAGTTCCGTTGATCATAACGTATAGCAGAACAAGGTCATCAGATCAATGCATCAGTAACATATTGAGTTAGTGCAACATTAATAAACGCAATTATATATGAAGATTATTATATTAATCTACATTTTAAAAAGCCATGAAAAACTCATTAAAAGTATGATTAAAAATATATGATTAAAAGTATGATTAAAAATATATGATTAAAAATGTGTGTATAATCTCACTTAGCCTAGTCTTTGATTTTGATCCATTAAACATTATATATATAAATTTATTATGATTACTATCATAAATAACTAAATAAATACCTTACATACATCACAACAATTTCAATGAAGAAATTTTTTAACATAATATCAAATATAAAATCAAATATAAATCATATCAAATATATGTTCTACATAATTCATATATATCATTTAGATAAGAAGAAGGGGGGGGGAGGAATGGTGTATAGTTGAATTCATTAATAAATATATCAAGAATCATGTAGCATGGAACTTATGATAAGGTCCAGTAGAATATATCTATGAAAATATTATTCTAAATATTGTTATAATGAATTAAAGAATATATATATAAAAAAATTGTATATAGCAGTTTGGATAATGGATAAGACATAACGAAAAACATTTGTATACGTTTGTCTTATATATATGTTTTATGGCATACAAGCAAATTTATAATGTAAGAAACTTTTTACTAAAAGACACCTATTTCATGTTGTATTATAGAAATTGAAATGGTGTTTCAAGGCTATCTATAAATGAATAAATAATAGTGATCAAATAATAGTAATCAAATTATATAAATATATATATACAAATCTATATAAATATTATAATATAGCAATAATAGAAATATTAAATATGTGTAAATTAGATAGATATAGGCGAAACAAGTTACCTAAAATTAAATTTGACTTCACTATCACATATATATATATTTTATTATGCAATAGCATAAAGTGAATGGATGAATAATCTATTAAATAATTAATGGTAATAAGCTAACATTTAGTTAGCAATAATTACCCTGGGCAAAAAATATATATAATAACATATAATTTATAATTTTAAATATAAAACCTTGTCTGGGTATCAATTCATCTAAAACATTCATAAAATTAATGGTATTTACGTTTCTTTAAGTGTGACCTGATACTAATGTAACTATTTAGACCCGGATATTGTTGTGCTCGAAACCTAAAGATCCAATCTAGTTCTAAACTCTCTAAATCATTAAAATTGTCACCTCTTCGCTGGTTTATAGGTCTTTTTTGCAGCACTCTAAAAACAAATTTATGATCCGAATGCTCAGTGATATGTTTGGACAATGCATTTTTAGGGTCAATTTTCTTTATGGCATATAGGTGTTCTTGGATCCTGTCTCTGAGCCTTCTTGTTGTCATGCCTATATAAAAGGCAGGACATAACTCACAAGTAGCTAAATATATCACATTAGTATCATCACAACTAGCTGAACAGCTAATGTCAAATTCAAATAGTAATTCAGGATGTAGAAACTTATTATTAGTAGATACCCATTTACATGAACTGCATCTTCCACAAGGAAAAGTACCTGTATTGCCCCTATTATTAATCCTTTCATTCAATTTCTCATTGCATAGAATTCTTTTTAAATTCTTTTTGTTTATATATGTGAAAGTGGGCCTTTCGCCTATTATATTTTTTATTTCTTCATTAGTGACTAAAATTGACCAGTTCTTACTAATGATGTTCGTTATGTACTTATTATCACTAGTATAACTAATTATACATCTCACCTGTTTCAGGTCATGTTGTCTATCTTGTCCTTGAAATTTATATTTATGATTATAATTGTATGATGTTCTTGGTATATAATTGTGATCCTTAATGAAACTTTCTTTTATACCAGCCACAGTTAAGGAATTATATCCTCTATCCAGAAATAACTGTTCTAACTTGTCAAATTCAGCATTACATTCACTTTCATCCTGACAAATCCTGCGTATCCTTGTAAATTGTCCCTTCAAAATATTGGTGAATGTAAATCTAGGATGCATACTATCATATTGTAATAACGTGTTTTTCCAACACTCTTTCCTATGTAGAGATGTAACTAATCTACCTTTGTTTTCTTTTCTAATGTTTAAGTTTAAAAAATTGACATTAGAATATGAATATTCAAGGGAGAACCTTAGGAAATCTGTCGTTTTCTCCAAGTCATTAATAAAAATTTTAAGTTCAGCTGGTGTTCCATCCCAAATTAAAAGTATGTCATCTACAAATCTGAAGTATGCAAGTACCTTATAATAATCTGGATGTGTAAAGAGGCATGTAGTTTCCCATTTATAGATAACTAAGTTGGCATAGGTATTTGCGCAGGGGGTGCCCATGGCTACCCCCCACTGTTGAATATAAAAGGAATTATTGAACATCATGACATTGTTAGTGAGGACTAGTTCAATCAAAGCATTCAATAAAATCTGTTCGTGATTATTATATATACCATATTTATTTAATAAATATCTTATTGCCTCTAAACCATACGTATTTGGTATTGCTGTAAATAAGCTCTGAACATCTAAAGTAACCAACAAATGCTTATCTAATATATGGTGTTGTATATTATTAAGATGATGAATCAACTGATAAGAATCTTTTAAAATGATAGGGATTTCATTCACTAATGGTTTTAGTTTCTTTTCAACAAATATAAAAATATTTTCTGTAACCCATTGATGGCCGACTACTATGGGGCATAACGGTGGCGGTAAAACGCCCTTATGCATCTTGGGTAGCCCCTTGATGTATGGTATGGTCGGATGTTCAATGAGCAAAAATAAGTAAAACTCATAACTAATTTGTCTAGTTAACATCAAGTCATAAATATCATGATGTACCTCATATATTAACTTGTCTACCATTTTTATCAATTTCTTTATATGTACTGTCATCCTGTAGCAATAATCCCATGTAATCTATATAGTCGTTTTTATTAAGGATAACCAATCCCCCTCCTTTGTCTGCGGGTCTTATCGTAATCACTGTATTATTAGCTAAGGCATTCATTGCTATCCTTTCATCATTAGTTATGTTATGAAACAGTGATACTGATCCTTTTCTATAATCAGAATAGTGTTTGTAGAGATCATTCTCACAGGCTTTCATACAACATTCTAAACATGGATGTTGTGCAGGTGTAAATACACCTTTTCTTTTAAAACATTCAAAGCCATTTAATGTATTGTTAAAACCATCAGTATTCTGTGTTGTTTGTTTAAAAAACATCTTCAAAGCAATATTGCGTATAAATACACGTAACTCAGTTAATATATTAGATATACTACTAACTTGCGCTGGTATGAAGCTCAGTCCCTTGTTGAGAAGTTTATAGTCCGTTTCAACCAGTAGCAAGTCAGACAAATTAAAAACTAAATCATTCAGTCCCTTTCTCGACCTCTCTTGTTTGTCGGTTCTCCTGATGATCTCCTTTTTCGCCTTCCATGACTTGTCGATCTTCCCCTCGAATCCCTTCGTTGGCGTACCGGAAGCGGTAAAAAAGAATCTATATTTGTTTGCTGTAATTTGGGTTTCGCCCCAGGACCAAGATGAGCAGCCAGTGCCATTTGATTTGGGGGTGGTGTACTGTTGTCTTCATTATAGTTCAGTCTACGGCCGCTCATTGAAGCTTCTGCAGTCCCTTCACTAGATGCAGCTGTAGCTGTTAAAGGGGCAATGTCCGACATCTCATTTGCATGTGTTCTTGCTTGTGTACCAGCCCTCTCGACTCTTTGTATCCCTTCTCTCTGGTTATACCTAGGCCATACAAAGACCTGGCCATTAGCAAAGTCTTGTTGGTCTCTTTGTAATTTACGTAATTTAATTGTTTGCAATCGATCTCCGTAAGCACTGACTTGGCTGATTAGATTATCAATTTTACTGGCAAACATTTCCCCTTTAAATCTCTTGATAAGGTCTTTGTATAGTAACTCTGTTTTCGTGGATAGATCATTTTCTATGGGCAGAAAATAATCAATTAACAGTTTAATGTAGTTGAAACTGAGATCTATGTTCATTTTTTGCCAGTTCTTGAGCAATTCGGGATGGCTATTGCCGTATGACGGCATGCAGAGCACCCTCATTCCCCTGGGAACCACTTTGAAATGAAGGCATGCCTCTAAATGACGGCGTTGCCAAATCAGTCTAAACTGTTTATACAAATTGTTTTCCAGCTCTCTGTATAGCGGAGTAAAGTCACTAAGTAAATTCACAGTACCTGGTTCAGTAGTGTTAGATTGTGCAGATAAATCAATATTGAGTAAAGGGTTGGTTTTTTGGTCTATCAAACTATTCCATTTCACACTTGGCAAGATCCTTTCGGGATGGTAGTCAAGTTCTACCGCTGAACTTTCCATCGTGTAGGGAGTAGGTAGGCAGCCAACAGCAAAAACAATTCAGGTAAAAAACGAACCTCTCCCTTAAAGTTGTCCAACAGCAAAAATCCGGAACCGATGAATGTCCAGGCTTTGTCCTCATATTTAAGGACTCTTACACATAACATGTCTGGCATTCTGATACATTACTGGGATGGTATCAGTGTGTGTTGAACTGCATGTGATTTACTGAGCTCATACCCTACCTATCAACATCTTACTGCATGACATCTGGACAAAGCCTGACATACTTGAGGGACAGAGGCCCCAAAATAGGGGCATATGTGAAATATTGCTGTTATAAACTGAGACAGTTGCTGGTGTAACAGGGTTTGTTGTAACATATCTTTCCTGGGGGACATGAAGTCAGAAACTCAAATGAATGATACCATTTACTGACTGCAATCCACACAGTATGCTACTCATTTTCCAAGGACAAAAAATTGTCTGAGGAACACACCAAACATGAGAGTCCACAATCTGGCCATTCTGCGGATAGCCCTACAGGCGAGAGTTATGTCAACCACATAAAACTGTCAGACATAAAATCATGCAGAAAAGTCATGTCCACACAAACCCTGTTAAACTAGTATTAATTCAACTGTATAACAGCAATGCTTACATTTTGTCCCTATGTCTGGAACATTCTCCCCAGTTTGTTGGGCTGTCTCTACAGTTTTCATTGTAAGAGGTATTTCCAACTACCGTCGGTGATGCTGTTGTTCACACAACTTCATGAAGTTCTCTTCACAGCAAGGAAAAGGGGCAACAGCCACATGGTGTACTCAATTATAGGAGTGTGTTGCCATGCCATTAATTATAGGAATAATACCACAGCTGTTCTGCATGCAGTTAGCAAGTGGGGACACCAAGTGGTGCACAGGCCATCAGCTGCTCATGAGCATTACCTACAAAAGGCAAGCTGCTGCCTATGCAAAACAGATGTATACCCTACATCTGGGAGAGAGAGAGAGAGAGAAAGATAGACAAAAAAAGCAAACACATATTGGAATAAAACCAAACATACTTGGAAAAAAAAAAAAAAAAGAAAAAAAGGCATGTCAAACAAGTAAGTATGTAATGGAATGCAGTAGGGGGAATGCAATAATTTGAAATAGGAAGTTCAACAAATATGTCTCATCAAGATTTGCTGTACTGATATACTGCTGATCAGAACCTTGGCCATATCATCTTTTTCTGTCTGCAGTGGCATAGATCACAGCTCAGGCCCCTGAGTCACCACAGGAAAGGATGGCTCACATATTGCTACTACTGGAATGTGTGTTGAACAATACTGACTGTGATACTGCTAGGCCAGCTACTGGGATGCTGTAGATATCCATATGTTAATTGTGAATACAACTATGATATACATGTTTGTCTCAGAAATGTGAGAGACCTATACAGGGTATTTGCATAGTGAAATACTATTGCAGATGTGTGTGTTGAACTGCATGTGATTTACTGAGCTCATACCATTCAACTGTCCAGTGTTATGCACACTGACCATATGTGTACCTCATATTTGTAGTAATTTACTCATAGAGTTGTGCTATGTTTTGCAAATCATTGGCAACCTGTGAAGACTGACAGTACAGCATCTCCTTCTCTTTCTTTTGGCTGTTCCCATTAGAGGTCGCCACAGCAGATCATCTGTCTCCATTTCCTCCCGTCCTTTGCATCTTGCTCTTTTACACCAACCACCTGCATGTCCTCTATCACCATATCCATACACCTTATCTTAGGCCTTTGTCTTTTCCTCTTACCTGGCAGCTTCATCCTTACCATTCTTTTCCCAATATACTCCACATCCCTACTCAGCACATGTCCAAACCAACATAATTCCGCTACTCTCTGGCTTTGTCTCCAAACCTTCCAATCTGGGCAGACCCTCTAACATACATATTCCTTATCCTTTCCACCCTCATCACACCCAGTGCAAACCTTAACATCTTTAACTCCACCACGTCCAGCTTTGACTCCTGCCTTTTTGTCAGTGCCACTGTCTCCAACCCATATAATATAGCTGGTCTCACTACCATCTTGCAGACCTTCCCTCTCACTCTTAATGGTACTCGTATCTCACAAATCACTCCTGACACTCTTCTCCACCCTCTCCATCCAGCCTGTACTCTCTTCTTCACCTCTCCCCCACACTCGTCATTACTCTGAACTGTTGATCCCAAGTATTTAAACTCATTCACCTATGTAAACTATACTCCCTGCATCCTCACCATTCCTCTATCCTCCCTCCCATTCACGCACATATATTCTGTCTTAGTCCTACTGACCATCATTCCTCCCCTCTCTAGAGCATATCTCCACCTCTCCAGGGTCTCCTCAACCTGTTCCCTACTCTCACTAGAGATCACAATGTCATCTGCAAACATCAACAGGGACTCCTGTCTGATCTTGTCTGTCAACATGTCCATCACCACTGCAAATAAGAAAGGGCTCAGAGCTGATCCCTGATGTAATCCCACCTCTACCTTAAATGCACCTGTCACTTCCACTGCAGAACTCACCGCTGTCACACTACCCTTGTACATCTCCTGTAGCTCTCTTACAGATTCCTCCACCACTCCTGACTTCCTCATATAATACTACAACTTCTCTCTAGGCACCCTGTCATATGCTTTCTCTAAGTCCACAAAGACACAACACAACTCCTTCCGACTTTCTCCTTACTTCTCCATCAACACTCTCAGAGCAAACATTGCATCTGTACTGCTGTTTCCTGGCATGGAACCATACTGCTGATCACCTCCCTCCTTAACCTAGCTTCCACTACTCTTTCCCATAAATTCATGCTGTGACTGATCAGTGTTATCCCTCTGTAGTTACTATAGCTCTGCACATCACCCTTATTCTTATAATCAGTACCCAAACAGTTTTTCTCCACTCCTTACTCATCCTCTCACTTTCCAAGATTACATTCAACAATCTGGTAAAAGGACCGCTGCCATTTCTCCTACACACCTCCATGCTTCCACAGGTATGTCATCTGGACCAACAGCCTTTCCATTCTTAATCCTCTTCAGTGCTATCCTTACTTCCTCCTTACTAATCCGTAGCACTTCCTGATTCACCATGCTCACATAATCCAACCTTCTCTCTCTCATTGTCTTCATTCAACAGTCCCTCAAAGTACTCTTTCCATCTACTCAACACATTCTCCTCGCTTGTGAGTACGTTTCCCTCATTATCCCTTATCACCCTCGTCTGCTGCACATCCATCCTAGCTCAGTCCCTCTGTCTAGCCAATCGGTACAGGTCCTATTCTCCATCCTTAGTGTCCAACTTTTCATACAGCCTTTCATACACTTTGTCGTTAGCCTTTGCCACCTCTCTGTTTGCCATGCACCTCATCTTCTTATACTCCTGTCTACTTTCTTCATCTCTCCGACAATCCCACTTCTTCTTCACCAACCTCTTTCTTTGTATACTCCCCTGTACTTCCTCATTCCACCAGCAGGTCTCCTTGTCCTCTTTCCTCTGTCCAGATGTCACACCAAGCACCTTTCTCATCGTCTCCCTTATTAGCTCTGCTGTAGTTACCCAGATATTCAGTAACTCTTCACTGCCACCCACTGCCTGTCTTAACTCTTCCCTGAACTCAACCTCACAATCACCCTTTTTCAGTTCCCACCTCAGATCCTAGGGGCTGCCCTCACACTCCTCCTCCTCTTCTTGATCACCAACATCATCCCACAGACCAACATTCCATGCTGCTTAACTACACTTTCCCCTGTCACCACTTTACAGTCTCCAATCTCCTTCAAACAGGCTCTTCTGCATAGGAGATAATCCACCTGTGTGCATCTTCCTCCACTCTTGTGTGTCACCCTATGCCCCTCTGTCTTGTAAAAATATTTATTCACCACAGCCATGTCCATCCTTTTTGCAAACTCCACTACCATCTCACCTTCTGCATTCATTTGCTTAAAACCATACCAACCCCTCACTTCCGCATCCCCTCTGTTCTCTTCACCAGCATGCCCATTGAAATCTGCTCCAATCACCACTCTCTCACCCTTGGTTACAGTCATCACCACTTCATCCAACACACTCCAAAATTTATCTGTCTCATCCATTGCACACGCAACTAGCGGAGCATATGCACTAACAACAGTCATCATTACACCATCAATTTCCAGCTTCATTATCATCACTCTATCTGACACTCTTTTCACCTCCAAAAACACTCTTGGCATATTGCTTCTTCAGGATAATGCCTACACCATTTCTCCTCCCATACACACCATGATAGAACTATTTGGACCCGACTCCGATTCACCTAGCCTTACGCCCCCTCCATCTGGTCTCTTACACACACAATATATCAACCTTCCTTTTGTCCATCATATCAGCTAGCACTGTCCCCATAGCAGTCATACAGCCAACATTAAAAGTTCCTACCCTCACTATCACACTCCTAGCCTTTCCCCTCTCTTCCTGCCATATGAGTGTCGGACATCCTCCAGGATATGTCTGTGAATGCATAGGCTACTGTGCTATCAGATGAGTTAAGTGTGTTACAGCAATATCAACTCATTCACTCTGGAGCAACTCAGAAAATGCTGCCTGCTTACTTCCACCATAGGAACAACACTGTAGCCTGAGCTCATTTTCAGAAAATCCATTTGTAATACCATACAGAAAACAAATGTTCATAACGCTTTAACTATAAGAGCTAGACTAAAAATGTAAATGTGAAAGTTGTTCACCAGACACTGACCTTTCCAACAGTGTAAATGTTGATTGTGCATATCTAAGTCATTATTAAATATTTGCCAAGGAATGCTGATATTGTGCATATATTTTACCTTTTTGGAAAACCAAAGCACAATATCTTGGTCAATTTACCATGTAGACCCATACAATTTGTATTTAATTTGTTTGTATGACTGTCAGCTTTAAAATTATACCTTAACCATTACTGTGTGATGCTCCTTTTTGGAGATATTCTCAGAAATATGATTAATATTATATTTCTCATAACTGATAAATAAACAAAGCATAATATATCATCACCTTAACAGACAGAGGCTGCATATCAGTGTACAAGTTGTGTGACTCAATGTCACCTTCAAAATGATGCATTTGTGTCATCACCATGCTCCCTTGCAAAGATATGGGCATAATAATGAGAAGTATTAGAAATATATAATTTTTATAATACTACAAGACTAAACAAACTCTGATATCTGTGCATATGTACAGCATACAGACACAGTTCTTTTATCATGTTGTAAGGAGTAATACTGTCTTCAAACTGAGGTATTACTTGGCACACTGGCATGCTGCCTTGCAAAGTTATTTACCAAAATATGAAAAAACTCATAATTTCCATAACCTAAGTCTTAAACAAACTTTGATATATGTACATGTGTACAACATACAGACACAATTCTTTTACCATGTAGGAACTATTAATACTGTCTTCAAAATGAGGTATTACTTAGCACATTGACATGCTCCCTTGCAAAGTTATTTACCAAAATATGAAAACAGTTAATATAATTTCCATAATGTAAGCCCTAACCAAACTGTGATATATGTACATGTATACAGTGCAAGGCCGCATTTCTTTTACCATGGGTTAAGGACTAATACTGTCTTCAAAATGAGGTATCATTTAGCACATTGACATCTTTCCTTAGCTAAGTCATTCACTAAAATATGAAAAAATATCATAATGTCCATAACCTTAGTCCTAAATAAATGTGATATCTGTACATGTGTACAGCATACAGACACAGTTCTTTTATCATGTTGTAAGGACTAACACTGTCTTCAAAATGAGGTATGACTTGGCACAAGTACATGGCCCCTAGCAAAGGTATTCACCAAAATATGAAAAAAAAATCATAATTTCCATAACCTGAGTCCCAAACAAACTGTTATATTTGTACATGTGTACAACATACAGACACAGTTCTTTTACCTTGTTGGAACTATTAATACTGTCTTCAAAATGAGGTATTACTTAGCACATTGACATGCCCCCTTGCAAAGTTATTTACCAAAATGTGAAAACAATTCATAATTTCCAGAGAGAGTGGGTGTGTGTATGGAATGTAAACTAGCTGTTTGTTGATGTCTGAAGTCGAGGGTGAGTGTGTTGCTTGCTATGTGTGAGAAGATAGGAAATTGTGTGTATGTGTTTAACATAACTGTCCAGATTTAGCTTCATAGTTTTGGTCTGTTTCTCCTAAAATGTGTTGTTTTCTGCCAAATCAGAGGACTTAAGTCACTAAATAATAACATATATATTTATATTCTGCAGAAAATTATTTCTAGCACAAATCCTGTTATTCTAGTAACTTTTTAAGTTAAAAAGAACGACATTTAAAATCTATCCTCATACCTTTCAACTGTCCAGATTTTCACAGAATGTCCAGATTTGCCTCATGTATTTATTACATTTCTCAAAATTGTAAAACTGACAGAAAGAAACTGGTGTGGGGGTGGTTTCATGGCTTGCAATGACTCAAAGTAGAGAAAAACCCAAATCTGGCTTGTGCATTCATCAGTGTAATAACGACTTCTACTTATATGAATAACAGTGACAGCTGCTGATAGTTTTACCTGAAAAGTGATAATGACTCAGTGCTATATTGTAACTGCAGTTATTGGTAATGTGATAATAACCTGCATTTCATTACTGCAAAGTTATGCATGCTCAGACACAAGTGATAATTGCCGCACATAACCTGTTGAGTAGGTATTAATTATATTACCTTCTGCAGCTGTTATGTAACACAGACTCATTATCATCAGTAAGGAGAAGGCATGAGTAATTCATTAAACTAGTACACTTAGATATTACTGAGCCCTTCCTCTCACCTAAATGCCATGCATGACCGACAGAGCCAAGAAAAATGCCCAGAATATATGATAGCTCCATGCTGGTAGTAGTCGGCAAGTAATAACCTTTATCTCACTCAGACAACTACTGAATGTAATCAGAAATGCAATAAGACAAGCAAAAATGTCAAACTTATGTAGCTGATCCATTTAAGAATTAATCCAAAAAGTAGTAATTCATGTTATGTCACCTAAACATCCCTCTGGTTGCAATAAGACACAGAATTCAAAAAGGCAGAATTATTGTCCAAAATATCTAGTTGAGCTATGCCAACAATCAGATAACAAACAATGGTCAGACCAAAAATTTGCATGCAAATCATGGACGTTTCGGAAAATAGTTGTGTTGAACACCAAGACATGTTACCTAGTCTAGATAGCTTGTCTGCTGATAGAAAATATACTTTAGCAGTGTCAGTGGCACACCAGGTAGCACACTTGTTTGCTGCAGAAGGCTGTAGGTTCTATTCCTACACCAGATAGAGCAATTACTGACACTGTACTGTAGCAGAATGGAGGTGCTACACTCCTATGTGTGTCACCCTTCAGAGGAGATGATAAAACCTAGGCCCCCATCTGCTTGATTTGGTTGTAGCTCAGGTGGATGTAAAAGATCCCACGGCACCTATCAAAAGGGTTGGGGTCTTTTATTGAAATGCATCATAGAGGCAAGCACATAATAAACCATATACCAACAGAAAATCTGCATAAGGCAGCATCCAAGGAGCAGAGACAGAGACAGAACAATATGCCAAAAAGGAAGGGAAGCAATGTTCATTTACAACCAAGTGTGTTGTGGCATTGGATGACTGTTTATATGATGACATGATTTATTAACATTTGTTACATAAAACCTGTTGCACTAGAAGGAAACATAATACATCTCTGAACTGCAAACAGATGAGCAAAAATGATATTCATGGACAAAGGACACAGCAGCAGCTGAACCGAGGAAAGCAGAAATACAACATTAGCTGTGCAACAGAGCACAAGACCCTGAATACAGAACAGCTTTCAAAACAGGCAGTATAAGCACCACAAATTAAGGCTTATATGTGAGTAAGAAGAATGCCCTATAACAGGGTCTCAAGAAGCAGCACAGATAAATGGGGTTTGTGTTTTCTTGGGCAGGATTAAGTGAGGCAGAACAGTGATTCACAGAATTTGCAGGAATCAAGCAGGCAGGGTATACAATGCAGGATGAACTATGTCCAGCCAATGAAGAGAGATGATAATGTGACTCCAAATGGGTAAGTGCTAGGCTAGATGCCCTTGTAAGCCATTTTAAGTTTAGCTAATTTCCCTTCACAGGTGAGAATCACCCTGTATGTTCTGTTCATAACGACAAGAGCTGCCATGTGTTGAAAGTCTGTGGGTAAAATAAAAGAGGAGCTGAAGGAGTTTTTGGCAAATGTGCTGGTTGTATTGCTCTGGGTATCTCTGCACAGCTGGTATCCATACTGTGTTTATAAGCAGAGATAAGAGGGAGCTTGGCAAATTTTAGAAAGCACTGCTACACCATTAAATTACTTTTCCATGGGATGGTATTGGCCCCCTGTGCCCACTAAGAATATGATCCAGATGACCAAGGCTGGATTAGGACTTCATGTCCCAAGTTAGAGACTAGTCTCAGAGCTATAAACAATTCATTTTGATTAACTGTGATTACAGTCCCTGAAGTGCACATTTTGGACTATGCTACTACAATAATGCAGCATTTTTGCGGGGGGAGGGGGTTACTGAGCTAAAGTGAGACAAAAAGAGAGAGAGAGACAGAGAAATAGAAGGAGGAAGAAAAGAGACAGAGAGACAGAAAGGGAGAAGGAAAAAGAGAGACAGAGAGAGAGAGAATAGAAGAGAAAATAGAGAAAACCAGAAATATTGCTTTTCTTTGGAGGTGCAGATGTGTGTGTGTGTGTGGGGGGGGGGGGGGTGCTGTACTAGCTGTCTGAAAGATGAAAAAAGAAAATAAAAAATGGTAGGGAATTAGTGGATCGACATTTTATAAAAGGGTAAATCTACAGAGTAATGCAGAAAAATCTACCAAATAAAATGAACATACAAGTCAGAATAAGATATATGGTTTGGACATATATATATGGTTTTGCGGCATGTCTGCTGTCATAGATTAGTTACAACTTGCTGGTGCATGTAGGTGTTGGAGCACATAATACAGCTTAGGACATGACACCATTCACACAGCCTTGATCTTCCCTAGGAGATGCAGATGTGATCTGTTCTAAGATTGCAACTCTTGTGTAGGTTCATACTAAAGTGTAGACAAATTTAATTTGAGCATTGAGTAAATTGCAGTCTGAAGTATAAATGTTAAGTTGTCCATCTCGCCTTCATTCTTGCTGGATGGGTTCGGAGCCGACCTCGGCTCCGACTCGGCAACTCTAAAAGCTCGAGAGTTGGTTCCACCGGCTCGAGGCTCCCCTTATATCCCACAATGCTAGGCGGTATTACCTCAGATCTCATTTGCCGCTACAGCGATCGAGGTGTATGGTTTCTACCGGCTTCAGGTCAGTTATTATAGATTAATCTATAGTGAATTTAAACCCCCTTAATTTAGTCTTTTATAGTTATTTCTTTTAACTTAGTGGATTTTGACCCTTTCCTCCCTGTTTATCCACCCTTTTTTCCACAAGAACTTATTAGTTCTTCCCTCAGGCCTTCGGGCCCTTCCATCCCCTTAGTGGAGTGTATGTGTTTTTTTTTAGGGATCTAAAAAAGAACTAATCTTCCCTTTTTTTCAGTTAACCTTGTGTAAAAGTGTAATCGGTGTGTTTTGGGTGTGTGTGTGGTTACACTCTCTTTGATAATGTCTAAAGAGTCAAAGGTCTCAGGCTTCAAGAAGTGTGACTCATGCTGTCAGAAAATGTCTCTGACAGACGGTCACACTTCTTGTGTATACTGCCTGGGACCTTTACACCTGCAGGACTCTTGTGCTGTATGTCATGGCTTCAGCCCGAGAGTCCTGCAGAAAAGAAAAAACAAACTCATTTTAAGAGGTTTGCTTAAGCCTGAGGGTTCCCCTACTGATACTTTGGGCAAACCCTCTAAGGCTTCTAGGTCCTTGACTCCAGCTTCTGAGTCGAGGCCTAAGGCTTCGAAACCTACTGCTGGAGCCGATGAGTCTCAGACTGCAGCTTCTGTGGTTCCCTCGGCTCCGGCTGGAGCCGAGGTATTGGAAATCCTGGGTCGGCTCCGATCAGACCATCGGAGCCGACATCTAGAAAGAGGACTAGGTCACCATCCCTTGGCTCCGTTCATTCGGCTCCAGCGTCTCCCTTGCTGTCTGAACGGAGCCATAGATCTCACTCCTCTAGATCATCGAGGCTCACGGATCATGACCTTCAGAGGGTAGTGAGTCGACTTCTTAAGTCCGAGGCACTGGCCCAAATGCTTCAGAGCCCGACTCATCAGTTGATGCTTGACCCTATCCCTCAAAATGTTCCTCCTCCGACTCCTTTGAGCTCGGAGCCGGGCGTTGAACCGAGACTGTGGTAGCGTCGGAGCCGATACAATTGTCTTCGGTTCCGTCGTCGGCTCCGATTTCTTCCTTTGAAGAATCTCGGCGCCGGACTTCCCTCATCGGCTCCGAGGGGGTGAGTGGCATCGGACCCTTGTCCGACCCCGCTCTCCCTCTCGGTGCTTCGGCGCTGGTGAGTTCGGCTCCGACATTGGCCTCGGAGCCATCACTGTCGGTGCCGAGGGGGGTTCTCAGCTTTTCGGAGCGGGGACCTCTGGCTCTGCCTGACAGGGGTGCGTTCGAGGTCATGCGGAGTGTGTTGGAACCTGGTTCAACTCCACAGTCGGCTCCGTCCGCCCCTCCCTCTTCGGTGCCTCAGGTTATGTCTACTCACTCCCTCATCCCAGACCGCAGAGAGCCAGCTCCTCAAGAATCCCCTGTGGGGATCTCATCCTCTTCCGAGGCCTCTCCTGAATTGGCAGGGGAGCCCCCTAGGAAGAAAAAGTGTAAGAGGAAGCACATAGACTCACCTGAGTCTGTCACCTCTGACACAGATTTAGAGGATTCCGAGGGTTCCCCCCGTTCCCCTTCTGAAGATGTCTCCTTTGCAGACATTCTAGAGATCCTGAAACAGAGGGGAAATTGGCCAGCCCTTAACCCTTCGGAGGATGAATCTGTGTATCTTGAGGCGTTTGGCTCTCGCCCTTCCACCTCCTGGGGCCCCCCCCCCCTTTGACCCCCTCAAAGGGAGTTTCTGTTGATGCTATGGTGGTAGCTGCTGCCACTAAGAAGGAACTAGCTGATCCTTCGGTGCCTGTCCATCCTCCTAACAAGGAATCTAGGTCTATGGACAGGTACGGGAAGCGGATGTTTTCGTCAACGACCTTTGCTATGCATTCGCTGAACTACCTATGCCATTTCACTCGTCTTCAAAGAGATTTGATCAAGGAAGCGAGTGAGATGTTGAAGGATCCTACAGCTGCGGGTTTTCAGGACAAGATGAACACTCAGCTGGCTACCCTAAACTCTATAGCTAACTCCTCCATGCACCTCCTTTCATATGCGGCTGATGGAGCGAGCAGAGCCGCAGGGACAGGTGTTGCCTTATGCCGGCATGCCTGGATGCGGCTATGCAATTTTGCGGACCCCTTTAAAACGTCTTTCACTAATTCCCCGTTTGATGGATCATCTCTCTTTGGTCCTCAAGTGAAAGAAACCTTGACAAGGTGCGAGACGGATGGCAAAACTCTTTCTGCCGTCGGAGTCCGTTTTTCTACTCCTTCTAGGCCTTACCCCAAAGGCCAGAAAAGTGGTAAAATGTGGTTCCGCAAACAATCTCAAGGGACTTTGCCTGACGCACAGGGTCGGTTCCCCTCCAGAGGTAGAGGGGGGAACAATAATGGTAGACGTCGCCCTAGAGGCAGGGGGGGGTCCGCAGAACCAGGGCAATCGAGAAACTTTTTCCGATAAGCCCTTCCAGCATCCCTGAGGTGTTGCCCGACTGTCCACCTTCGGAGGCAGTCGGGGGAAGATTGTCACTGTACCCAGAAGCCTGGCGATCCCTAACTCAAGACAAGTGGGTACAGTCCATCATTTCCAAAGGCTATTCCATTCCGTTCTTTCGTATTCCAAATCAATCAAAAAAATCCCTTCCAGATGTTCCACCCGCTCAAAGGGATCAAGCAGCGTTGGAAATATCAAAGTTGCTTGCAAAAAGAGCCATTCAGCCAGTGCCAGCAGACCAGCAAGGATCCGAATCTACTCCAAATTTTTTTTGGTTCCAAAAAACGGGGGACTGGAGACCCATTTTGGATCTCAGTATCTTGAACAAGTCGGTCAAGAAAACAAGGTTTCGGATGGTCACGCTACAATCCATCCTACCCCTTTTGGGAAAGGAAAACTGGATGTGCTCTATAGACCTCCAGGATGCGTACTATCATATAAAAATGAACAGACGCTCCAGGAGATTTCTCCGCTTCCGGCTGGGAACCAGTCACTTTCAATTCAGAGCCCTGCCCTTTGGTCTCACCACTGCCCCCCGGGTGTTTACCAAATGCATGGCAGTGGTAGCTTCTCACCTGAGACGTCAAGGATTCCAGGTGTTTCCATATTTGGATGACTGGCTCCTCACAGCTCCTACCAAGCATCTTCTTCTAATAGCCAGAGACTACACCTTTCGCATTTGTCAAAAGTTAGTTGCGAAAAGTCTGTTTTGTCGCCTTGTCGTGCTATTACCTTCATAGGCGCAAATCTAGACACAGTCAACATGTCTGCGAGACTAACAGACCAAAGAATAGCAGACATACGCAAACTGGTCTCCCTTCTCTTCCACAACAACAGAGTCAAAGCCAGATTAGTTCTGAAAGTACTGGGGATTATGGCGGCTGCTATCCCTCTACTTCTATTAGCCAGATTCCACATGAGAATCCTTCAATGGATGCTCTTCACACAATGGTCGTACCAACAACTTCCGATGTCCCACACCATTATGATTATGCAAGCATGCAAGAATCATCTTCTTTGGTGGATTTCTTCCCCTCAGCTCTTTCTGGGAAGACCCTTTGTTCCTTCCCCTCCGGTTGCTACTCTGGCAACGCATGCCTCCCTGATCGGGTGGGGGGGGGCATTATCAGGGCAGAACAGTCCAGGGCATATGGCAACCAGACGAATGCCACTTGCATATAAATGTTCTAGAGATGAGAGCAGTGCTTTTAGCGTTGCAAGCCCTTCAAGACTCTCTTCCCTTGGGAACGATAGCAATCCAGACGGACAATATGTCTGTAGTGTGGTATATCAACAAACAAGGCGGAACCAGGTCCTATCCCCTATGTCGAGAAGCACTCAGACTGTGGCAATGGGCGATTTCTTCTCAGCAGTTTCTGATAGCAACGCACATCCCCGGGAAGTCCAATCTAATCGCGGACAAGTTGAGCAGAGCTATCCTCATGCCTCACGAGTGGTCTCTGAAAGATTCTATTCTGGAGAAAATTTTTCTCAAGTGGGGTCAGCCTTGCTGCAACCTTTTTGCTACTCCCCAAAACAGCAAGTGCAGAGATTATTTCACCCTATTCCCGTTACCAGGCCAGCCCAGCAGAGACGCTCTAGTCCAAGTTTGGCCCCGGGGACTTCTGTATGCATTTCCTCCCTTCCCACTAATCTCTCAAGTGATACAGAAAGCTATCGCTCAGAAGGCCTTATTGATCCTCATTGCTCCTTACTGGCCTCGACAGGTTTGGTTCCCCTTTCTACATCAATTTCTGTTGGAGCGACCTTGGCATCTGGACCTAGTTCCAGATCTTTTGATCCATCAATCGGGTCAGTTACATCGCTCCCTCCCCTCTCTGAACCTCACTGCTTGGTTCCTCCAATTCCAACCTTAGCCAGGCTTCCTCAAATATCTCATTCTGTTCGAGATATTTTGATAGCTTCCCATAAATCTTCCACTCGGAAGATTTATCTTAGTAAGTGGAAACGTTTTGCCTATTGGGCTCAAGGAAGGGACATAGATCCTTTCACTGCTTCCATCCAAATAGTCCTTGATTTTCTAGCTGAACTCTTCCATGCAGGTCATCTCCTTCTACTCTTAAAGTTCAATTGGCAGCTATTTCTAACTTTCATGCGGGCATTTCAGATTCTGCCATCATGTCTCACAAGCTTTGCAAAGCTTTTTTGAAGGGAGTTTTTCTTCTCAGACCTCCTATAAGAAATCCTCCTCCTTCTTGGGACCTTAATTTAGTTCTCACATCTTTGATTCTTCCCCCTTTCGAACCTGCAGCTTCCTGTTCATTGAAATTGCTATCCTGGAAGACTCTCTTTCTGGTAGCCATTACTTCAGCTAGAAGGGTCTCAGAACTTCATGCACTCAGCAGTCGACCACCGTATCTATTGTTTCATAAAGACAGGGTGTCCTTACAAACCAATCCATCCTTTTTACCTAAAGTAGCCTCTGCGTCTAACCTAAATCAAAGCATTGACCTCCCTGTGTTTTTTCCTAACTTTTCTAACAGGTCTGAACAAAAATTGCATTGGCTAGATGTTCATCGTCAGTTAAGGTATTATTTGGATAGAACCAAACAGATCAGGAAATCTGACCATTTGTTTGTCTCTTATGCAGAAGGCAGAAAGGGACTTTCAGTTTCGAAGGTATCACTCTCCAGATGGCTAACATCTCTGATCTCCTTTGCTTATGAAATTAGACACCAAAAGCTGCCTAACAAACCTAAGGCTCACTCCACCAGAGCTTTGGCTACTTCTATAGCCTTCCAAGACAGGCTGCCTATTGACACCATTTGTGCAGCGGCTACTTGGGCTACTCCTCACACTTTCATTTCTCATTATAAGTTGGATTTAGCTTCTAGACATAGAGCTAACTTTGGTTCCACTGTTCTCAAGAGTCTGTTCCGATAGGCCACCCGGGACAAGGTGCTAGGGACGCGGTCCCATCCAGCAAGAATGAAGGCGAGATGGACAACTTAACATATAGAAGTTATGTTCTTACCATAACGTTCCATGTTAGTTGTCTTCTTCTCGACTTCTTTCTTGCGTCCCACCCTCCTTCCCCCTAGCCTGGACAGAACTAGAGGAGTTTGATTGTGACCTCTCTTTCTACCACCTCTATTGTATATAGGTATATGCTATTCTGTGCATATATTCCTTCATCAGGTTTCAGGTCACCTTCTTCCCTTCCTTTTATAGAGGTGGGTTTTTCCCTTTTCCAGTGGTTCTGGAGTTATCTTTGGCTGGGCATAGCTTACAAATGAGATCTGAGGTAATACCGCCTAGCATTGTGGGATATAAGGGGAGCCTCGAGCCGGTGGAACCAACTCTCGAGCTTTTAGAGTGGCCGAGTCGGAGCCGAGGTCGGCTCTGAACCCATCCAGCAAGAAAGAAGGCGAGAAGAAGACAACTAACATGGAACATTATGGTAAGAACATAACTTCTATTTTTACAATATCTCCAGAGTTTTGAATACCACTTGTATGGGGAATATGTAGCACTTCCCATTAGGGCTTTAGAAGCTGGGTTAGCTGGGAAAACTCCTTGTTAACAATATTTAGCTTTAGACTTGACATTCCTGAAAAGTACGAAGTAAGTTTTAATACTAGTGCATGCTTTTCAGTTTAAAGCTATGATGGCTGCAATGTATGCCTTTAGTAATGCCATTCTATCCTTCTATAAATATTTCCATGAACAGATTCGAACACCTACTAATATGGCTGTTGCTAGCAAGGTTTTCTTTTTCTCATTTGTAGACGAGTCATCATTGCAAAGGTAATCAGCTTAAAGACCAGATGGGTATCCATATTATACTATAACAAGCTACAAGTAACATTCTTTTCTTGTACCTAGTTTTTCTAAAGCTGTCATTCTGGTCTCATTACAGAAACTGAATCATCGTAAGTACAAGCACATAAAAATTAAACATAAATCTTCTAAACAAGTTCATTCTAAATGAATGCCTATCTGCAGACAAACATAAAACTATCACATTATTTTTCTCTTATGAGTACAGCCAAATCCTAGAGGGACTCTGTTGACCGCCACCGCTATTCACAGACTGTACAAGCAGAAGGGAAACAAACATATGTTGCCAGGTCTTTCTTCCAAACCAAATGCACACACGCAAGCTTACCTACTGCCAATTTACAGTCCCTGATCTGCCTATTATACATGTTTGAAATCTGGGACACACATAAGCAAACTAAGGAAACCCACATGGACACAGTATGTAATAGGTTCATAGATAGGAACTAGGCTATCTGCCCGAAGGCATTTATAAGCCTAGCCAGAATGTGTTGGCTTTCGCCACCCCCTTAGATTAGTTCCCTGTGCCTCTGTCCAGCAGAGCCATTGAAGTGATCCCTGGGGTAAACTCTCTGTTTCCCATCCACTCGTCAAGGTTTCTCTTGAAGAGGGTTAGCGAGGAGTGCTGCCTAATGTAGATTGGAATCTTGTTACAAAGCATGGGAAGTCTCTGGGACAGGAATCTATCCCTTCAGCACGTCCTATTTATTGTTGTGGTGAGGTTTAGATCCCTGGAGCGTGTGGCTCGAGGGGATATGGTTTTCTTTAGGTGGAGCATGTCCATCTCTTCTGGGTTGGACATGGCCTTGTATGTCAGGCATAGATCACCTCTGAGTAGGTGGTATGCAACCGAGTACAGTTTGTAAATCAAACAGTACGTAGTGACATATTATTACATTTCGTAATATAATAAAATACCTGAACAAGAAAAAAATATAGATTGAAATTATTTGGACAGTTAAATTCCTCACTGCCAATGTGCAGATTCCACACAGACACACACAAACACAATCGTGAAAAAAAAACGCCATCTTTGTGTATTTACAGAAGCAACTGTTATTTGTGCCTACTTCCTCAAAAGCATGATACAAGGCTTCCAGATGATAAATCAAACCAGTCATGTACTGTATGATAAAATCAGCCTACTGGAAATGTACTGATATAATATTACACACAATAACTTATCTGTACCTCGCTAAAAAGTCTCAAGTAGCCTATGAAAGCAAATGAAAATGCAAGACACGCACATCCAGAGCAGGAAACCTTGAATACATTTTCATCCTCATATGTAAACTTTATATGAACTGAATATTTTAATACATTGCAGTCCATTCTTTTTAGCTCCTAGTTCATGCACCACTTCCACCCCTGCCCGTTACACAGATGCTCAGGAACTGTTATTCGGAAGAAACCTTAAATGTTAATAAAGTGGCAGTATGAATTAGAAAACTTCCCTTGGTGTGATAAAATTTAACTACCAGGTTTTATGCTTGTGCTAAACTTCTGTTTTCATGGAAGATGGTAAGGCATCCATATGAAACTAAAGAAAATGTATTGCAAAATAATTAGCTTTAGGACATGTGAAAAAAAATTTTTGCAGGAAGATCTGCACAAACAGTGTACAGTCGTCGCACTGTAAAGAACATGGAGTAATCTGTTTGCAGATTTCCTGCTTTGGTAGCCATAAATGAGTCTATTATTAGCCAGCAGAATTATTAAATGGGTTGCAGCATTTGATACTGCAGATAAATATCTTGCAGTTGTTTTTTGCCAGTCACTCCACTAAAAAGATGATAGGAAATAAAGATCAATTAAACCACTTAGTTTGCTTATTTCCCTACGTGACAGATAATCATCACAGTCTAATAAGAACATTATTTTTTCCCACCCTCCTTAAAAATGTAAAAGAATAAATAAAATAAAAATAATGATATGGTAAAACACCCTGAAATTTCCTATTAGAGTTTAAGTGCAACTTGTCAACAGCATAATAAAGCATCTTTACACACAATAGTCAGAGTAATACAGAGTTGTTAGATAACGGGTTCCTGTACACAAGATATGAAGGTTTGCTAGCTGGGCATTACTGTCAGGACTTCCCATGCAAGACAAGCACTAATCTGTTCCTCATTCTAGGACACGCCACTTTTTAATAAGGTCATCCAGATTAAGTAACAAAAATATTGCTAAAAAGAAAAGAGCTGTGACACTGGATTCATAGCATTGACATTTAGATTATCTGTGTTCATTAACAGTTTTTGGAGAAGCCATCAGAGAAGAATAGAGAGTGAGTGGAAGACATTTGCTTAGGTGCTACGCAAGTGGTGGCTTGGATTGGAAGAATCTGATTGGCTCCCACCACTTGTTTTACCAACAACTTTTTCAGCCGATTTTAAAGTAAAAGTTTAATGTGACCTTAATGTAAATTACAAGTTCAGTTAAGATTTCAGCATGTTTTACATTAAGATCAACTACAGATCTGCACTACAGTTTCTCGTGCTTGTGGAAGGCACTCAGGGGTAACAGCTTGCAATTATTATCTTCTCATGGTGCACTTGGGTATAAGCACAGAGGTACCATGAGAAGGTACTCAGGGTTAATGAGTTAAGAAAGTGTCACTAATTTTGGCCCATCACCCCCCATGTATGTGTGGCGTCCTCCAGATGTCCTGCTGTAACAGGTTGACAGGAATGATTGAGCTGCAAGAGTGTAAATACAGTCTGCCATACTGACATAAAGCAGAAATGTATATCAGGTATTACCTGTGCACATGTATGTATGAGGAGGTGTACCTGGCTGCCTCATAACAGACATGGGATGCAAAATGTCAGGAAAATAAGCTGTACGTGTTGTACACATATGTAATCTCAGTTTCTGTGCATCCAACAGAGTTAGATTTCTGCAGCTACTGGTTGTTGCATTGCCCTGACATAGACATGGGTACTAGAATAAGCATGATTATCAGGTTGAAATTGGAGAGGTGTCCAACTCTGTTATGACCTTGTGTCCATGCCTACTACAAACAGCTATATGACCACTAACATAGCTGTATAAACACATCAATACCTTACCTGTAAAACCTGCCTCCACCAAAGTAGAGCAGTCCCCTTTGCTGGACAGCAGCAATACACAAACCACATAACTGGCTGCTATATTGGCTGTGCAGGGCAAAGTAGCTGCAGGCACCAGCTTGGCAGTAAGTCAACCTTTGTCTGAAGGAGCATATGAGTTCACAGGTGGAGTACTGTAAGGCTTATTATGAGTACAACTTGGACACATCCACCAAGGGCAATCACAAGGCCGTCTTCACATGTCTGCAGTTTCAGAGGCAACAGCCCAACCTACCCTGTAATGGTGGTCAATCACACCACATACACACACACACACACCACAGCTATAGCCAACCTGCTGCAGACAGGTTTAGGGCAAACATCACCCCCCCCGGCTCACCATCAGTGTAGGTGGATATGCACAGCACCCGCACCCCTCCTCTCATCATCAAGAAGCAGGTGCATACTGCCTGATCAAAGTCAACAAAAATAAGTCTCCATAGGACCTGATAACATTCCTGTCTGCATCCTACATGAACTCAGGCATATGCGTCCAGCTCCATTACACACTGTATGCAAGCAAAGCCTGACCACCATCGACATCCCATCTGCAAGGAAGATGGCCACTGTCATCCATCTACACAAACGTGAATTATGAATGGTGGTTTATGCAATGTACTGGCCTTCATTGGGGGGAACATGACACACCAGGACCAGGAGCGCAATGCAGGTTCATACTGTGCTGATAACTGATAGGGGTATGATGTGGTTGTAAGTGGTGGCTAATAATAGGCAATATTGATGTGCTGGTCATATACTGCAGAGGAGAATGCAGCTATTATTCATACGTTAATACAGCACCATGTGGTACTGTTCGTCCAGAGCCGACAAAATCTGCAGGAGCAGAATTCCCTGTGGGATGACCTTGTCCACAGAGTGAACATCTTGGGCAACCATGGCCACACATATGATCAGGTCAGGCATCGGGCAACTGACCTGATACATCGTGCCCGGCAAAGGGCTGCTGCCGTGGCCAGGGACCATACTGTTACGGATGGACGTCCAGCCACACAGTCCCCACTTATGGCAACAGAGGAGCTCCTTGCCAACCTTGGGGCAGCCCCCACACAACAGCCAACACATGAAACACCAGTCGTGGAGGTGGGTGGCACCGAGGCAACAGGCGAGGAGCATCCAGGTAAGGCCACAGTGCACATCAATTTAATCATGTAGCAGTCATACTGTCTTCAATAGAGTCTCTAGATGCATATGTCAGTTCAAACTGCATTTGTTGGTAGGGTTTAGTAATGCACACAAGTGAACATCTATGGTGAGGGACAGCAAATTGTGTACTATCATAGCTTATACTGTACCTGTGCAGAAATGTAGCATGTTATGTTGCCCCTATCTCACCTTCCTTCTTGTTGGTTGGGTTCGGAGATGATTCTCAGCTCCTACTCAGCCATATTCTAAAGCTCAAGAGCTTCCACTGGCTCGAGGCTAGACCCTATCCCATCATCCCTAGCACTAGTTACCCAGATCTCGTTTGCTGCTTTAAGCTTCGAGATTGCTGGAGACTGGCTCAGGCTAAGTTTTTGAATTTTCTTATTACATTCTGTACTAAACTCTTAAAATCTTAAGGAAATCTTTTCTATAGATTTGTAGTAGTTGTTCTAGGATCCCTGTCTCTGTTTTTGGTTGTTGTTGTTGTTCAGGCCATCGTTTTTCCTTCAGGCCTAACCCCTCCATTACAAATCTGGTTTTAGCTAGAGGATTCACCCTTGCTTTTGGCCTGCTTTCAGTTAGAGGTTATCCCCTTATTCCCTCCTTCTCACATTCTGCTTAAGGAGTTAGCTGTTTAAGTTAGAGGCTCTTCTCGGTTGGGGGAGTTGTCGTTTAACTTAGAGGCTCTCCCCCTTCCATTCCCTCTGTTACTTGCTGTATAAAAAAAAAATCAGTTCTGACCTCAAAGCTGTCGAAGCAGAAAGAGAAATCTTCCAGTTCATCGGATCTGAAACCTCTCAGGTCCGTCAAGACTTTATCTCCTGCAGTTCCATCAGTGTCCTCGGAACCGTCTAGGAGTCACAAAAGAACTTTGTCTCCTTTGGAACTGGTGCAGTCCGCTCTACAGTCACAGCTTCTCCAGTCTGTGGTAGGCAGTCACCAATCGTCCAGCCACTCCTCTGTTGTCCAGGAGCCTTTCAGACAATGATGTGTAGAGGGCGTTGAAGAGGCTACTCAAGACACTGGCTCTCGCCAAAATCTTATCGAGTCCAGCCCGCATAGATGTGGAGCCGACTGTTCAACCCCCTGGATCATCTAGTTCTCCTTCGACTCACTTGAGCCTGGAGCCGGAGTGCATGGAAGTCATTGTGGTGGAACCATTGGTTCCGAAAACCTCTGGTCTCTCGGTTCCGACATCCACTCCAATCTCCTCGATACCTCCTTCTATCAAGGGATCTGGGAGCTGACACTCCCTCGTCAGCTCCGATGGGGGAGCGGCATTGGACCCTTGTCTGACCCCACTCTCCCTCTTGGAGCTTCGGCTCAGGTGAGCTCAGTTCCACATCGACCTCAGAGCCATTGCCCTCGGTGCGGGAGAGGTCTCTTGACTCTTCGGAGTCAGGGACCCTCTCAGGCTCAGATTGTGGTGGCCTCAAGGTGATGAGGAGTGTGCTGTCTTCTCAGACAACTCCTCCCTCGGCTTCTGCAACTCCATCCCCTATGGAGCCAGTGTCTTTCCTCTCACCACCCCTCCATTCTAAGCGTAGGGAACCAATGCCCCAGGACACCCCATTGGGTGACCCCCCCCTCTTCTGAGACCTCCCCAGAGTATCCCCCTGAGGAGGTCCCTCGGAAGAGGACTTCTAAGAGGAAGCATGTGGACTCCCCTGAGTCCCTAACATCGGACATGGACTTGGAGGACTCAGAAGGGACACCATGGTCCCCCTCTGAGGATGTCTCATTCTCGGACATCCTGGAAATCCTCAAGCAGAGGGGAGCTGGAAGTCCCTTTCCTTTTCTGAAGATGAGTCCGTGTACCTGGATGCATTTGGTTCCCGACCCTCCACCTCTTGGGTGTCTCCACCCTTCGACCTGCTCCTAGGGGTAGTAAGTTGAAAGGCATGGAGCTCTTCGGAATCAATGAAACCAGTTCCGCAGAGGCCCAGTAAGTTCATAACTGCACCAGATGACAAATCTTTCCTGACCAAGGACGTGCCAGTTGATGCTATGGAGGTGGCGGCGGCCACTAAGAAGGAAATAGCAGAGACCTTTATTTCTGTCCATCCGCCAAAGAAAGAGTTCCATATGATGGACAGATATGGGAAGTGTGTTTTCTCTTCAGTGGCCTTTTCTCTTAGGTCACTGAATTATTTATCTCATTTCACCCGTCTTCAGAGGTATCTCCTGAAAGAGTTAGGAGATACCGTACAGGATCCTACAGCTGTGGGAGCTGCAGAAACTGCTTCTCAGCTTGCGACCTTATCTTCGGTAGTCAACTCCTCCATGTGGCTTATTTCCTATGCAGATGATGGAGTGAGCAGGGCTGCAGACACAGGAGTCACCTCATGGAGACATTCCTGGATGCGCCTTTGTTAATTTGTGAAGCCCTTCAAGTCCTCCTTTACTAATGCCCCTTTTGATGGCTCGTCATTGTTTGGGCCTAAAGTAAAAGATACCCTAACCAGGTGCGAGCAGGATAGCAAGACACTCTCTGCCATGGGAGTAGATTTTTCTGAGCCTTCTAGACCTTATCCCAAAGGTCAAAAAGGTGGAAAAATGTGGTTCTGGAAATCCCAGGGAGCTAAGCCCAATGTACATGGTGATTTTTCCCTCTGGGGCGGGGAGGGGGATAATAATAGGAGACGCCTCCCTCGCAGGAGAGGGAGTCCGCAGAGTCAGAGCAATAGAGATACATTCTCTGGTAGGCCCTTTCAGTGCTCCTGAAAGGAGGCCTGCCTGTCCACCTCTGGAGGCAGTCAGGGGAAGATTGTCTCTGTACCCAGAAGCCTGGCAAATATCACAAAAGACACATTGGTACAGCCAATAATATCCAGGGGATACATTATTCCTTTCTACATGCCACCTCTTCCCAGGAAACAAAAATCCATCCCAGATGTGCCACCCAATCTAAAGGAACACGAACCTTTAGAAGTTCAAAGGTTGCTAAGAAAACGAGTCATCCAAGAAGTCCCCGCAAACCAAATTGGGTCCAGAACTTACTCAAGGTTCTTTTTAGTACTAAAGAAAACGGGGGACTGGAGGCCCATTTTGGACCTCAGCAGACTCAACAAGTCTGTCAGGAAGACAAAGTTCCGAATGGTGACACTGCAGTCCATACTTCCCTTCCTGGGAAAGGACAATTGGATGTGCTCCATCGATCTCCAGGATGCGTACTACCATATCAAGATGGACAGGTGATCCAGGAGATTTCTACACTTCCAGCTGGGAGCCAGTCACTACCAGTTCAGAGCTCTGCCCTTTGGCCTCACCACAGACCCCAGGGTGTTCACCAAATGCATGGCAGTAGTCACGGCTCATCTGAGGCATCTGGGATTCTGGGTATTTCCATATCTAGATGACTGGCTCCTTACCCCCACCACCGAGCATCGACTAACTGAGACAAGGGACACCACAATCTGCCTCTGCTCTCAGCTAGGCATCACTATAAACTACAAAAAGTTTGGCTTGTTGCCTTGTCAATATATTACATTTATAGGGGCAGATCTAGGTACCAAAGACATGATAGCAAAATTGCCTCAGTAGAGGGTGTGAACCATTCGACACCAGGTTGCAGTTTTAATCAGGAGAAAGAAGACTCAATCAAGATTTGTTCTGAAAGTCCTGAGCTCAATGGCTGCACGAGTAATGCTAGTTCCCTTGGCGCGCTTCCACATGAGGTTATTGCAGCGGCTCCTGTTTGCTCAATGGTCCATGCAAGATCTACCCATGTCCCACGAAATTCTCATCATGAAGACCTGTAAGAAGGACCTAAAATGGTGGCTTCAGTCCATGCAGCTGACAATAGGCAGACAGTTCATTCTTCCCCAGCCAGTAGCCACAGTGACCAAAGATGCTTCCCAGATAGGGTGGGAGGGCAATTATCTGGGACAGACTGCTTATGGGACTTGGCAACAACACGTGTACCACTTACACATAAACGTCCTCGAGATGAGAGCGGTGCTCCTGGTGTTGCAAGCACTTCAAAGCTCTCTCTCCCCACAGGGATGATTGTAATTCAGACAGACAATATGTCAGTGGTATGGTACATTAACAAGCAAGATGGAACCAGATCCTACCCCTTGTATCGAGAGGGTCTAAGAGTATGGCAATGGGCGATGTCTTCCCAATGCTTTCTGATTGCGATGCACATTCCGGGGAAATCCAACGTGATAGTGGACAAGCTAAGCAGGTCTATCCTTATGCCTCATGAGTGGTCCCTGAAACAGGATATTGCGAACCACATTTTTTGCAAGTGGGGCCATCCTTGCTGTGATCTTTTTGCCACATATGTCAATGCCAAATGCAGCAGCTATTTTACCCTAGTCCCCCCACCGGGACAATCAACCCAGGGATGCACTTGTTCACGATTGGCCCCCGGGACTTCTGTATGCCTTTTCCCTGTTCCCTCTGATACCCAAGATTCTTCAGAAAGCAAAAGTGGTGGGTTGCAAGCTAATACTCATTGCCCCTATTGGCCTCATCAAATCTGGTTCCCGTTTCTATGGCCCCATCTCCAGGAGGAGCCTTGGATTTTGGACCCAGCTCCAGATCTGCTGATGCATCAGTCAGGCACACTCCACCCTTCCTTACAGACCCTCAAGCTGACAGCTTGGTTCCTCCTCTTCCTGTCTTAGCCAGACTTCCTGACATCTCCCCGGCAATGCAACATACTCTAATTTCCTCTCACAAATCCTCTACGAGAAAACTGTATATTAATCAAATGGTAACATGGTAACAGTTCTCTTGTTGGGCAGCCAAAAATAATATTGATCCTTTTACTGCACTTACTTCAAAGATCCTAGAATTCCTCACTGAAACTTTTAACCAAGGAGCAGCAGCAACTATCCGAGTTCAATTGGCTGCTATTTCCAACTTTCATGTGGGAGAAATGGGTTCCAACGTTATGTCCCACAGGCTATGCAAAGCTTTTCTGAGGGGTACTATCCTTTTGAGACCTCTAATAAGAAAACCACTTCCTCCTTGGGATCTAAATTTAGTCCTAGCTGCATTGATGCTTCCTCCATTTGAACCTGCTAGTTCTTGTCCTCTAAACGTTTTGACTTGGAAAACTATTTTCTTGATCACCATTACCTCAGCTAGGAGGGTATCAGAATTACAAGCTCTATGCATTAATCCTCCTTAGTTAATTTTTCACAAAGATTGGGTTTCTCAGAACCACCCCCTCCTTTCTACCAAAAGTTTGCTCAGAATTCAATCTGAATCAATCAATAGAACTACCTGTATTCTTTCCGAACCATGGCAACAAGGCATGGTATAAACTTCACCAACTAGATGTTCATAGACAATTACGTTTTTACTTGCACAGGACACAGGAATTCAGACAATCTGACCAATTGTTTGTATCCTTTGCAGAAAACAAAAAGGGAACTTCTGTCTCAAAAGTAACTTTATCAAAATGGCTTTCAGACACCATTACTTATGTTTATAACTCACAGAACAAACAACTGCCAGGGAAAATTTGAGGACACTCAACCAGGGCCTTGTCTACCTCGGCTCCCTTTAGACTCAATTTGTGTGGCAGTGGGTTAATCCCCATACCTTCATCACTCATTACAAAGTAGATGTGGCCTCCCGGAACAGGGCATCCTTTGGTTCCACAGTCCTAAAGAGTCTATTCCATTAAGCCACCCAAGAAAAAGGTGCTGGAGACACAGTCCCAACCAACAAGAAGGAAGGCGAGATAGGGACAACATAACATAAAGAAGTTATGTACTCACCCTAACGTTCCATGTTTGTTGTCCTTGGTTTCGCCTTCGTTGCATCCCACCCTCCTTCCCCCTCCTGGAGGATCGAGAGGAATTATCTGTCTTTGGCTATATAGGCCTTGATTCCCTTCCTGCCTTATGAGTTGGGTAGACTAAGAGTTTTCTACTTATGTCTTGGTCGTTTTTTTACATATGTATATATATATATATATATATATATATATATATATATATATATATATATGCATATATAATTTATATATGCTTATAGTGTATATATCTGCATATTGTAGTCTAGTGTTTTGGGTTATCACAAACGAGATCTGGATAACTAGGCATGATGGGACAGGGTCTAGCCTCGAGCCAGTGGAAGCTCTCAAGCTTTAGAATACGGCCGAGTCAGAGCCGAGGATCGGCTCCAAACCCAACCAACAAGAAGGAAGGCGAGATCAAGGACAACAAACATGGAACGTTATGGTGAGTACATAACTTCTTTATTCATCTTGTACCAATGCCAAATACCCTTCCCCCACAACTACATAGGTCCCGCTGGTCTGCATATGGGACAGCAGCTTGAAGCCGCTGAGTATGGGATTTTCCTGTTTTGGCTCACAAGGTAACGAGGCATGTTAAGGTCATGCATGTGACCATGCACACAACTGTTACTCTCAGCTATTTTGCAATATCTGCATGTTCACTTGCAGTGGGGTTAACTGAATTGCATCACAGTGGTCATCACAGGGGCCTATTTGCAGGAGATGTCACATATCTGTAGTATACCTCACAACCTGTCATTGCAAGAAATCTGGACAAAGACTGACAAAATGGGGGGACGAAGGCCCAAAACTAGGGACATATTTTATAAATTAGTGTTATACAGTGCATATAAATGGTGTACCCACACCTGTTAGAATGCCAGGTATTTGTGAAATACAAATATGAGAGCACAATAACACATTTCTGAACCCTTCCAACCTTTCATGTGACCTATAACCTGTACAATTCAGTTGTAAAACAAACAAATCTTTTAGGGGAACAATTTCGACACATAAAGAACTTACAAGAAGCTAGATGCATCCTTGTGCACAAGCTGAAGCTAATACTGTGTTGAAGCAGCTTTCGATATTATTATAGTATTATTGCGTCTTCTTGGGTACACACCTGCCATCAATTACAGAGACTCTTTGATTAACAGCAAATAACAGTCAGCTGTCCTACCAGGATTATCTTAAATTTACTCAGTTGCCAGCTATAGCAACAGCCATAGTTTGCGTACAGCTTACGAAGCAGCAAAGGGATCTCATTTGTGAAAGGTATCAGCCCAGAGAAGGGTACACATACATTTCCACAGCATTGCATATACCATGGAACACAGTGAAGACAGTCATCAAATGGTGGTGGAAATATGGGGCAAAAGTGACATTGCAAAGAACTGGACATCTCTCCAAATGTGTGGAAAAGACAAGACCCAAACTGGTCAGGGAAGCTGCCAGGAGACCTACAGCAACACTACAGGAGTTGCAGGAATCACTGGCAAGTACCGGTTGTGTACTACATGTGACAACAATCTCCTGTATTCTCCACATGTCTGGTCTATGGGGTAGGTTTGGAAGATGGAAGCCATCTCACACACAGAATAATATCCAGGTCTGGCGAATTTCTCATGAAAAATACATCAGGTCCCCCAATAGCATGTGGGGAAATGTGTTATGATGTAATGAGACCAAGGTTGCACATTTTGGCCACAATAGCAAAAGGTTTGTTTGGCACAAGAACAACACTGTGCATCACCAAAAGAACACCATCCCCATGGTGAAGCATGGCAGTGGTAGTGTCCTGCTTTGGGGTTGCTGTTCATAAGCTGGAATTGGTCCTTTAGCCATTGTGGAGGGGATTAGTAACAGTTCAAAATAGGTTCATAGGTTCATACTAGGCTATCTGCCGTGAGGCAATTATAAGCTTAGCCCGATTCTGTATGGCTTATGCTACCCCTTGATTTTAGTATACTGTGCCCTTTTTAAGGTTTAGTTTACTGTGCCCCTGTCTAATAGTGACACTGGAGTAATCCCTGGGTCAAACCTACGATCCCCCATCCACCTATCGAGATTCTTCTTGAAGAGATTCAGTGAGGTGCTCTCACATGAACTGGAATTCTATTCCAGAGCGAAGGGAGCCTCTGGGTTATGAACCTGTCCCTCCAGCAAGTTCTATTTATTTCTGTGCTGAGGTTCAAGTCCCTCAGTGTGGCTCTAAGGGATTTAGATTTACTGAGGTGGAGCATGTCCATTAATTCTGGATTTGACATAGCTTTGTATGTCAGGCATAGATCGCCTCGAAGTAGGCGGTATGAATCTGAGTAGAGCTGGAGTTTTTTTAACCAAGCAGCATATGGCATCTGTTTGAGACCCTCGATCCTCTTGGTGAGATACTTTTGGGGTCTTTCTAATTGCTGCAGGTGTCGGGTAAGGTACATCCCAAAAGGGGCATTGTATTCTATGATGGGCCTGATGAGGGATGAATAAAGGGGCACGATTCCCTCTCTTGATCTAGATGTGAAACCCTTCGTGATGAGGTGGGCTATGTAGAAGGTCTTTCTAACCACTTTGGCAATGTGGTTTTCAAAGGAGAGATTGCTATCAACTTGGGTCCCCAGGTCCCTAATAACTTTCTCTGTACTTAATGGGTTTCCGCCTATGTGGTAATTTGTGGGCACATTGTTTTTGCCAAAGGGTATGACTATACATTTTTTGGCATTTAGCTTTAAACCATGGCGCTGGCACCAGTTATCTGTCTCTGTGAGACCTTTTTGAAGGATGTTTGTGTCAGCTGGAGAGTTGATTATGGCGCCCAGTTTGCAGTCGTCTGCGAACTTGGTGAGCCATAGTCCTCCCACGTTTGCCTGTACCTCGGAAAAGTATATACTGGGCCAAAATCTTCATGTGTCTGCTAGAAAGCTGTGGATGGAGAGGTCTTACACCTTTCCACACAACAATGACCCATAGCATACATCAAAATCCATACAAGAATGCAAAAGAACAAGAATGTGGTGTAGATAATTGGTTCAACCAACATCTGAACAAAAGTAATCCAAAAAGAAAAGAGGATGAACCAAACCACAGCAGGCAGCAAATAAAAAAGAATTCTGTTTAATGGTAAGTGCTTTCGCAGCACATCAAGCATCTTCATGTCTGATGAAGCAGCTTGATGTGCTGCGAAAGTTCTTACCATTAAACAGAATTCTTTTTTATTTGCTGCCTGCTGGGGTTTGGTCCATACAAGAATGTCTTCACCAGAAGGCAGTCAATATTTTGGAATGGCCCAGCCACATTCCACACATACATCCAATAGAGAATCCGTGGGGTGCCCTGAAGAGGCCTGTGCAGAAGTGATGCCCTCGCAATCTGACAGAGTTGGAAGGCTTTTGCAAGGGAGAGTGTACACATATTGCTAAACTGAGATGTGCCTTGCTGATACACACCTTCCCAAGAGGACTGACTGCTGTTATGAAATCAAAAGGTGCTTTAAAAAAGTATTACTTTAAGGGTGTGAACAGTCATGCAACCAGCCTATTGTACATATTTCAACTTCTACATGTTACCCCTAACCGATGTGCCGATGTGTTTGTTCTTCAATTGGATTGCACAGGTTATTGGTCAAATTAAAGGTGGGAAATGTTATCACATGACTTCTGTGGTCTCGTGTTATATATCAGACAAACCTGGCATGTTAACAGGGGTGTCTACACTTATAATATCCACGGTAAGATTAGAAGGTTGTTAATGTAACCGGTTCTGTTGTAACATACATGTACTGCAGGCTTTGAAGTGTGAGACTCAAAATATGCCATTAAATAGTGACACCAGTCCTCATATCATCCCAGTAATGTGTCAGACAAATACAGGATTTATGACAAACAGACCAGAAATATGACCCACACATGTAGGCATTCAATGACACTCTGCACATTTGAGAGATATGTTCTGTAGGAGTTGCCACTGTGCAATACAGGTGAACAGCAATTATGTGTACATGGGTGCAGTGTGTGCTACTTGAAGGCCTATAACCTACTAACACTACTCGCATATCACATCTAAATGCAATCAAATATCTTATATAAAAAAAATTCTTACTGTCATACTTATTTGTATAGTGCAAATAATAAATAATAAATGATTAAATTCACAGAACATCTATTAAAACAGAATACTTAGAATAAAACATCATTTTGAATTAATTCATTGCGAAAGGACATTCCTGATTATTAAACTAAGTGATGTTGTTATATAAGATATTTGATTGCATTTAGATGCTTTTTTATAGATGTATACAATTTTTGATGCATTTAAGTGTATTCATACATTTAGTACTGCGAACTATTTTGTGACATCATATCCTGTTCATAGGATTTAAAAGACATGTGTTGGGGAGGGCACATGTTTCTGAAGAAGTTCACATTTTATTAAAGTGGAAGAAAGCGCTAAACTGCATCTGCCTCGTTTGTGCCATTTCTGCATTAGGCTGTGGTTCTATTTTTGTTCATTGGTTGCAGCTAGTCCGTGTCTCTTGCGTTTTTAAGTCTTACAACAGGTGTCACCAGATACATGTTTCAGGTTGTCATGGATGCAAAGGCAGTAGTGAACACAACACCAGACAAATATTCAGGGTGGTGGATGCACCTCTTCCTGATTTACATGGCAACATACATGACCTTGCTGATGCCACATGCCAAAATATTGAGGTCATGAATAGGCGGTGGGGTGAGACCTTGGCAATCCTTGACCGTGGCATGTCTGTGTTAGAGAGCGTGGTGGGAGATGGGTGTCAGCCATGTGGATGTAGGTCAGCACCAACATCAGCTGAGAGTCTACGGGCTGTGCACTTTCACAGTCCCATAATGGCAGCACTACCAAAGGGGGTTTACTGTCCACATCACAATGTAGCATACCATGGGCATGTGGTCCTAGCTGGTCCCGTCACAGACATGGATCCAGCAGACAGCAGTCACCATCAGGAAGCAGTACTGCGTCTGGCCTTGGGCCTGCTGGTGCCACTGAGATTCCTGGCAGGACCAGTTCATGTGACCATGGCTGGTGATGGTGAACTGGACACCCTGCCATGTACGGTCTACAGCTGTCCATCATACCCCTGTGTAGGGCAGCCGCATGGCATGACTGTGTGCATACATACATACACATCTGTATCACAGGCAGGTCACCTCCAGACACACACAGCACCTCTGCACAGTCCATCTATAGGATACCCCTCCAAAAACACACACATGGATGTCAAACGTATGGCCAAACCTAGGCTTCTAGCAAAGCCACAACCACAACCTGTGTATATGATGATGCCTGTGTCACATCCCTGCCATCCATACCATCGATGCAGGGACAGGCAAATATGGGTCTGATGCACAGGGTGAATATAGTACAGTGTAGCTATGTAATAATGTGTAAGGTGCTGTCTGCTTGCATTTGTTATAGGTAAAAGGTGTATGTACCTTATTAGCCATTATGCATTATTGCTGTTAGTACCACTGACTGAATGTAGTCTGACATGCTGTATTCTGTGCTCCATATATGTGTGTGTGTTTGCAGGCTGTGGCCCTGCAGACATTACGAATGTGGAGAATGGCAGAGTGGAAATACACCAACCATTTCATAGCCATGGTACAGCTTTATATGTATGTTTACCAGGTGTGTATGCATGCAGCAGTGTGTGATGGACACTGTTGCAGATAGTGTGACCTTGCATACATATCCCTTGTCAAAGACAGGTAGCATGTATGTATTCCTGAGTTCACAGAGTGGAACAGAGAGACAAAATGGTATATCCTTTGCATACACACAGTAAACACTGACACAGAGGATGTGCATACAGTAACACAAACACAGTTGGCAATGGACAGATTTGTAAACCTACATGTCCACTTTAATGTACTATAGCGCTACATACACATGACATGCCCCACATAGATTATATGCATGTGGCATAACCCACTACCTCTTACAACATGTGATGTTGTGAATGCCTTCATGGATGGTGAGATAACCCACCAGAAATAGCAACTGGAGTCATCTGTTGCTTCTACAAGTCCGGACAAGTGATAGGGTAACAGACATTGTATCAGCATGATGTTTCAGTCAGGTATGATATTTAATGCTGGCATGTGTGTCAGTATACTAACTGTGACCTTTTTGGCAAAAATATCACATACATGGCCATTGGTAGGGGACACAGACCACATATGGGTTGCAAACATACAGATATTCCATAGACCTCTGTACAGATGACTGAAATGGCCTGTACAACAGTTTAACATGCTGCAGGTGAGGCAGATGCTATTAACACACTATATAAAGTAATGCCATCGGGAGGAGGCAAACAGGCATGGATGGTGCACACATCAAAATGGTATAACTCACACAGGATATGATTCTCACACAAACACAGTTCCCAGTATTGAGATTAGAACCCCTACCTATCTAGTTATTTTTACTATAGTGTTACCCAGTTATCAGATGCGCCACGGAGTTTATATGAATTTAACTTGTCCCAAGGTACTTCTAAGGTGAATGACATAAGCAGGCCTTGTAAAGTAGGGTGATAGGAAGTGTACAGGGTAGTACACAACTCAAAATAGTATAACCCAAACACAATATGATTCTCAACCCCCCCACACACACACACACACACACACACACACACACACACACACACACAGTTGCCATGATTGAGATTAGAACCCCTGCCTATCTAGTTATTTCTACTATAGCGTTATGCAGTTATCGGACGCCACGGAGCTTATATGAATTCACATAGTCCCAAGGTACTTTTAAGGTGAATGACATCAGCAGGCCTTGTAAAGTAGGGTGATGGGAAGTGTACAGGGTGGCACACAACTCAAAATGGTATAACCCACACATGATATGATTCTCACACGCTCACAAACACACACACACACACACACACACACACACACACACACACACACACACACACACACACACACACACTTGCCAGTATTGAGATTAGAACCCCTGTCTATTCAGTGATTTGTACTATAGTGTTATGCAGTTATCACATGTGCTACAGAGCTTACTGGGCTGACAACTGCCCAAAGGTGCTGATAAGGGGAATGACATCAGCAGGACTGATAAAGTGGGGCACTGGGTGGGAAACTTATCAAAATACTTCTTCTTACAAACATCCACACTTACACACACACACACACACACACACACACACACACACACACACACACACACACACACATATACACCTGAGAGTAGAACCCCTGCCTATCTAGTGATTTGTACTATAGTGTTACACAGTTATCCCACACGCTATGGAGCTTACTGGGTTGATAATTGCCCAAAGGTGCTGATAAGGGGAATGATAGCAGGACTGATAAAGTGGGGCACTGGGAAGTCTTGTGGGTGGGAATGGCCTAAAACTGTTTCACCTACAAGCACACACACACACACACACACACACACACACACACACACACACACACACACACACACACACACGTACACAGTTGCCAGTACTGAGATTAGAACACCTATCTAGTTATTTGTACTATAGTGTTACACAGTTATCGCATGGGCTACACAGCTTATAGGGGTGATAGGTGTCCAATGGTACTTCTAAGGTGAATGACAGCAGCAGATCTTGTGAAGTAGGGCAATGTGAAGTGTACTGAGCGTGAACATTCTCCTAATACTTAGACCTATGGACACACACCCACACACAAACACACACACACACACACATGCACACACACGGAGGTGATGTGATATTATGAACTCAACTTCAGTACTACTACAAAATGGATCTTACCTTTTATGCCACTATCCGCAACATGACATCACTGTATGCCATTCAGGGTATCCGTGTGTGTGACTCACTCTGTCTGTGTGTCCCCCGTGTCTCTCTCTCTCTGTCACTGTCTGTCTCTTACTTCCCCACATGTATGTATGTGTGCTTGACATATGTTATCTGTTGCCCATATGCATGTCTGTGTATCTGATGCAACAGATGCAGATATATCACATGTGAGCCACCTACAACAAGCTGAGGGTACTCCAATCTGATGTGTGTGTGTGAGGACAGTTAAGGTGTACATAGCTGTCTGTATGCACAGACATATATACACAATACAGTCATATAGTCCAATGTGGGTTCCAACATGTCCTGTGATTCTCTAAATGTAGGAGCATGCCCAGTGTGACCTTCTATAGTCAGAGTGGGTCTCCATTCCTGAGATAGGTGTACTCCAGTCCAGGGGTTTGTGTGCTACAACCATACCTCTCAGGAGTTCACAGGACTTTTTTCAGGGTACTGGGTTTATTTAGCGGACATTTTCTGACATATTTGTAGTCTGATACTGCAATGTATTATGTCATTACCTAGTGCCAGACATCCTCAGATCATCACAATGCTTTACCAGAGGAATACTAGTTGTATGATGCATAGACCAATATTATGAGGGCAGCTATGTACATTCTTGCCCACCAAGGCCATTTGTGAGGTGTGGCTACAGCCAGTTGAGTGATAACGTGCTGTGTAAACAGTCCAGCAACTTGGTGATATACTGGCTGGGGATCACTTGCTTGTGTGGTATCTTTCTAACCTGTGATGTCATATCCTTGTGTGGGCATACCTCTCACCTGTACATTTTTTCGCAGGTTGTCCAGGTGTTTGTTTAGAGGTTTCATCCTGTCTACATAAACTTGTGATGTTATGTAGTCCAATCTTACCTACATTCTTACCCATGGGTTTGGAGCCGAATTTCGGCTCCGACTCAGCCATACTTTAGTCCGAAGTCTTTCTATTGGCTGGGCTAAGATGGTATCCCATGCTGCACTTCTCTCTATCCCCAGATCTCGTTTGCCGCTCGTGTAGCTCGGATGTGGTCTCGCTCTTGGCTGTGGCTAAGTACCTTTTCTTCTTTATAACAGCGAAGTTTTTTTGCAAAAAAAAGCTATTTTCATAGCTATTTGTGTGTGTTTCTTGACTGTGTTGTGGAAAAGTTGTTTTTTCTTATAGCGTGTTCTTGTGGTATCCCACTAGCTGTTTCCAACGGGCTAGGCCAGTTTCAGTTAGAGGACCTAGTCTGTCCCCTTGCTTTCCTTGTGTGCTAACTTTTTCCCGTGGGCTAAACCATTTAAATTAGAGGAATTAGTCCTCCCGCTTGTACTTGTGTCTAAGGACCGTTTTAGTTAGAGAGGCTAAGAGAGGCCTTTGCAGAGAGGCTATGCGAGTGTGGCAGTGAGCAGTGTCCTCCCAACGTTTTCTGGTAGCAGCGCACATTCCGGGGATGTCCAGTGTGATTGCAGACAGGCTAAGCAGAGCTATTCTGATGCCGCACGAGTGGTCCCTGAACTGTCAAGTTGTGGAGCAGATTTTCCACAGGTGGGGTCAGCCTTGCTGCGACCTTTTTGCTAGCCCCCTCAGTGCCAAATGCAGCTGCTATTTCACCCTTATCCCCCTTTAGGGGGAGTCACCCAGGGATGCTCTAGTCCATGATTGGCCCTCTGGACAACTATATGCCTTCCCTCCGGTTCCCTTGCTGTCAAAGGTTATTCAGAAGGTGCAATCCTTGGAAAGCAAAATGATTCTGATTGCTCCACACTGGCCTCGTCAAATTTGGTTCCCCTTTTTCCATCTCTATCTCATGGACGCTCCTTGGATTCTGGACCCACAGCCAGACTTACTGACTCACATGTCAGGGCAGCTCCATCCCTCTCTTCGGACCCTCCAGTTGACAGCTTAGCTACTCCACTTCCGTCATTAGTTAGGCTTCACCAATTTTCGCTGAAGGTGGTTCATATTCTATCTTCCTCTCATAAACCTTCGACCAGGAAGACTTATTACAGCAAATGGAAGAGGTTTTCCATCTGGGCACATGCCAAAAAGATTGACCCTTACACAGCTCCAATCTCATCAGTATTGGAGTTCCTTTCTATGCTCTTCAACCAGGGTTCAGCTGCCGCAGCCATTAAAGTCCAGTTGGCGGCGATTTCTACCTTTCATGTCACAGACAAACCTAGTCTAATGGCACATAGACTCTGTAAGGCTTTCCTGAAGGGCACTTTGTTGCTTCGTCCTCCTGTTTCTGAACCTGTTATGCCTTGGGACTTAAACTTTGTTCTACAGGGTCTTACTTCACCCCCCCCCTTTGAGCCTTCAGCCACTTGTGATTTAAAATTCTTAACTTGGAAGACTGTCTTTTTGGTAGCCATCACGTCAGCCAGACGTGTTTTGGAGCTTCAACCTTTATCAATCAAACCACCTCATTTGATTTTTCATAAGGATAGGGTTTCTCTCAGACCAAATCCTTCCTTTCTTCCCAAAGTAGTGTCAGTTAGTAACCTTAACCAATCCATTGAATTGCCAGTGTTTTTTCCTCAGTTCTCGAATAAGGCAGAATTCAAATTTCATCAGTTGGATGTGCACAGACAATTACGATTTTATTTGCACAGAACGAAGGATTTCAGAAAATCTGATCAGTTGTTTGTTTCATTTTCGGAAAACAGAATTGGGTCTCCTGTTTCCAAAGTCACATTGTCCAGGTGGATTTCCAGTTGTATTTCTTTCATTTATACTTCAGGGGGAAGAGATTTACCATTCCGAGTGAAGGCTCACTCTACCCAGTCTGTATCTACATCTACAGCTTTTCAGGGCAGATTGTCTATGGATGATATTTGTGCTGTGGCTACTTGGGCATCTCCTCACACCTTTGTTACTCATTACAAGTTAGATGTGGTAATCTAGAGACAGGTCTTCCTTTAGTTCCACAGTGCTCAGGAGTATTTTCCACTGAGCCTCCCAGGATTTAGGTGCTGGGGACGCTGTCCCACGGGTAAGAATGTAGGCGACATTGGACTACATAACATCAAGAAGTTATGTACTCACCATAACGTTCGATGTATGTAGTCCATCTCACCTCACATTCTTACTTATCCCCCACCTTCCCCCATCCTGGAGGATCTAGAGGTTAGGCCTGGTTTCAGAGTTCCCTTTATTCTTGGTTTGTTCTTCCTTCCTTAGGTGTTGTTATGCATGGAGAGTGAGTGCTGGTGCTTGCAGCAAACTAGATCTGGGGATAGAGAGCAGTGCAGCATGGGATACCTTCTTAGCCCAGCCAATAGAAAGACTTTGAGCTAAAGTATGGCCGAGTTGGAGCCGACATTCAGCTCCGAACCCACAGGTAGGAATGTGAGGCGAGATGGAGTACATACATCAAATGGTATGGTGAGTACATAACTTCTTGTTTTTATGGCAAGTTAGTTACATATAATTGAAAAATTATGTTACAAAATGATGACAGACAATACAGTTTCAGACTACATAACATTCAGACAATTCCCGCTACTGCAAACCCGTCACTCTACCAACTTTCTCAGTATGTAAGGGCAATATTTACAACACATGCCTATCATTGTGCCTTTGTTCCACTTTATTTCTGCCCTTGTCCAGACATCTTGCTGAAAGAGGTTGGGAGTTATGGGTGTGGGTACAGAGTGCATTCTGCTGTGCAGGCATGTCCTTTATATGTAAAAGTAAACATAAGAAAAAAGGATTATTGAGAATAACCACTGACAACAGTACCAAAAAGCACTTATATTCACAAAAGCCTTAGCACCACGGCTACACATCCTTCAAGTTGTCTATTATATGTGTAGTATATTCTACATAGCACTGTGACTTCTGGGTATGTCAGTGGCAGAGCAGTGGGTGTCACTGACATGCACAATAGTTGACACTGCAGTTATCTGCACATGGCCCTATCAAAGACAGCACATTACCTATGGCACTATAAGACGACTGCCAGGAGAATGTGCTGGCCAGATTCTGACAGTATTGAGCACAGATACACATAGTTCATTGACCCCTGCATATTGTGGACAGGCAACATGTTTCAGGTGTATTGATACAGCCCTGCCAATGTGTGCTATGCTGCTATTTCCCTGCAAACATACATGTTGCTGCATTTCTGTGGGTATATGGGGGGGGGCACACCTGTCAACTGTACACATTTGCACAGGCTGTGCTGATATTTGCTTTACATTTTGGTTCCATTTACCATACTAATATGCCCTGTCTTGGGGACTAGAGGCATATCAGTAAAGAGCACATGTCAGATTGTAATGGCATACATGTGAGTGTCAGACTTCTTACCCTTCATAGCTTTACTGCAACTGTGAGTCCTGTTGTGCTATCACTGTGTGAGTCTGTAGGGGAGTAATTCAACATTGCTGCCATCTGTGTGCCTTTACCAGACATTTTTCTCTGGTTTCTTGCTGACTTGCTGTGTGGGTGTGAGGGATGGGTATGGGACCCCCACACTAACATCCATGCATGTGACATATGACCCCCCCAGTTAGTTGTCCCCACACATATACTGCAGTGGGATTTGCCACCTTGGGTACTACTGCATAGTGTGTGGAGGCCAGTTTTGGGCAGACATTTCCTGGTGTCCCACATAGCTGTCAGTTGTCTGCTGCTATCGCAGTAGGCCACCCCATTCCCTTGCATGCATGCAGCATTACTATAGATATGCTAGCAAAACATAGTACTCCATTCATTTATTGTTAAGAAGACTGACTTACCTTGTGCCTGCGGCAGTTGTGAGGACAGTGCTTGAGGGCCGCCTATATTGGATGCACACAGTACACTGCCTATACTTGGTAAGTTACAGGTAATGTGATGTGTGTGTCATCCATTTTACTCTGTGTGTGCAAGTCAGAGAGAGCTGTCGGTCCCTGGGGTCCCTACAGTGTCAGTGTGTGTGCTGTGAGTTGCCTCTTTGCCAAGGCCTGACTGGGCACACCTCCGTCTGCCTACAGGAGCAGGCTCTGGGGCCTCCTCCACTGAGTCCCTCTGTGCCTGTGGGGACCTTGGCAATGGTGGTGGGCTGTGTGGCCCTTCCCCATGCTGTTCTTGCTGCATCTGTTTCTGCAGGATCATATTGTGTAGCATGGCACATACTATGAACATATGTGCACATGTGACTGGAGAATACTGCAAGGCTCCACCAGATATGTCAAGGCAGCGGAACCGTGACTTGAGCATCCCAAGCACACGGTCTATAATGATCCTGGTTTGTGCGTGTGTCTCATTATGGCATTCTTGTGTGGGTGTGTGTGCATTTCTGATGGGGGTCATCATTCATGCTTCCAGTGCATAGCCAACATCCCCCACCAGATGGCTATATGGGATGCTCCCACTGGCAAATGCCTGGTACAGCTGTGACGAATGCCAGATGTGGGAGTCGTGATAGCTTCCAGGGCTGCCAGCACACACATTCATGATAATGCCCTGGGCATTGCATATGACCTGGCAGTTGATGGAAGGGAATCCCTTGCAGTTTATTTAGACCCTACCCTGTTCACCGGGTGGTGCTTTGATATGGATGTGTATGTGCAGTCTATTGCACCCCGTTCCTCTGGGTATTCTGCTGCATGGTGGAAGAGACGCATATTGCTGGTCCTCTCCTCATGGGTGTTGGGGAAGTAAATGTGCTCTCTGGCATGTGGTAGCATGGCATCCAGGAACTGGTGGAGTACCCTGGATGCAGATGCCTGTGAGACCGCCATGATGTCCCCAGTAGGTCTTTGGAAAGTACCTGTAGCTCAAATTCTTAAGGCTGCACATACCTTGGTATCCACTGGGATGGGTTCCCCTATGTTGGCTCTAAGACTGAGTTGAGGTCAGCACAACTTGGTGATTTGCTGAAGTATGTCTCTGTCCATCCTGTAGCGCTCTATTTGCGGATCATGTAGCCCCTGGTAAGTTACCCTGGGTCTGAACACTCTTCTCCTCCTCCTCGGTCTGTGACGGGTTTCAGCATTATCCTCCTCATCACCTTCTCCCTCTAGCACATACTGATGGATCAAAACAATGGCAGCCCCTAACATTTTTCCAGTTAAAATTCCTCTGCATGTGTATACCAATGGGCAGAGTTTGTGGGGAAAAAAAAGACTGTAAGGTGTTTCCATAGTTTACACTGTTGTGCTGCAGATGCTGCCTGTATGATTGGCTGACTATGATGCATTCCACCTGCTAGCTATGTAATTTGTTCTTAATTGCTTTTATTCTGCTATTTTCCTTTTTTCCTCTTCCCATTTCCACCCCTTTTAAGCCCCGTGGCATGCCACGCAAACCTGATGCCCAAATGTAAACAGTCCTGCTATTTCCAGTTTTTTTTGTTAATTTGTTTTAGACCTGGTGCATGCAGTGCATACACATTTAGTTAATTTAAACACGAAAAAATGTCCCTCCTTGGATGCAAACGCGCTCTTCATTTCATGGAATAAGTCAGTACAGCCTCAGACACACCTCCTTGATTAGCTGTGCTTAGCTAAGCTTATCTGTGCACCATCGGGCTCCAATGTGCTTACACCCTTTTCATGTCTGTTGCTCCTCCTGCTTACACAATTGTGTTATAGCACCTACACGGTTAGGTGCAGTTTGGCACTTAGAAGATTTTTGTGATTCACTAAATTTCTCCCTATTTGCATACCCCACTGCCTTAGTTCATAGTTACTGCACTACCTTAGAGCCTTTCCCCATAACAACCACTGTTCCCTGGTATTGTTTTGATTCTGCATGCCATAGACTATAATGGCAAAATGTAGATTTCCCCTAAAATTGAGTTTTCACATTTTTTTATTTTATTTTTGGCACAATCCCGTTTGCGCGCCACTGCCCTATGCTTAAACGTCCGAGATCGGCCAAAAAAAAAACTTTTATTTTTATAAAAATTAAATACTTTTCCATGCCAATGGCCATATATTTGACCATTGTTGGCATGCCTAAAGATTATAATGCATGTTTTTTTTTGAGCTGTCATGCCTGTGTTTTCATTTCTGCAGAAATGTATTCGGCTAGTAGCAGAATACATTTCTGCAACTAACACTGTTCTTGCATGAATGCCTGCCTGGTTGCTGAATCGCTAATTCACCTCATTTGCATGGTTTTCACCAGCAAATGAGGTAATTAGCATTATGCAGTGGTGTCTGTGCAGGAATAGTGTAGGCAGGCTCGTGCACGGCAAAATAGTAGTTTACTGGATTGCTTGGCAGCCATATTCCGTGCAGGAGCAGCTACAATGTTCCCGCACAGTAAAAAGAGCTTATTGAATCCTGGGGATTATATTTCACAGGAACATGTGCATTTAAATGAAAGCTTCAGCACACATCCAATAACTATTTCAGATCATGCACCAATAAAAACTGAATTAAAAATGCAGGATAATGAAGCAAAAATGAGATGGCTATAGACAGTAAGATACAAGTAACGAAAATCATTGTTACAGCAAAAAATAAAAAAAAAGAAAGTGGTGTGGACATTAATGATGGTGCAATCACAAGATGCAACCCTGTATAGAATTAGAATACAGGATGTTTGAGTATATTTGTTGTGGTTAAAAAAGGTAATGAATTTGCTGCCAAAAGAAAACAAGAACTTCTCTGACTAAAAACAGTCGTACACTTAAAACATTAAAATAGTTATAAGCATTAATGGTTAGTAAGATGACATTTAGATGAAAATTTGATTGAGAGGCAAAGAAAAATGTAATAAATCTATTGTGTATTTATTGTTGTTTGTGTATTGGCAAACTAAGATGTGTAATTGTCTCAATAAAAGAAAAAGTCATGATTAAAACAAACAAAAAACATGGCTTTGTTCATCTGGGTAGGAATAACGATTCTATCTCTTTTCAGTAAACCCTGAATACAAGCAAGCTTGTCTTACTATGTAAACTAAACATGAATGATTGGATGCACTGATTTAGCATTGTCTGGCTATCCATTCATTATTACATCATTTAAAAACTAAAGTTCAGAATCTTCCTAAGCACGCAGTCAGTTGTGAGGGACTTGGGCACCCAGGTTGATAGCAAACTGACTTTTGACTACCATATTCCTTCCATTGTAAGGGAAACTTTCTACATGGCCCACCTTGTTAGTAAGGGTATCTCATCCAGGGACAAGGAGGTCATAACATCCCAGTATTCTTCCCTTATAAGACCCATTATTGAGTACAATACCCCTTTCAGCATGTACTTCACAAAGCACATGCAGCAGCTGGAGAGACCACAGAGGCTCCTCACCAGGAGAATCCAGGGTCTCAAACATCTACCCTACACAGATAGGCTAAAAGCTCTGTCCCTCTTCTCAGTCTCATACAGATCCTCAGAGGTGACCTCTGTCTGGCATACATTGCAATCTCAGACCCTGCCCTGATGGGACTGCTGCATATCCACAAGTCAAGCTCCACTGGAGTAACCTGCATGCGCAACCTCAATCTGGTCTGTGACATTAATAGGACTTGTTGGCAGGACAGATTTATATCCTAGACTAGAGAATCTCCCTTCTGTGAAATAGAATAATGAGGTCATTAACCCTTTATAAGTGCAACCTGGATAACTGGATGCAGAGCAGAAAATACACCCCTGGGATTCCACCTGTGTCCCTGCTGGACAGTGGCATCGGGTGTTGACTTGTCGGAACATGGGCTAAATTCATGGCTAGGCTTGTAAGGGCCTCAGGGCCAATAACCTAGTAAATTCCTATGATCCTATTCCCTTGTACACACAAAAAGTTCTCTTAGCTTCTTAGCAAACACATTCAACTCAGAAATAATCCATAGGACTTGCAGATCTTTCGCAAATAAACCTTTTTTTGCAGGTACACTCTGCTATATACATTCACTTCCCATGTGTACACTGAGCTTACAGTCATATTTTTGCAAAAAGAGTTGAATCCTTTGAAATCTTGCAGATGTGCTGTGCAAAAAACTCTTTACTATATATTTTGGAATACTTGTTATCTAGCTACACAGTGACTGTTTTACCATCGATACAGTTGTGAACCTTCTGACAAGCAAAAAGTATGAATGTCTCCTTTTCTGTTTGACCATAGCATGTTTGATCATCAGTCAAAGCTTTTGACCAGTAAGCTAATAGCCTTCCTACCTGCAATAATACTGTATCAAAATCTTGTTAACTAGCATCCACCTACAGAGTAATAGGTTAAGTCACACCATAGAATATAGAATATCATTGCTGGTGATGTAGTAGCAGATGTTTAAGCATCTCAAAGAATTCCTATTGCTCCAGAATAATGTTATGGAGGAGGAGTGATGCTTAAGGAAAGGCAGAAACTGATCCATTAATGCAATGTTAGAGTGATGATAATTGTATAAAATAATGTGAGTGACGTGTAATGTTTTTTTAGCTGTGAACATGTTAACATGATTTGTTTTCTTTTATATAAATGTATGTTTGCCTTTGTCTTAATTTCTGTTGCTCCAATTACTACAGTCATGCTACATCTTGCTCTAATAGCTTCCTAAGTGGTAATGATGAAATAGGAACAATATTGCACCATAGGAAATGCTTAAATGAGGATTTGTCATGAACCATTTACATATTCACAAATGCTCTGACCTTATCAGAATCAGGCATGAACCTTTCTGAAGTTAACACTTGACCCATGGACATGAGAGAAGTTACTCTTTTGTTCAGCTTCAAGCCTTTTTACTTTAATTTGTCTAGCAGCTTAATGAGACATAGGCCATATTCCTCCTTAGTACCACCCCCCCCCCACACACACACACACACTAGCAGATAACTCTATATTCACAAAGCCATCTAGACCTTTAGTCATTTCAGTCACACATTTTTGGAACACTTCTGAAGATGAAGAGATTCTATATGTTAATCTGAAGTGTAGATATACCTAGGGAAGTACTGAATGTGCATAGCTTAGAGCCAACTTCATTTAGTCTAATTTACCAAAAACTGTGGGTAGCATTAAGTAAAGAGAAAATTCAGCATTAGGCATTGTTACTACAAAATCTTCAGTTGTTTGAAGTGGATAATGTTCCACTGTGAGCCAGTTAAGCCTTTATAATTTATATATTCTTAGATTGTCCGTCTGCATGGTTACTATGCTATTTAGCTATTCATTTAATTTTGATTACTTAGCCATGACTCCTGTAGTTTCCATGTGTTTTAATTTTTACTCATAAGTTCATAAGTATGCTATTCTGATGTTCAGTCCTGATGGCCATTTAAGAACACTGACTACCTTAGGCATGGATCAAAAGCTGAATTGCCCACCAACTTGTCTAAATTATGTTTAAATAAATTTATATTTTCTGGCATACATATGTAGTATGGCAATTATTTCTATATGCAGAGTATTATTTGAGTTAAATATGATCCCTCTGCTTGGTGTTATTTAAAGTTATAATGACATTTACATTCATATACTTCTGTGTGGACTTATTAAAGCAGATCTCCAAATTTAAATAAGCTTGTAGAATTTTATCCCTAAATATTCTGTAAGCCAATATAAAGCTTCATATACTGATTTGTGAATAACTTTAAATTTTTGCATCTGTCTGTGTAATTTAATTCATGAACTGAAGGAATATGCTTAGTAAACTTAAACTGCACCGACTGAAGCATCTGAAGCTGACATACTATTTACAAAAATGTTATCGTGTTCAATTATCAGGCAAATGTTTTGTATAACTCTACTAAATTATCCTCATCCTCTAGGGAATTGTTTTTGATATCAAGCCTAAATGCCTCATTACATTTTATTCCTTCAGCATGTTTTGCAAAAGCACTGTTTGAACTTATCTAGTTCTTTCTAGTTGGCTACTTATTCTAAAGTATTATTTTGAAGAATGATAGAGTTTATGAGTGTTATTTCCAAATGTCATATATTTACACTTCCTAGGGCTAAATTATAATCATATATAAGATGCATAACCATGATTGAATATTCTTTAGTTATGAGTGTGAAGCATATTTTGCAGTCCTCATTGTATTCACTTATCCAGCAATTCTTGTTCATAGGTTCATAGGTTGATACTAGGCTATCGGCCCTAGGCCCTATACAAGCCTAGCCATAACAATTCCCTGGCTATTTCTTCCCACACTATTTACTTCCCTGGACCCCTGTCTAACAGGGCGACTGATGTGATTCCCCAGGGTGAATTTCCTTTCTTCCATCCAATTATCAAAGTTCCTTTTGAAGAGGGCCAAAGAGGTGCTCTGCTTGACAATGTATAGGCAGTCTATTCCAAAGTCTGGGGAGTCTCTGGGTCAGGAACCTATCCTTAGGATACCTATAAAACACTAAGTTATACAATATGGGTTCTGACACAAACCCAGTAGGAACACAAGCAATAACAGTAAGACTTTCAGAGTATATCCCTTACATTATAACTGACTGTGTTTTGCTTTTTACCCAGCTGTCAATCCAGAACACAACATAAGTATTTACATTATTTTTCTAAGGCATTGTGTATATCATGTGACAAGAAACTGAATGCCTTAGCTCACTCTAAATATATTACTTGTCCTGATAGACCCATTAATATAGAAGACCAGTTGGCATAACGGTAAAGGTCTCTGCCTCCCATGCACAAGGTCCAGGGTTTGATGCTGACCTCTGTCCAATGCTTGTTTGGAGTCTGCATGTTCTTTTTCTGTCTGAGGGTTTCTCCCACCTCTGAAAAACATGCTGAGTGCTTCCATTTCAAACTTACCAATGAACTGAGCTGTGGGCAGTAGCACAGACTCTACATGGTCCCTGTAGAGGGAAGAGTTGTACAGCTCATCCTCTTTGGGCATCTACTGTGGTGTGCAGTATCCTTAAGATAGGAGAACATGGATCACAGACAGCATGCTGTGACACGGCTAGCCACTCGGTGTAGAAATATGGCTGTAGGTGATTTGGTCATGTTGACTAATGTCGCCAAATAGGCACGGGTATTTGTCAGTGATAAGTGAGCATATGTGCCCCTCTTGCCCAGTATGTGCCCACCATAAAGCCCAGCAGCCCTGGGTCAATAAGCTACTATCCAGCTGATGTTTAGTTGCCCAGCCTGGGTTACCTGAGATAGCTCTGGGTCCATCTGGGTTACCTGGGATAACTCTGTTGGATGTAATACCAATCAGCCTGTCAAGCATGAACTGAGAATTGCTATGCCTAATGTAGGTTCACTGACAGGACCCAGCTTAGCAGTGGATGACATGATGATACCGAGGAGGTTGGATGTTCAATGTATCCAGGAGACAAGATGGACAGATGGAAGGGCAGTGTAGTGAAGCCACTTTGCTTGGGATCCAGAGTCTCCTACTCAAGAGGAGGATAGGCTAGAAATTGTGTAGGAATTGTGTTGAGAGAGAGAGAGAGAGAGAGAGGCTTCAGAAGGCAGTGAGGGATATCATCAGAATTAGTGACAGACTCTATGGCAGTCAGACTCCAGTGTAATGATAGGGCAGTATTCATAATATCAGCCTATGCCTCACAGCAGGGTTGTGATAGTGAGGAAAGAGTGCATTCATACAGCAGTAGCAGGACCTACTAGACAAAGTAGGACAACATGAATTGGTGTTGACAATAGGGGACTTGAATGCACATATCGGGATAGACAGAACAGGATATGAGGACTGCCTGGGTCCACATGGGTGGAGCAAAAGAAATAAAGAAGGAGATGCCATTTTAGACTTCTGTCTGGCAAATGGCTTGATAGTAGCCAATACATGGTTCAGGAAGAGAGACAAACACAAGATCACATAGAAGGGTGGCCAACATGCAACTTGGGTAGACTTCCTCCTAGTAAGGAAAGGGCACTGGAGTAGAATCAATGATTGCAAAGTCATCCCCAGTGAAGCAGTAGGCCCACAGCATAAACCACTGGTTGCCACAATCAGCTGCAAGCAGTGGTCAGAGAAAGCTCTAAGGTCAGCAGAGACCAGGCTGAAGACCTAGAAGTTAACTGGAGAGAAAGTACAACAGTTCAAGGAATTACTTAGGGGTCTAGCATTCCCAGAAGAAGAAGAAATCTGTGGAGTTGAAGAAGAAGGGCAGCACCTCAAGACAGCATGTGTGAGGACTGCAGAACATATCTGTGGCCAAGCCAGATATGGAAATAAGGTACATAAGGAAAGCTGGTGGTGGAATGCAGACGTACAGGAAGTAATCAAAAGAAAGAAGGACTGCAGGAAAAAGTGGGAGATGAAAAGACCAGCCAGGTTAAGAAGGAATACTGGTTGGCTAAGAAAGGAGTTGCTATAGCAAAGAACAGGGCATCAGAGGTACTCTACCAGCTTCTGTAAAGTCACTTAGTCAGTAGCACAATGAAACTGTATCAGGTTGCCAGAAAAAAAAAACAGAAAGATAAAGAAGATATTCAGACACTGTTCATAAGGGATCCCACCAACAACTTGCTTGCCAGTCCACGGGACATCAAAGGCAGATGGAAGGAGTATTTCCAGCAGTTTATGAATGAAGAAAACTCCACAGAAGCTGTACTGTCCCAGACACAGCCTACGATGAGAGAAGAAGAGGATCACACCCTAGAAAAAGTAAGAATAGCACTAAGGAAAATGAAGTCAGGGTAGGCAGCAGGCTCAGATGAGGTTACAGCAGATATAATAAAGATGCTGGGTGAGCTAGGGGTGAAATGGTTCCTGCGGGTACACATAACAGTGTGGAGAGAAAGGCATATCCCAGATGACTGCAGAATAAGCATAATCATACCAGTGTACAAGAACAAAGAGGACATCCACAACTGTGGGCAGTACAGAGGCATCAAACTGCTGTCACATTGCATGAAAATTCAGGAGATGGTGATTGATAAATGGATACGCAAAGTAGTAAAATGTAAGATGGGAGATGAGCAGTTCAGTTTCAGATCACGATGCAGCACAACTGACCCGATGTTTGCAGTGAGACAAATAGTTGAGTCAAAGCTAGAGATGAGGAAAGAGTCCAACTGGGCATTCCTAGACTTGGAGAAAGCATATGACAAGGTCCCAAGAAAGCTGATTTGGGCAGTACTGCGATAGTTCTAAGCCCCAGAAACATTGTTAGAATTAGTGCAGGCTATCTACAAAGACCCAATGACTCAAGTACAAACTATGTTTGGCCTCACAGAGGGATTCCCAGTGGGAAAGGTTGTGCACCAGGGTTCAGCTCTGAGCACACTGCTGTTCTTACTGGTGATGGACTACATCAGCAAACAGGTCATAGGGGCAGATCAAGAAAATTGCTGTATGCAGACAATGTGGCATTACAGGCCAACTCTAAGCAAGAACTTCAGCAAAGGATAGGGTATTGGAATGCAAAACTGAAGGTATATGGGATGAAACTAAGCACAGATAAGACATTGTTAATGGCAGCAAATTGAGGAAATCAGAAGAAGCTGAAAACTGAGATAGAAGGGAAGATGATGGAACAGGTTAACAGGTTCAAGTATCTGGGAGGGGTGGTTTTATGGATACGTTTTGTCTCTGTGCTTGTTGACTGTGAAGCCTTCTCTTGATTAGACCTTACATTTTCTGAGAGTGCCTTCATCCAGGCAGCCATGAGTGCACTTTTTGCTCTTGCTGGCATCCCAGCAGTGAGAGTTTATTTTTAGTTTTGGCCTAACCCTGCCTTGGTGGTGGTGACATGAATATTTGCACCACCATAAGAGCCACCTATGACTTTCTCAATGAGCAGGCATCCTCACTCACATGCATCAACCAGGGTTACCATTACCACCGTTGACAACCACGTCCACATCTTCATTGCACTGGCGTCTCACCTCATCATGTGTGTACACTTCCCAGCCAAGGACCTGCCATGGGTGCAGCAGTGTGAGCTGGGTGAGAACCACCAATGTGAGAGTGTTCAATCTCGCCGTTTGTTTTTACACACAGGTTCGGAGCCGATCCTCGGCTCCGAGTCGGCCGCATAGCAAAGCTCTGCATCTTAGAGAAGCTCGAGACCAGGCTATATCCCACAATCCTCCCTGCCATTACTCAGATCTAGTTTGCCGCTGCAACAGGTCACATCGCTACAGAGAGCTCGGACCAGAGATTTGTAGTTATAACAGATAAGATAGTCTTTTTTTCTTCTTTTTGGTCTTAAAAAGTTATTATTCTCCTATACTTTTTTTTTGGATACTTATATTTTATTTACTGTAGTGTGTTTGTGTGTGGTTTATAGTTAGTTTTTTTCTATAGGTTTCCCTTTGGGGCCTACCCCTTTCTAACTATAAATTCCCTTTAAATTTAAACCTTCACTTCCTTTAAGTATGTCTGAGAAAGTAAAGAGTGGTTTCAAAAGGTGTCAGTGTGGACAGAAAATGTCCATCACTGACAACCACACTTCCTGCGTCTACTGTCTTGGCCCTCTCCACTTGCAAGAGGATTGCTCCATTTGCCATTCCTTCAGTGGGAGGGTCATGACAGATAGACGCAGGAAACTTATTGATAGGGGGCTTCTTAAGCCTGCTTTCCAAGAAGCCTTGGACAAGTCAGACCAGGCTTCTAAGTCTTCGAAGGGGTCGAAGATGTCGGAGCCCATGTCATCGGCTCCGAGTACATCTTCCAGAGTTCGTTCGCCGGTTCCACAGACTTCAGGGCCGAGCGTCGAACGTTTGTCTCTCACTGAGTCCCAGGTCTTGGAACCGGTGTCGGAACTACCGCCACCGTCGATTCTTCAGTCGGTGCCATCTTCGGCTCCTTCGACCCGTTCTTCCAGACCATTATCTGATACTGATGTGGATCGTGTCGTGCAGAAACTGATGGAGAACACGGCTCTTTCCAAATTGATTGCAGTTTCCTCCCAGTTGGTGTCGAAACTAGAAGGCCTCCCTTTATCTCCAACAGGTCCTCCTTCGAGACCCATCCAGTCTTCGGAGCCGGAAGAGGATGAGCCGATGATAGTGGAGCCATCGGTGCCGAAACCGTCCATTGCACGATCGACACCACTTACCTCGACTCCATTGGAACCGATAGGTGAGTCTCGGAGCCGACGATCTCTCCTTGGTTCCGTGACCGAGAGTCGCACCGACCTTTCGGTGCCGACTCTCCCTCTCGGGGCCTCGGCACAGATCGGCTCGGCTCTGTCCTCGGGGTCGAGACCCATGGGCCCCGTGTCTCGGATTCTTCCATGTTCTTCGGAACCGGGAGAGTCCTCGGCCCGAGGTTCAGGGGTTTTTGACCTCATGAGGAAGGTTTTGTCTACACAGACAACCACTACATCGGACGCGTCTTCTCCCTCCCCTAAGGAGCCGCTCTCTGTTTCTGTTCCCACGACACATCCAAAGCGTGGAGCACCATTGTCTCAGCCATCCCTAGAGGATGCCCCCTGTTCCTCTGAGGCCTCACCGGAATCCCCCTCCGATGAGGTCCCGAGGAAAAGATTGTGCAAGAGGAGGCACTTAGACTCCCCACAGGAATCTTTAACTTCTGACACTGACTTGGATGAGTCAGAGGGGTCCCCAAAATCACCCTCCGAAGATGTCTCATTTGCAGACATATTGGAGATATTAAAACAGAGGGGTGATTGGCAGTCAGTGTTGCTGAAGGCATTTGGTGCTCAACCTTCTACCTCCTGGGTTACTCCGCCCTTCGATGAGTTAATGGAATTAATTGCTCGAAGGGCATGGGAGACACCGGACACAGTGGAACCGGTCCCTAGAAAGCCAAGTAAATTTATTACTGCCCCCCCAGGACAAGACATATCTAACAAAGGAGTCCCCGTTGACACTATGGTGGTGGCAGCAGCCACTAAAAAGGAGATGTCGGAGTCTTCCTCTTCTGTTCATCCTCCTAATAAGGATTCTAGGACTATGGACAGATACGGGAAGCGCGTTTTTAGTTCAGCGACTTTTTCCATGCGTTCGCTAAACTATTTGACACATTTTACATGACTACAGAGGGATCTCATCAAGGAGCTGAGAGATACCCTCCAGGGTAACACAGATGCTGCTGTTTCAGATAAGGTGACAGCACAACTTAACACCCTTACCTCCGTAGTGAACTCGTCCATGAGGCTCATCTCGTATGTGGCTGAAGGGTCGAGTAGGGCCGCAGTTTCAGCGATTGCTCTACGAAGACAATCCTGGATGCGGCTGTGCTCTTTTGCGGAAGCCTTCAAGTCTTCTTTCACCAACGCCCCCTTTGATGGTGCCACTCTTTTTGGGCCCAAAGTGAAAGAGACATTAACTCGGTGTGAGCAAGAAGGAAAGACTGTCTGCTGTCGGAGTCCGTTTTTCCGTTCCATCCAGACCGTACCCCAAAGGGCAACGAGGCAGAAAAATGTGGTTCCGTAGAACTCAGGGATCTTTCCAGGCCACACATAGTGAACCCCCCCCCAGAGGCAGAGGGGGGGCAGACATGGAAGACGCCGCCCTGGCGGCAGAGGGGGTCCGCAGAACCAAGGCGACAGGGATACTATCCCTGGTAAGCCTTTCCAGCACTCCTGAATGGAGGCCCGACTGTCCTGCTCTGGAGGCAGTCGGGGGTCGCTTGGCTTTATACCCACAGGCCTGGCAAACTCTCACCTCAGACTCCTGGGTAAAAAGCATTGTAACCAGAGGATACAAAATACCCCTTATGTCAACTCCACCCCAACAAAGAAGGTCTCCAGATGTGCCACCCCGTCTGCGAGGCCAAGCAGCAATAGAAATTTCAAAGCTGCTCAAAAAAAGAGTCATTCAGCCAGTCCCGCGGACCAAAAGGATCCGAACTTACTCAAGGTTCTTTTTAGTTCCGAAAAAGACAGGGGACTGGAGACCCATTTTGGATCTCAGCAATCTCAATACCTTCGTAAAGAAGGAAAAGTTCCGGATGGTCACGCTTCAATCGATCCTTCCATTTTTACAGAAGGATGACTGGATGTGCTCAATAGATCTCAAGGACGCGTACTACCACATCAAGATGGCCAGACTGTCCAGAGATCACCTGCGCCCGGCTGGGAGTCAGTCATTTTCAATTCGAGCCCTGCCCTTTGGGCTCACCTCAGCCCCAGGGTATTCACCAAATGCATGGCAGTGGTAGCATCTCACTTGAGATGTCTAGGATTCCGGGTGTTTCCCTATCTGGACGACTGGCTCCTCACCGCCACCACCGAGCGTCTCCTCATACAAGCAAGAAACTATACAGTCAACCTTTGTTCCCACCTAGGGATTTCCATAAACTTCAAAAAATCTGTCTTATTGCCCTCACAGCATATTTCATTTATCGGAGCGGACCTAGATACCCGTTTAACATTAGTAAAGCTCCCTCAAGTAAGGGCTTCATCCCTCAAGGAACAGGTTCTTCTTCTGCTGCAATGCAGGAAAGCCCCGGCCAAATTGGTGTTGAAGGTTTTGGGACTCATGGCAGCGTCCCTGATTGCGATTCCCATGGGAAGATTGCACATGAGGCTCCTCCAATGGCTGCTGTTCACGCAGTGGTCGTTCCAACAGTTACCCCTAACGTACGAGATTCTGATAACAGATTCTTGCAAGCGAGACCTCTCATGGTGGGTGTCCAGCCAGGATCTCACTATGGGTCGTCCATTTGTTCTACCAAATCCGACAGCCACTATAACCACGGACACTTCCCTGATAGGGTGGGGGGGGGGGCTTTTTCAGGGAAGAACAGTCCAAGGGGAATGGTCCAACATCGAGTACAACCTGCACATAAATGTTCTGGAAATGAGGGCGGTGTTCTTGGCGTTGCAACACTTTCAAACCCTCCTACCTCTAGGGACAGTAACAGTTCAGACCGACAACATGTCTGTAGTCTGGTACATAAACAAACAAGGGGGAACCAGATCTTACCCATTATGCAGAGAGGCCATGAGAATTTGGCAATGGGCAGAGTCCACGGGTCGCTTTCTGATAGCAACGCACATCCCGGGGTCATCCAACGTCATTGCGGACAGGTTGAGCAGAGCCATCCTGTTACCTCAAGAGTGGTCCCTCAAACTACAAGTGGCGGAGAGAATTTTCCACAAATGGGGCCAGCCTTGCTGCGATCTATTCGCCTCCCCGATGAATACCAAATGCAGAAGCTATTTTGCCCTTCTACCCTCCAGGGATGTCCCCAGGGACGCACTGATACACGATTGGCCCCGGGGTCTCCTATATGCATTCCCACCTATCCCCTTGATTCCCAGATTTCTCCAGAAAGCCATGAACCTGGAAAGGACAATTATACTCATAGCCCCATTCTGGCCTCGACAGATATGGTTCCCCTTTCTTCGAGCCCATCAAACAGAGGAACCTTGGATCCTGGACCCAGTACCAGATCTACTGACACATTCGTTGGGAGTTCTTCACCCGTCTCTTCTATCCCTCAAACTAGCAGCTTGGCTGCTCCACTTCTCCACCTAGCCAGGTCTGATCTTCTTTCTCCGGCAGTGCAGCGCATTTTGGTTGCCTCTCATAAGGCTTCCACCACAAAACTTTACAACAGTAAATGGAAACGCTTTGTGTACTGGGCATCTAATCAACACTTGGACCCCTTGGTTGCTCCTTTACATAAAATCCTAGAATTTCTTTTCATCCTTTTCCATGAAGGGGCCTCTACTTCCACATTAAGAGTGCAGTTGGCTGCCATATCCAACTTCCATGTTGGTGAGAATGGTTCTTCTATCATGTCCCACAGGCTTTGTAAAGCTTTTATGAAAGGTTCCTTCCATCTTCGACCTCCTGTCAGAGACCCTTTATTCCCATGGAATTTAAATTTGTTGTTGTCACAACTAATGTTACCACCTTTCGAACCAGCCTCTTCTTGCCCCCTGAAATTTCTGTCTTGGAAGACTCTTTTTCTTGTAGCGGTTACTTCAGCTCGGAGAGTTTCAGAGCTGCAAGCACTGTCTATTAAACCTCCTTACTTAAATTTTCACCCAGATAGAGTTTCTTTACGAACAAATCCATCCTTCTTCCTAAGGTATGCTCTGTCATAAATATTAATCAATCCATTGAACTCCTTACTTTCTTCAAAAACCATACCAGCAAGTTGGAATATATGTTGCACAAGTTAGATGTCCACAGGCAACTCAGATTTTATTTAGACAGGACTAAAGACTACAGAAAAACAGATCAACTTTTTGTTGCGTTTGCAGATAATGTAAAGGGCACGGCAGTTACAAAACACACTCTTTCTAAATGGCTTACTGATTGTATAGCCTTTGTGTATTCTAAATCAAATCAGGCCTTACCCACCAAACCAAAAGGCCATTCTACTAGGTCCGTCTCCACTTCCTTGGCTCATGCAGCTCACCTGCCTTTGGACATGATTTGTGCAGCAGCCACGTGGTCTAAACCACATACTTTCATCACTCATTATAGGGTTGACAAAGCCTCCAAAGACAGGACATCCTTTGGTTCCACTGTGCTCAGGAACATTCTTCCATGAGTCACTCAGGGTGACGGAGCTAGGGATGCTACCCGTGTGTAAAAACAAACGGCGAGATTGAACACTCTCACATAAAGAAGTTATGTTCTTACCATAACGTTCCATGTGGAGTGTTCATCTCGCCTTTGTTTTTACATTCCCCCCCCTTTCCCTCCCTCACGGTTTGGAAGAACAAGTAGGACTAGAGTCTGGTCCACATGTCTTTACCTCTTCCGGGTATCTTTCTTTACCCCTAGTTGGTTGTCAGTGAGATGGTGTCTCTAAATTTTTTCCTTTGTAGCAGTATGTAGCCTTAATACCTCAGGGTTATTGTTTTTTTCTGGTTTGCTTGCAAACTAGATCTGAGTAATGGCAGGGAGGATTGTGGGATATAGCCTGGTCTCGAGCTTCTCTTAGATGCAGAGCTTTGCTATGCGGCCGACTTGGAGCCGAGGATCGGCTCCGAACCCGTGTGTAAAAACAAAGGCGAGATGAACACTCCACATGGAACGTTATGGTAAGAACATAACTTCTTTTTACCACCCTCCCCCAGGATGGGCATGTTCATCCTTTTCCACCTTCATCATCAAGTGCCTGAGCCTCTAGTCAAGCTTGTGTCACCTGGGATTTAGTTAGTGGTTTGTCTCTCTACGCCAGCATTGCTGAATGTGAAGAGTACATGTAATGCCACATGTCATCAGTCTGATATCCTGTCTGTTTGGACTTAAAACAGTAACTGATTGACCTTCACAAGTGTGCAAGTCAACATTATGCACTGTATGAATGTGCCATTTGATTCGGGGAGTAGTTTCTGTGAGAACACACATTTTCTGACGCAGTGCCTCTTCAGTTTTAGCAGATTCACTGTTGTAACCATAGTTTTATTTTTGCTAGAGTCTGTATTAGCCATTAAATCACTTTGTACCTCAACAGCAGGAAACCTTTTAACCACGCTGTCATGAGCATTACAACCCCATAATGTTTGACTACTAGTGCTTTTTCAAGGATTTTACCTGGAGCATTAATTTATGTATTTTCTACCTGGTGTCATTCCAAGGGGATCCAGTAACCTGACAGCCTGGGATGACATGATTGACAAACCATGATGCTTTGCCAGAGATGGTCTGCATCTGTCTCCCTTGGGCTTCAGGCTCCTGCCTGCCCCATAGTGCCTTTTTTAGGCAATGCCATGAGGTTAAAACTACCAACATGAAAATTTCATCAAAATGTAAATTAAAGGTCATGCTGCTAAATGCTAGGAGTCTAAACATGAAACTGCACTCATTGCAAGCATTCTTAACCCTGAAAGATCCTGACATTTGTGCAGTCATAGAAACCTGGTTCAAAGCTGTGGAGAGCACACCAGCCATACCAGGTTACTCATCCTATCATACATTCAGACCCCAAACCGTGGGCAGCAAAGCAAAAGGAGGTGGAGTTGCAATATATATATAAAAGACATACATGCCTCCAGGCTGGTCAAACAGTATGGCACACAGGAGACACTCCAGGTGCAGTTAATTGACATGACCCATATTCAAATCATAGTTAGCTACAGGCCCCCAACTTTGACTCAAGATACCCACTCCACCTATCTGGACCTCTTCGAATGTATCAAGATTCAATCCTTTACCCTGATCCTGGGCGAGTTTAACTATCCACCCGTAGATTAGAAGAAATACTCATGCCAAAACACAAATGCCCAGAGATTCCTTGATTTCTTCAATGCAAATGCCTTGGATCAGTTGGTCAACACCCGCATAAGAGATGAAAATATCTCGGACTTGGTATTAACCAACATGAGTAACCACTGCAACATCTCTACAGTGTCATCATCCCTGGTAAGATCCAACCACAAAGCAGTCACTTTCAAAGTCACTATATCCCCGACCACTCCCAGCTAGGGTCAAACTAAAAAAACTTCTCCATAGCTGATTACAGACTCCTGAGGGAAGGTATAAACAGCTTCACAGCCCCCTCCCCTCCATAGGAACTGGCACATATGTCCAAACCTACACCAAAGTACTATACAAGCATTTATATAGCTGCACGGAATCAGGAATATCCGACAGGACAAAATCCTCCCCCTCAAAGAACAGTAAACCTGTCTGGTGGGCATCTGCAATAAATAAACTCTATAATAAAAGGAAAAAAATTGCTGTCCAGGACCAATAAAGGAGTAGGTGCCTAATTGGAAGCAATCTCTCCTTAGCCTGAACAAGCAAATAAGAGCACTAGTGAAATCCTCCAAAGCACACTTCAAGTCCAAACTGGCCACATCTACTAAACACAATCATAAGGCCTTCTTCACATATGTCTGGAGTCTCAAAGGAAGCACCCAGATCTGCTCAGAGCTGGTGGTCAAGGACACCACATACATAAACACCGTGGATATAGCCAACCTGCTGGCAGACAAGTTCAGTGAAAACTTCATCCTTTTGTCCCTCCCATCAGTAAATCAGGACATCCCTAGCACCTGTTCCCTTCCCCTTATCTCTAGGGAGAAAGTCATCACTGCCGTCCCAAAGGCAAAAACTACAGCCTCCATGGGACCCAATAACATCCCAGGCTGCATCCGACATGAACTCCAGCAGGAACTTGCAGCACCATTAAGCACCATATTCAACAAAACGCTTAGTGTTGGCTTCATCCCAGCCATGTGGAGGACAGCCACTGTCATTCCTTTGCACAAAGGTGGAGCGTCCACCGATCCAGGAAATTATGGACCCATCAGCCTAACTAGCCTGATCTGCAAGGCCATGGAGCAGATTACCATGGACCTCATTAACAAGGACATTGACAAGATCCAAAGACTCATTCCCACACACATTCCCACACAGTTTGGTTTCATCAAGGGGAGGTCATGCCTGTTAAATTTGGTAGACTTCTTTGAGACTGTCACCAAATTCATGGACGAGGGGAAAATGGTGCACACTGCCTACATTGACCTGGAAAAGCCTTCGATACTATTCCCCACTCAGGTATAATAGATAAACTCTCTCAATTAGGTATCAATCCATAAGTTACCAGATGGGTAGCAAACTGGATCACTGATAGAACCTACAGAACCCACCTAGTCAAAACAGGGGAAGCCACCTCAAGCCGTAATGAGCAGTGTTCCCCAGGGATCGGTCTTTGGGACTCTGTTGTTTGGTATATACTTTTATACTTTTCTGAGGTGCAGGCCAAAACCAGTGGGCTATGGCTGACCAAGTTTGCAGATGACTACAAGGTGGGTGCTGTCATCAATTCCCCTAGTGATGTGGACATCCTCCAAGAGGGTCTCACCCAAACAAATGACTAATGCCAGAAACATAGCCTCAAACTGAATTCCAAAAAATGCATGATCCTCTCCTTTGGGGAGAGTGACGTCCCCACAAATTATCACATTAATAATAAGGTCCTAAGCACCCAATCAGTTGTGAGGGACTTGGGCACCCAGGTTGATAGCAAACTGACTTTTGACCACCACATTACCTCCATTGTACGGAAAGCTTTCTACATAGCCCACCTCATTGATAAGGGTATCTCATCCAGCGACAAAGTGGTCATTACATCCCTGTATTCTTCCCTTACAAGACCCATTATTGAGTGCAATGACCCTTTCTGCATGTACCTCACAAAGCACATACAGCAGCTGGAGTGACCACAGAGGTTCCTCACCAGGAGGATCCAGGGCCTCAAAAATCTACCCTACACAGATAGGCTAAAGGCCCTCTCCCTCTACTCAATCTCCTACAGACTCCTCAGAGGTGACCTCTGTCTGGCATAGAAAGCGATCTCAGACCCCGCCTTGATGGGGCTGATGCATATCCGCAAGTCAAGCTCCACTTGAGAAACCCACATGTGCAACCTCAACCTGGTCTGTGACATCAGTAGGACTTGTTGGCGGGACAGATTTGTGTCCCAGAGACTCCCCCTTTTGTGGAATAGACTCCCTCTCCACATCAAGTAGAGTACCTCATTTACCATTTTTAGGTGCAACGTAGATAACTGGATGGGGAAAAGAAAATACACCCCTGGGATTCCACCTGTGTCCCTGCTGGACAGTGGCATTGGGTGCCGACTTGTTGGAACATGGGCTAAATTCATGGCGAGGCTTGTAAGGGTCAATAGCCTAGTAACTTCCTATGATCTAAGCCAAATCATTCTCACAGGCTTTAGTCTGCACCCTGAGTATGTCAAAGAAGTGGAAGCATACTTGCACATTTTATTTATTTATTTGTTTATTTACTTACTTATTGATATTTGATTACCAGAAAGATCGACTGGCTAGATGCTAAGTTTTAGCAAATGCCAAGGGAGAAAAGCTCCAAAGTGTTACAAAAACATTTTAAGAACAATAATTTTACAATCTTCAAAAGTAATACAAAAAACATCTACAGTTTAAATAATTATATCAAATTAGACATAATGTGAAAGTATTGGTTAAGAATATATACAAATTATATAACAGTGATTTAATATTTAAAAAAAAAACAAATATTAGACAGTTTAGAAAAATGAAATGCAAGTTAGAATAATACAAACAGGAATTGCGATATGAAGTGGGAGAAAAAAACAGGGATGTGAAGCTGTTCTATCTCGCCGTTCATTTTTACAGATGGGTTCGGAGCCAATCCTCGGTTCCGAGTCAGCCTACTACAAAGCTCGAGATCTTCAGACAGCTTGAGGCCAAGTCCCTATCCCATTATGCACCTGGAGTTACCTCAGATCTAGTTTGCCGCTGCAATAGATCTGAGGTTCCTCAGCATAGCTCGAGCCAGTACAAATGTATTATCAAAATTTTTTTCTAAATAACTTTATTTCTTTACTTAGAGTTAGCTTTTAGCTTCTATAGTCTTTAAATCTTTGCAGTGTGTGTGTTTTAGAGTGATACTTGTCACAGCATATTTAGCCCATAGTTTTTGTCAGGCTTATTTAGATAGTTTTTGGGTGTGTCTTTCTTACATTTTTTTCTCTTGATACTGTGTTGTTCATTATGGCTTACCAGGATTGGAATAAACATCCTAAGTCAGGTTTCAAAAAATGTCCAAAATGTGGACAGAAAATGTCCGTTACAGATAGCCATGTTAACTGTGTATATTGTTTGGGAGCCTTGCACCTTCAGGAAAGTTGCTCCATTTGTCATTCATTTTCTTCCAGGGTTCTTCAGGAGAGAAAGAGAAAGCTAATTGATAGAGGACTAGTCAAATCATGATTTCGGGAAGCTTTGAGTGACCAGGGCAGGTCTAGCAAATCTTCAAAGTCTTCCAAGGCTTCTACTTCTTCAGAAGTAAAAAAAAATCAAAACATCGATGTTGGCTCCACAGCCCTCAGAGCCGAGCATCTTGTCCTTTCGAAGCCTGTCCCCAGTTCTGGAACCGGTATCCGAAGTACCTAAATCACCAATCCTGCAATCAGTGCCTCCATTCATCCATTCATCTTGGTCCTCGATAAGCCTTTCCGATTAGGATGTGAATCGTGTGGTGCAGAAGTTGTTACAGGCACCGGCGTTTGCAAAAGTTTTATTGGCTCCAACCCAAGCGGTTTTGGAACCGAAGACTGTATTGCCATCTACTTCTTTTCCTCCTCTGAGCCATACCAGTCCTTTGGAGCCAGAGGAGTCAGACTTGATGATCGTTGAGCCTTAGGAGCCGACACCTGTTCTAGTGCTATTGATTCCGTTTACTCAGACATCCTTGGCACCGATCGAGGAGTCTAGGAGCTGACACTCTCCTACTGTTACTGGGAGGATAGTCGGACTGACTTGGTTCTGACTTTGCCTCTCGGGGCTTTGGCTTACTGGGAGGATAGTCGGACTGACTTGGTTCCGACTTTGCCTCTCGGGGCTTTGGCTCGGATGAGCTCGGCTCCTACCTCTGGCTCGGAGCCTACAGTCCCGGTGCCGAGAGAATCGATGGTTTCCTCGGATCCATTGGTCCCTTCTCATTGGAGCAGAGGTGCCTTTGAAGCCATGAGGAGAGTTATGTCTCCTAAGACATCTATGACTTCAGGTCCAGCTACATCCTCCCCTAAACCACCTGTGTCCGCTTCTACTTCACAGATCCTTTCTAAGCGCAGAGACCCAGAGCCTCAGGAAGCCCCATTGGGTGGCCCCTGCACTTCTGAGACCTCATCCGAAGTTCCCACTGATGAGGTTACCAGGAAGAGAATCTGTAAGAGGAAGCACTTAGACTCTCTGCAGGAGTCTCTCACATCCGATACTGACTTGGGTGAATCAGAAGAGTCCCCACGGTCCCCCTCTGAGAATATCTCATTTGCTGAGATATTAGAAATCCTTAGGCAGAGGGGTGACTGGCAGTCCACCAACCCTACTAAAGATGAGTCGGTTCTCCTGAAGGCTTTCGGGTCTCAACCCTCCACCACTTGGGTGTCTCTGCCCTTTGATGAGCTCATAAAGCTGGTCTCACAAAGAGGTGGGATTCTCCGGACACCATGGAGCCTGTCCCTAGGAGGCCTAATAAATTTATTTCTGCCCCCCAGGAGAAATCTTTTCTTACCAAAGGAGTGCCAATTGATGCCATGGTGGTGGCGGCAGCCACCAAAAAGGAAATTTCATAAACTTATTCCTCTATCCATCCTCCTAACAGAGACTCTAGGATCATGGATAGATATGGGAAGCGCACATACAGTTCAGCGAATTTTGCCCTGCATTCACTGAACTATCTCACTCATTTTACGAGGCTGCAAAGAGACCTCCTAAAAGAGCTTGGAGTACTCTTCAGGGTACAGTAGCTGCAGGAGCTTCAGACAAAGTCGCCTCCCAGCTTGCTACCCTCAATTCCATAGTGAACTCTTCCATGCACCTCATTTCATATGCAGCTGATGGAACGAGTAGGGCAGTGGGTACAGGAATTGCTCGTAGGAGACACTCCTGGATGCGCTTGTGTTCCTTCGCGGAGCTCTTTAAGTCATCCTTTGTCAACACCCCTTTTGATGGCTCGTCCCTTTTCGGGCCCAAAGTTAAGGAAACTTTGACCAGGTGTGAACAGGAAGGAAAGACTGTCTGCCTTCGGAGTCTGTTTTTCCACCTCTACCAGACCCTACTCCAAGGGTCAAAAGGGAGGAAAGATGTGGTTCAGAAAAGCCCAAGGAGCCTTTCAGGACACACGTGGTGAACCCCCCTCCAGGGGCAGAGGAGGGGATAATAATGGAAGACTCCGCCCTCACGGCAGAGGGGGTTCGCAAAACCAGGGCGACAAAGAACAGTTCTTTGGGAAGCTCTACCAGCCCTCCTGAAAGAAGGCCCGACTGTCCTACTCTGGAGGCAGTCGTGGATCGCTTATATTTGTATCCAGACACCTGGCTCCAAATAACAAATGACAACTGGGTACAAAGTATAATTCCCAGAGGATATTTCATTCTTTTTGCCACACCCCCTCCATTGACAACAAAAATTCCGGACGTTCCACCCAGTTACAGGGAACAGGCAACAGTAGAGGTCCAAATGTTGCTAAGAAAAAGAGTCATCCAACCAGTCCCAGCAGACCAAAATGGATCCGGAACTTACTCAAGATTCTTTTTAGTTCCAAAAAAAAAAACAGGGGACTGGAGACCTATTTTGTACCTCAGCAGACTAAACAGATCTGTCAAGAAAGAGAAGTTCCAGATGGTCATGCTTCAGTCGATACTTCCCTTCTTAGTGAAAGACAATTGGATGTGCTCGATAGATCTCCAGGATGCGTACTACCATATAAAAATGGCCAGACCATCCAGGGATCATCTGCACTTCTGGCTGGGAGCCAATCATTGCCAGTTTCAAGCCCTGCCCTTTGGTCTCACTACAGGCCACAGAATGTTCACCAAATGTATGGCAGTGGTCACGGTTCACCTGAAGCATTTGGGATTCCAGGTGTTTCCTTACTTAGACGATTGGCTCCTCACCGCCGCCACCAGGCATCAGCTAATACAATCCAGGGACACCACTCTTACTCTCTGCAGTCAGCTGGGCATTACAATAAATTCAGAAAAATTTGCCTTGTTGCTATCGCAGCATATCGTTTTTATTGGAGCAGAATTGGACACCACCACTATGAAACTTCCAGCAGAAAGAGTGTTACTACTTCGTCAGCAGGTCCACAATATCATATCCAAAGACAAGGCTCCAGCATCAGCAATGCTAAAATTTTTAGGCATGATGACAGCTACAATACTAACCAGGTTCCATAACCTCTCAAATGAAATGCAGCAGATACTGATATCTTCTCATAAGTCCTCTACTAGGAAGCTGTATCTTAGCAAATGGAAAAGATTTTCTATATAAGGCTTCTCAAAATAACATTGATCCCTACCAAGCCCCAATTGCCTCCATTTTAGAGTTCTTGGCTATGCTTTTCAATAAAGGAGCTGCAGCAGCAACAGTTCGGGTTCAACTTGCTGCTATCTCTAATTTTCACCTTGGCTTTGATGGATTAAACATAATGTCACACAAACTATCCAAAGTCTTTCTCAAAGGGACTTTTCATCTCAGCCCACCTGTGAAATCCCCTTAATCTCCATGGAATCTAAATTGTATGCTTTCACGCATTATTCTCCCACCTTTTGAACCAGCTTCCTCCTGCGATTTGAAATATTTGTCATGGAAAACTATCTTTTTAGTAGCCATTACTTCTGCTCGTAGAGTGTCAGAGCTTCAGGCCTTGTCCATAAAGCCTCCTTATTTGACTTTACATGCTGACAGAGTGTCCCTGCAAACAAATCCTTCATTTTTACCCAAAGTTTGTACTGACACTAACCTTAACCAGACTATAGATTTGCCAGTGTTCTTTCCCAAACACACCAACAACTTAGAGTATATGCTGCACAAGCTTGATGTTCATTGACAGCTCAGATTTTACTTGGATAGAACAAAAGAGTTCAGAAAATCAGAACAGCTTTTCGTTTCCTTTTCAGATTCCAGAAAAGGTATGCCAGTGGCAAAAACAACACTGTCTAAATGGTTATCTGATTGCATCACATTTGCTTATTCAGCTGCTAATATACCCTTACAACACAAAATTAAGGCTCATTCTACCAGAACAGTATCCACGTCTTCTGCCTTTTCTGCTAGGCTTCCTATAGACAACATTTGTGCAGCAGCCACTTGGTCAAGATCTCATACCTTTATCACGCATTACAAAGTTGACAAGGCCTCCAGGGACAGGGCCTCCTTTGGGTCTACTGTCCTGAAAAACATACTCTTGTGAACCACCCGAGAAAGATGGTGCTTGGGATGCTACCCATCTGTAAGAATGAATGGCGAGATAGAACAACTTCACATAAAGAATTTATGTACTCAGCATAACATTCCATGTGAGTTATTCATCTCACCTTCATTCTTACTTCCCTCCCTCCTACCCCCTCCAGGGTTTTTCGAGGTCCGAGATGCTAGAATTTTCCTGGTTACTCAATCCTTCCATGGCTTTCTCCTAAAGAGTGATAGAATGACACATGGCATTATTATACGCAACAAACAAGATCTGAGGTAACTCAAGGTGCATCATGGGATAGGGACTTGGCCTTGAGCTGTCTGAAGACCTCGAGCTTTGTAGTAGGCCGAATCGGAGCCGAGGATCGGCTCCGAATCCATCTGTAAGAATGAAGGCGAGATGAACAACTCACATGGAACGTTATGGTGAGTGCATAACTTCTTTATGTTAAGTTGTCTATCTCGCCTTCATTCTTGCTGGATGGGTTCGGAGCCGACCTCCCACTCTAAAAGCTCGAGTTGGTTCCACCGCTCGAGGCTCCCCTTATATCCCACAATGCTAGGCGAGAGTTACCTCAGATCTCGCTTGCCGCTACAGCTCGAGGTTGGTTGCTTCTACGGTTCCTGGTGAGTGTTAATTTTTCTTGTAAAAGTTACTCTTTTAAACCCCTTTTAAGTTAAATTTCTTTCTTAGTTAGTGTAGATTACAAAACTTTATCCCCGACCCTAAATTTTCCGTTTCTTTACCAAAGAACCTTTGGTTCTTCCTTTGGGCCCTTAGGCCTTCCCTTCCCTAGTGGAGTGTTTGTGTTTCTTGTAGTTTACTTTAGTTTAGTGTACTTTAAATTCTAGTATTACTACTAAAATTATTATTTTTTCCTGACAGGGTATAACTTGTGTGTTTGGGTGTGTGTTTGTGTACACCTGTTAGTCAGGGAAATGTCCAAAGAAGCAAAGGTCTCCGGATTCAAGAAGTGTGATGCGTGCTGTCAGAAAATGTCTCTGACAGACGCTCACACTTCTTGTGTCTATTGTCTGGGGCCTTTGCACCTGCAGGATTCCTGTGCTGTGTGCCATGGCTTCAGCCCCAGGGTCCTGCAGGAAAGAAAAATGCGGCTATGCAATTTTGCGGACCCTTTCAAGACGTCTTTCACGAACTCCCCTTTTGATGGATCATCTCTCTTTGGTCCTCAAGTGAAAGAAACCCTGACTAGGTGCGAGACTGATGGCAAGACCCTTTCTGCCGTCGGAGTCCGTTTTTCGACTCCTTCTAGGCCTTACCCCAAAGGCCAGAAGGGTGGGAAGATGTGGTTCCGTAAACAATCTCAAGGGACTTCGCCTGACGACAGAGTCGTTTTCCTACCAAAGGCAGAGGTGGGAATAACAATGGTAGACGCGCCCTAGGGGCAGGGGGTCCGCAGAACCAGGGCAATCGGAAGCCTTTCCTGACAAGCCCTTTCAGCATCCCTGAGGTGTTGCCCGACTGCCCATCTTCGGAGGCAGTCGGGGGAAGATTGTCACTGTACCCAGAAGCCTGGCTATCCTTGACACAAGACAAATGGGTACAGTCCATCATTTCCGAAGGTTATTCCATCCCCTTTCTTCGTTTTCCAAATCAGTCAAAAAAATCCCTTCCAGATGTTCCACCCGCTCAAAGGGATATAGCAGCTTTGGAAATTTCAAAACTGCTTGCAAAAAGAGCAATTCAGCCAGTGTCAGCAGACCAACAAGGATCCGGAATCTACTCAAGGTTCTTTTTAGTTCCAAAGAAAACAGGGGACTGGAGACCGATTTTGGATCTCAGTGTCTTGAACAAATCAGTCAAGAAAACAAGATTTTGGATGGTCACGCTGCAATCCATTCTTCCCCTTTTGGGCAAAGGAAACTGGATGTGCTCTATAGACCTTCGGGATGCGTACTATCACTTAAACATGAACAGACGCTCCAGAAGATTCCTCCGCTCCAGGCTGGGATCCAGTCATTTTTAGTTCAGGGCCCTGCCCTTTGGTCTCACCACTGCCCCGGTGTTTACCAAATGCATGGCAGTGGTAGCTTCTCACCTGAGACGACAAGGATTCCAGGTGTTTCCATATTTGGACGACTGGCTTCTCACAGCTCCCACCAAGCATCTCCTTCTGATGGCCAGAGATTATACTTTTCGCTTTGTCAAAAACTGGGTATTTCAATAAATTGCGAAAAGTCTGTTTTGTCATCGTACTATTACCTACATAGGCAAATTTAGATATTATAAACATGTCTGCAAGGCTAACGAACCAAAGGATATCAGACATTCACAAATTGGTGTCACTTCTTCTCAACAACAACAGAGTCAAAGCCAGGTTAGTTCTAAAGGTGTTGGGAATCATGGCAGCGCCATACCTCTCCTTCCATTGGCCAGATACCACATGCGGATCCTTCAGTGGATGCTTTTACTCAATGGTCATACCAGGAACTTCCAATGTCTCACACCATTATGATCACGCAAGCGTGCAAAAGCATCTCATGTGGTGGATGTCTTCCCCAGCTCCTGTCGGAAGACCATTTGTTCCACCTCCTCCGGTTGCTACTCTGACAACGGATGCCTCCCTGATCGGGTGGGGGGCATTATCAGGGCAGGACAGTCCAGGGCACATGGCAACCAAACGAATGCCACTTGCACATAAATGTTCTGGAGATGAGAGCAGTGCTTTTAGCGTTGCAAGCCCTTCAAGACTCTCTTCCCTTGGGAACGATTGCAATCCAGACAGACAATATGTCTGTAGTGTGGTACATCAACAAACAAGGCGGAACCAGATCATACCCCTGTGTCGAGAAGCACTCAGACTGTGGCAATGGGCGATTTCTTCTCAGCGTTTTCTGATAGCAACGCACATCCCGGAAGTCCAACCACATTGCGGACAAGTTGAGCAGAGCTATACTCATGCCTCACGAGTGGTCTCTGAAAGACTCTGTAGTGAGAGAAATCTTTCTCAAGTGGGGTCAGCCTTGCTGCGATCTTTTTGCTACTCCCCAAAACAGCAAGTGCAGAGAATATTTCACTCTATTCCCTTTACCAGGCCAACCCAGCAGGGACGCTCTAGTCCAAGTTTGGCCCCGGGGACTTCTGTATGCATTTCCTCCTTTCCCACTGATCTCTCAAGTAATACAGAAAGCTATCGCTCAGAAGGCCTCATTGATCCTCATTGCTCCTTACTGGCCTCGACAAGTGTGGTTCCCTTTCTACATCAATTTCTTTTGAGCGACCGTGGAATCTGGACCTAGTTCCAGATCTTTTGATCCACCAGTCGGGTCAGTTTCATCGCTCCCTCCCCTCTCTGAACCTCACTGCTTGGTTCCTCCAATTCCAACCGTAGCCAGGCTTCCTCAATTATCTCACTCTGTTAGAGATATATTGATAGCTTCCCATAAATCTTCCACTCGAAGATTTATTTGAGTAAGTGGAAACGCTTCTCATATTGGGCACAAGGAAAGGACATAGATCCTTTCACCGCTTCCATCCAACTAGTCCTTGATTTTTAGCTGAACTCTTCCATGCAGGTTCATCTCCATCTACTCTTAAGGTTCAATTGGCAGCTATTTCTAACTTCCATGTGGGTATTTCTGAATCTGCCCTAATGTCCCACAAACTTTGCAAAGCCTTTTTGAAAGGAGTTTTTCTTCTCAGACCTCCTATAAGAAATCCTCCTTCTCCTTGGGACCTAAATTTAGTTCTTGCTTCTTTGATTCTTTCCCCTTTCGAACATGCAGCTTCATGTTCCTTGAAATTATTATCATGGAAAACTCTCTTTCTGGTGGCTATTACATCAGCCAGAAGAGTTTCAGAACTTCAAGCACTCAGTTGTCGTCCTCCTTATCTTTTGTTCCATAAGGACAGAGTATCCTTACGAACTAACCCGTCCTTTTTGCCTAAGGTGGTTTCAACATCAAATCTAAACCAAAGCATTGACCTCCTGTCTTTTTTCCAGAGTATTCCAATAGGTCTGAACAAAAGTTACACTGCCTGGATGTTCATCGTCAATTAAGGTACTACTTGGTTAGAACAAAACAATTCAGAAAATCTGATCAGCTGTCTGTCTCCTATGCGGAAAGCAGAAAGGGACTTTCAGTTTCAAAGGTATCATTATCCAGATGGCTAACATCTTTGATTTCCCTGGTATATGAAATTAGACAACAGAAATTGCCTAATAAACCTAAAGCCCATTCCACCAGAGCTTTGGCTACTTCTTTAGCCTTCCAAGACAGACTGCCTATTGACACCATTTGTGCAGCGGCTACTTGGGCTACTCCTCACACTTTTATTTCTCATTATAAGTTGGATTTAGCTTCTAGGCATAGAGCTAACTTTGGTTCCACTGTTCTCAGGAGTCTGTTCCGTTAGGCCACCCGGGACAAGGTGCTAGGGGTCCCATCCAGCAAGAATGAAGGCGAGATAGACAACTTAACATATAGAAGTTATGTTCTTACCATAACGTTCCATGTTAGTTGTCTTCTTCTCGCCTTCTTCTTCGTCCCACCCTCCTTCCCCCTGGCCTGGACAGACCTAGAGGAGTTGTGATCGTGACCTCTCTTTCTACCACCTCTTTCTTAGTCATATGCTATTATGCATATTTCTTGGTTCAGGATGTAGGTCACCCTTCTTTCTTCCTGTTGTTAGAGGTGGATTCTGTTTTACAGTTATACTGTTATTGTTATAAGCTGGGGTTAGCTTACAAACGAGATCTGAGGTAACTCGCCTAGCATTGTGGGATATAAGGGAGCCTCGAGGGTGGAACCAACTCTCGAGCTTTTAGAGTGGCCGAGTCGGAGCCGAGGTCGGCTCCGAACCCATCCAGCAAGAAGAAGGCGAGAAGAAGACAACTAACATGGAACGTTATGGTAAGAACATAACTTCTATTTATAGCAAATTTAGATAGACAGTTAGGAGCCAGAAACTGGATGAAGTAAGGAAGTAAATGAAAGGGGAGTAAGAAGGTATAAGGTATTAAGAGGAATTTGGTCATATTTAGGAATATAGTTTATCCTGTGATTGAGCAAGAACAGAAGCAGGTTTTGGCTAGGAAGTCTTTCAAGAGTGGTTTTAAAAGTCTGGTGGGAAGGTATTGACCTGATGGATACAGGTAAGGCATTCCAGGCCTTAACAACATGGTATGAGTACAGACCATACTCAGCTGATATGATAGTTTTGTGGACAGAGAGGAGTTTTGGAACATTGGATCTAATTGACTAAGTTGGAACACAGTGTGTAGAATGGTATTTAGTGCTGGATAAGCAGATGGATGCTGGATAATTTTATAGGTGGTAAGAAGCTGTGTATACAATAGTTGATGGGGTAGTTCTACCAATTTAGGCTTTTTTAGTGTTATACAGCAGTGGGTTTAGAAATGGGTATTTACTGCAAATTTAGTCAATTTATTATAGCATTTTTCAAGTTTTGATTTTTTGATGCCTGGAGTTTAGTAAGGATGAGAGCCCCATAACTTAGTGTGGGAAGGAAGGAAGTAATAGCAAGTGTCATTTTAGTTGCATTGGTGAGCAGGTTTTTGGTTATATAAAGCATCCTTAGTTTTTGGTGAGTTTTTTATGCAGTTTTGTAAATGTAAATCAAATTTAAGATTATTTCCCACTATTATCCCTAAGAATTTTCTATGAGAAGTGACTTCAATAGTTGTATCGTTAAGAGAAAGGATTTTAAATTTTGCTTTGATGTTGTCTTTTCCATTTGTTCCTTAACAGATGAGTTTTGGATCTGAGACCCATCCATTCAGGAAACGACAGAAACAGACTACACAGATCTGTCATTATGATGAATACATAAATTTTGAACTGAAGTTGTTACTTTCATCTGATCTTCAACCCATGGGTTCAGATCCAACCTCAGCTCTGACTCAGCCGCATTTTTTAGCTTGGATCCAAGAAATGAGCTCCCCCTCCTCTACCCACAGTCCCCCACTCCACCATCATTGCCTCAGATCTTGTTTGCCGCCATCAGAGATAGCAGCGTTCCAGTGAGCTCCTCCTTCAGTCAGACTGTGTGTGTGTACTATGAGTACAAACTTCTCTGTTTTACTTTCCTTTCGTCTCTCACTATTTTTTCTGCGCATTCTTCGTAAAAAAACAACTTTTTTTGTTAGGCTTTTCTTCATTCTTTCTATCCCTTTCTATTTCCTACCATGTCTGAAGCCTTAAAGCTGGTTTCAAGAAGTGTACAGGGTGTGGGCATAAGATACCCCCCTCTGATGTCCACATCCTGTGCTTATTGCCTGGGTGCTAGTCACCTTGATTCCTCCTGTTCTATCTGCACGGGCTTTAATCAAGACATGGTGATAGATAGGAGGAATAAATTAATCTTAAAGGGCCTGCTTCCTTCTTCCTCTGCTGCTCAGGCCTCCACCTCAGGAGCCCAAACCTCCCCTACATCGGCCCAGGACCAGTTGGCCAAGACTAAAGACCAGGCCAAGTCACCACAGGAAAAAGACCCCAAAAACAGTCTGCTAAATCCAGGGCCTCTCCATCTCCTTCTCCCAAGAGGAACCATGCTTCCCTCAGTCCCACCTCCCCAAGGCTGTCTCCTGAACCGGCCCCTCCCTGGACTTCCCCGGTCCTTCACTCTCCCAGACATCATTCTAGACTGGAATTGGTAGCTTCATCATTCAGGTCCTCTTGGACAGGTTGTTGATGCACTTTCTGCTTGCATAGATTCAGATGGGGGTTTTGCCTGCTCCGTCTCCCTCCAGAGCCATAACTGCCCAACCCCAATTCCTGCCTATATCTCCTCTTCCGATCCGCCCCTCAGTTTCAGAATCCTCTGGTCTAAAGCTCCTGAGTGTCGAGTCATAGGTGCCGATGGGTACTCTTACCTCGACGCCGACAGTTGATTTGAGTGCGTTGGCTCCAACCCTCTCGGGGCCAACAGAATCTCAGAGCCAAGACGTCGGCACTGGACACAAGGAGTGGATGTCAGGTTTGAGACTTTCATACCTGTCCCTACCTCTTGGTGCTTTGTCTTTCAACAACTTAGCTCTGACGGCCTGCTTGGCGCCGGGGAGGTAGGTGAGCCTCAAGGAGTTTCGAAGCTGATTGTTTCGGCTTCGGCGGAGTTGCCCTCTGGTACTTGCTCTCACTCTGCGTTTGATGCGGTGCATGGAGCCCTCTCCACTTCAGTGAAAGCCTCCACACTTTCAGCTGTGGACATAGTTTCTGCTCCATTAGTATCTGTGCAGCAGGGACCCCTCGTGTCCTCTCAGAGACTGCCTGTTCCTGAAGCTTTGAGTTCTGTTCCACAGGCAGAATCCCAACAGCCTTCTGATGGCTCCCCAAATGTTCCCACTGAGGAGATCCATGGAAAGCACAAGTGCAAGAGGAGGTACTTCCTCCGCCCCATGGCCATGGTGACTACAAATGCCTCCTAGTTTGGGTGGGGGGGGGCATTATCTGGGACAGACAATTCAATGCAAGTGTTCCTCCCTGGAGACCAACTTACATATAAACATCCTGGAGATGAGAACAGTGCTTCTGGCATTGCAAGCACTTCAGACCTCTCTTCTGAGTGGGACCATTGCTATCCAGATGGACAACATGGCTTTAGTCTGGTATATAAACAAGCAAGGGGGGAACCAGGTACTACCCTTTTTGTCAAGAAGCCATGAGATTGTGGGAATGGGCAATCTCATCCAACCACTTTCTGATAGCAATGCACATTCCGGGGACATGCAGTGTTCTGGCAGACAGGCTCAGCCGAATCCTGCTGATGTCCCATTAGTGGTCTCTCAATCCATTAGTGGCGGAAGTGATATTCCGGAAATGGGGTTATCCTTGCTGTGATATATTCGCCTCTCCTTCCAATGCAAAGTGCAGCAAGTTTTTTGCCCTAGTCCTGCCTCTGGGGGAATCCCCAAGAGACACTCTAGTTCATGCTTGGCCGCCCCCCAGTCTTCTGTATACTATTCATCCTCTGCCTCTGAGCCTGAAATTCAGTCAGAAAGCCATGAGGTTGAAGTGCACAGTAGTCCTTATTGCCCCTTTCTGGCCTCGGCAAATCTGTTTTCCCACGCTTTGGTCTCATCTGTTGTGTCCTCCCTGGACTCTGCATCCATGTCAGGATCTTCTTTCTCACCTGTCCGGTCACCCTCATCTGGACATTGTTAATCTCAGGTTGACAGCATGGGTATTCCACTTTCCAATGATGGCTAGAGTTCCCAGGCTGTCCTCCAGAGTCAAGCATATCATTTTAGCAGCTCACAAGTCTCACACTAGGAAAATTTATGCCAGCAAGTGGAAGAGGTTTTCTATCTGGGCTCATCAACACGAAGTTGATCCTTTCTCAGCTCCTATTCCATTTATTCTTGATTTCCAATCCAACCTCTTCCACAAAGGTTCTAGCTTCTGTACCATCAAGGTCCAATTAGCAGTCATCTCTAACTACCTTGTTGGGTTTAATTCCTCTTCCTTGGCTTCTTTCAAACTTTGTAAGATTTTTCTAAAAGGCACCTTTCTCCTTCAACCCCCGATAAAAGAGGTCATTCCCCTTGGGATCTTACTTTAGTCCTGCAGGCTTTGACATCTTCCCCCTTTGAACCAGCAGTCAAAATGGACTCACAACTTTTATTTGGGAAAACAGCCCTTTAGTAGCCATTTCTTCTGCAAAAAAGAGTTTCAGAATTTCAGGCGTTGTCCATCAAGCCTCCTTACGCTATTTTTCACAAAGACAGAGTCACCCTTCATACTAACTCCTCTTTTTTTGCCTAAAGTCACTTCAGAGAGTAATGTTAATCAAGACATCAATCTGCCAGTCTTTTTCCAAATTTTCAAAACAGAGGTGAATACTATCTCCATTCTCTGGATGTTCACTGACAACTGAGGTTCTGTCTAGACAGAACAAAATTTTTTCGTAAGTCTGATCAATTGTTTTCCTTTTCAAGTCCAGACTGGGGAGACCAGTATCTAAGGTAATAATTTCCAATTGGATCTCTAAGTGCATTGCTTTGATTTACAAACTTAGAGGCATCCCCTTACCAAACAAAATTAAAGCCCATTCCATAAGGTCCATTTCTATCTCTTCTGCCTTCTGGTCTAAAGTCTTGTTGGATGACATATGTGCAGCAGGCACTTTTGCTTCCCCTCATACTTTTATTGACCACTACAAATTGGACATAATCTCTAGAAGATGAGCTTCCTTTGGCTCTGCCGTGCTCTGGAACATCCTTCCTTAGGGTCACCCAGGTTTTTTCCTGTAGTTAGGGACTCAGTCCTATGGACTGAAGATCAGATGAAGCAACAACTTCAGATAAAGAAGTTGTGTACTAACCATAAGTTCCATCTGAGTTGCTGTCTTTCATCTGTCTTCAACTCCCGCCCTTCCTTCGGCCTTTTGAAGGACCTGGATGATGTTAGCTCAGACCACAACTTGGTCTGCTTGAGCTCCTGAGTGTATTCCATCATACATAGTTCTTTTTTCTTACATAGCTGGATTGACTATTTTCAGCAAACTTGATCTGAGGCAATGATGGAGTGGGGGACTGTGGGTAGAGGAGGAGGATCTCAGTTCTTGGATCCAAGCTATAAAAATGCGGCCGAGTTGGATCCGAACCCATGGATTGAAGACAGATGAAAGGCAACAACTCAGATGGAATGTTATGGTGAGTACATAACGAGTGGTTGAGCATGAGCTATGACTTACATAACCATGAAAGCAACAACTTCAGATAAAGAAGTTATGTACTAATTCTGCCTAAAACGCCGTTTTTTAGAGTTTCTGTGATTTAAAAAGCTTGTTTGAGCTACACATTGTACTTATTTTACTGCCTGCACTTTAACAAAGTTGTTTTTGTGTTTACATTACCTGTTTAACTGTTGTAGGCTACACACTTAGTGTGATAGCCATTTCTATGCATTTAAAGTGGTTTTTGATTGCATCTGCTTTATTTTCTGAAAAAAAAAAAAAAAAAAAAAAAAAAACCTACTTGTTTTCCCACCTTTCTAAGCTAGTATAGTCCAGTTTTCAGGTTAGTGCTGAATTCAGGGCTTTGTTACAAGTTTCTGTGTTTGCCCATACCTTACTTGGCTAGAAGGAAGTTTCTCTGTTCACCTGTGAGAGAGGGGAGCTTTGAGCAGCCTATCTGTCCCTGGAGGAGTGGTTTCAGCCCAGACATTAATAGTTTATTGGCCATTTTGGGCTAATTTCTATCTCTTTCATTTCCCTGCTATAAAACCCACATTAGCACGGTTTTGCACGCCGGGCAGCGCCGGTTAGTTGGGGTATAACTATTCCTGGCTCCACAAAGTCTCCTCTTCAATTTTTCCCTTGGAACTAAAAAACCTTCAACTTAAGCACTCAAACCATTCATTTCTCAGCCCGGCACTTGCTCAAAACTCATAGCAAGCACTAATAAACCTTTACACTAGACCCCCCTATACTGTAGAGAAGGACAAGGCTCTCTATTCGACCTTACCAGCCAATCAGTAAAACAGTTCACTGTACCTATCCAGGCAGTCCAAGGGGCAGCTTCAGGTGTACTCTTCATTCCAACTGGTGAATATGGGCTTTTTGAGGCAATGTTACAACTGCCTCATGTACACAGACAACCCTCTCCTCCTACCACCAAACACTAATACATGCGAGAGATGCAATTATACAGCCAAACTGGAGGCTAAGCTCACTCAACCCAAAACTGGACCAGACAGTCAAGAGGAGAAGGGAATTACTTGCATCACACCACCAGTCTCACATAGACCTATGAAACCAGCACTGGCAAAAAGCACACATAAATACACGAAAACATACTCAGAGGCTTTAAATAATAATCTGCAAAGGCAACAGAGACCTCCAAAGCAGACATCCAAGCAACCTCCACCCCCCAACACAAACCATGAAACACATACTTCACAAAACCAGTGTGCCGCGCAATCACAGCCCTTAAGACAAAATAACATACCCAGCACACTAGTAATAGTTGACTTTATAGTCAGGCACACTGACGTCCCACTCACTAGGCTGAACAAGGAGAAGGTCACTGTTAGCTTCCTGTCGGGTGCCAGGATCCACCACATAACACAAGCACTCAGGTCACTCCAGAACAAGTACAAATATGACTATGTCATTGTCCATGTTGGTGTGAACGACCTGAGCCATTCCTCCCTGGACTACATGAAAAGAGACATGGAAGAGCTCTCTGATCACGTAGCCCAGTCTGGTATGACCCTGACCCTGAGTAACATCCTGCCCTCACCAAGATTGATACCATAGTATAAAGAAATAATTATCAATTTCAACAATTGGCTTCTGGTGTCATTCAATGGGGATCCAGTGCCTGTCAGCCTGGGATGACATGCATGACAAGCCACGCTGTTTCACTAGAGACGGCTTGCACCTGTCACCCTTAGGCTTTCGAATACTGGCCAAGGCTCTTGCCACCCCCATAGTGCCTTTTTTAGGCAAGGCTTAAAAGACAAACCCACCACCGTAAATAGCACAAGTAACAAAAAGCTGAGGGTAATGCTACTCAATGCCAGAAGTCTAAACCTCAAAATGCATGCACTCGAAGCACTCCTCAGTATGGAGAAAATCGATATATGTGCAGTAACAGAAACCTAGTTTAAGGCTCCAGAGAGCACTGCAGCACTACCAGGCTACAACTCATACCATACATTTCAGCAACAAAACCCGGACCGAAATACAAAAGGCGGGGGTGTATCCATATTCATCAAGGATACCCACACCTCCAGGTTAGTGGCACAGCACGATGCTTCAGAGATCATTCACGTGCAACTAACAACAGGCAAAACTGCAACTCAGATTGTAGCTTGCTACATATCACCCACCATGTCCCAGGACCCCCATTCCGCATTTCTGGAAACACTGGGAAACATAAAGGTCCTACCAAACACCCTGATATTGGGTGATTTCAACTACTCAAGTACTAACTAACTCCCTTGTCCAACATTTCCTAGAATTTATAAACTCAAACGCCCTGGTTCAACTGGTCATCACCCCCACCAGAGGTGACAACATATTGGACCAGGTCATCACCAACATGGGCGACCGGTGTTCCACACCGGAGGTCAACCCCTCGCTGGTTAGATCTGACCATAAACTAATCACTCTGGATATTCACATTCCACCCCCACCCCCGGTCAAAGAAACCACCGTGAAAAAACTTTTCAAAAGCAAACTTCACGTTACTTAAGACCGAGGTGGATAGTTTCAATGCTGAAGGATAATGCTGCCCAAGCTGAAAAATCCTACACTAATGCACTCTATGGGCACCAACAAGAATGCATGGATCATGCTATCCCAAGAAAAACCAAGACTCACTCCTCCAAGAAAAGGAAACCAATCTGGTGGACCCCTGCCATAAACAAGCTATATAATAGAAGGAAGAAACTAGTACAGAAACAAGTAAAATCCCAAGAAGGGAAGACATCCCTGATCAGTATCAGCAAGAAACCATGATCACTCATAAAATCATCCAAGGCTAGCTTCGAAAGAAAAATTGCCAAGGACTCCAAAGATAACCACAAGGCATTCTTTAGCTATGTCAAGAATCTAAGTGGCAATTCTCAGATCTGCTTGGAGTTAGTGCAGAATGGCACAAAATACACTGAACTGACTGATATTGCCAACATCCTGGCAGACAGGTTCAGTGCAAACTTCACCCCCCTCTCACCCCCAAAAGGGCCCAATAACCATAAGAATGTAGTGCCCCTGAAATCACAGACACTCAGGTTAAAATATCCCTCTCCAAAGCCAAAAACACAGCATCAATGGGACCGAATGGTGTCTCAGGCTGCATCCTACATGAGCTCAAAGATGAACTAACCCCTCTTTTAAACACACTGTTCAAACTCAGCCTCTCCACAGGCTACATGCCCATAGAGTGGCGCACAGCAACGGTTATTCCACTTCACAAAGGTGGAGCCACAAGAGACCCCGGGAACTATCGCCTTATAAGCCTGACTAGGTTGGTCTGCAAGGCTATGGAGTGTATCATCATTGGATCTCATTAACAGAGGCATTGGGAACCTCCAAACACTGGACCCTACCCAGTTCAGCTTTTTAAAGGGCAGATCATGCCTCCTAAGCCTAATGGACTTCTTTGAGACAGTTACCAAAGCTATAGACGAGGGAAAGGTGGTCCACACAGCCTACCTAGACCTTGCAAAGACCTTCGACACCATACCCCATTCTGGTATTATAGACAAGCTCACCAGCCTTAACATAAACCCCTATGTCACGAGATGGGTAGCCAACTGGCTCATGGATACAACCCACATGGTAAGAGTTGCGAGAGCTAGGTCTGACTAAACTGGTTACAAGTGACGTTCCCCAGGGCTCAGTCCTAGGACCCCTCCTGTTCGGCATATACTTCTCAGACATACAGGTAAGCACAGGAGGACTATGGCTGACCAAGTTCGCAGATGACTGCAAACTAGGGGCTATAACTGACTCTCTGGCTGACACAGACATCCTCCAAAAGGGTCTCACTGAGACAGATACCTGGTGTCAGAACCATGGCCTCAAGATAAATGCCAAAAAGTGCATAGTCATCCTCTTTGGAAAAAACTAAGTACCCACAAACTACCACATAGGTGGTAGCCCCCTAAATACGGAAGACGTAATAAGGGATCTGGGGACCCAAGTAGATAGTAATCTTTCCTTTGATAATCACATTGCCAAAGTGGTTTGAAAATCCTTCTATGTGGCCCACCTAATCACAAAAGGGTTTGCATCCCGATCAAATGAGGTCATTGTGCCCCTCTACGCATCACTCATCAGACCCATCATAGAGTACAACACCCCATTTGGGATGTACCTTACAAGACACCTGCAACAGCTGGAAAGACCACAGAAGTACCTCACCAAGAGGATCACTGGCCTAAATCAGATGCCCTATGCAGCTTGACTGAAGAAACTCCAGCTGTACTTGGTTGTATATCGCCTACTCAGAGGTGATCTCTGCCTGACATACAAGGCCATGTCCAACACAGAATTGATGAACATGCTCCACCTAAAGAAAACCATATCCGCTTGAGCCACATGCTGTAGGGATCTAAACCTCACCACAACAATAAATAGGACATGCTAGAGGGATAGCTTCCTGTCCCAAAGACTTCCCATGCTCTGGAACAAGATTCCAATCTACATTAGGCAGAGCTCCTCACTAACACTCTTCAAGAGAAACCTTGACGAGTGGATGGGAAACAGAAAGTTTACCCTGGGGATCACTTCAATGGCTCTGCTGGATAGAGGCACAGGAAGCTAATCTAAGGGGGCAGCGAAAGTCAATACATTCCGGCTAGGTTTATAAATGCCTTTGGGCAGTTAGCCTAGTACCTACCTATGAACCTATGTTTCAGTGGTGTTAAAGCTTCCTGAGTAATGTTTTCGAGATGTGCCAGGTTGTCTGATGTGCATATAAGTGTGCTAGAGTCATCAGCATACTGTATTGGGGGAGGCCTGTTGTGTGGATTTATGGATGGTGTTGGTGGGAATGTTAAAGAGGAGAACACCAAAGATAGAGCTTAGTAGCACACTGTTGTTGACTGGGAGGTGTGGAGGGAGGATGGGGTGCCATTTTACTAACTTATACCTATTGGACAGGTAGATTTTGAACCATAGAAGGGTGGGCTGTGATAGACCTAGCGAGGACATTTGTAGTAGAAGTTCATTGTGACCCATTCTGGATGAGAGTGGTCACTGAGAGAGTCTGACTCTAATTTTATTAGATTGCTTCATGCATTCCAGTTTGTGTTAGTATCAAACTTAAAATACAACAGTCATGCCATTAACCATGACCAGAAATCATTCTTACTGTTACTCACTATATGTACTGAATTCACAGTATGAAACTCAGTAGTGAACACACTCTTAATTTAATAATAGCCTTTTGCCTTTAATGCATGCAAATCCTGATGAAACACATTTTTATGACTATCACTTACTTTTGTGAAATGACAGTGACACCGACAAAGCCTGTAGACTTGACTAACAGCTTTGCAACATATATTCCCTGCCTGTAATCACTTTGTTTGCAATGGGGGTGATTTCTGCCATCCTGGATATTTTGTGGTTGCCACTTTTTTCATTTTTATTTTTATTATTTTAGCAAGTCTGTAAACACTTTTGGTCTTTTTATTCAGACTTTATTTTACACACCTTCAGTTTCTCAGTTATGCATTTAAGCTATATGCTTGAAAGCTCAGTTTCTCTACACTCATCACTTGTTTTGTACCATGCCTGCCTGTAACCTGGTCGTGTTTGATTCCATCCCGAATTCTTTGTTTCAATGAATCATGCAAGGCTTGTCTTTTGTAATTCAACACAAATAAGCATCAACTTACCTTGTATATTGTAGATTTTTATTTTGGCTTGCAAAACACTTACCTTTCAAGACAGAAATCACTAATTTGCCTTCCTCCATAATGTTAGAAGCCTTAAATACAGCTACTGTTTCTTTCCCTGCATTAGGAAAGAGCATAGGTTCATAGGTAGGTAGTAGGCTATCTGCCCGAGGGCATTTATAAGCCTAGCCAGAGTGTGTCAGCTTTCACCGCCCCATTGATTAATTAACTGAGCCTCTGTCAAGAAGAGCCAATGAAGTGATCTCAGGGGTGTATTTTCTGTTACCCATCCACTCGTCAAGGTTTCTCTTGAAGAGTGTTAGTGAGGGGATCTGCCTAATATAGTTAGGAATTTTGTTCCAAAGCATGGGGAGTTTCTGTGATAGGAATCTATCCCTCCATCATGTTCTGTTTATTGTTGTGGCGAGGTTTAGCTCACTAGAGCGAGTGGCTCGCAGTGACTTGGATTTCTTTAGGTGGAGCATGTCCATCAGTTCTGAGTTGGATATGGCTTTGTAAGTCAGGCAGAGATCACCTCTGAGTAAGCGATATGCCTCTGAGTACAGCTGGAGTTTTTCCAGTCAGGCTGCATAGGGCATATGTTTGAGGTTAGTAATCCTCTTGGTGAGGTACTTTTGTGGTCTTTCCAGCTGTTGGAAGTGTCTTGTGAGGTACATCCCAAACTGGGCATTGTACCCTATGATGGGTCTGATGAGTGACGAGTAGAGGGGCACTATAACCTCTTTATTTTTAGATGCAAACCCTTTAGTAATTAGATGGGCTACATAGAAGTATTTCCTAACTACTTTGGCAATATGATTGTCAAAGGAGAGATTATTATCTACCTGGGTCCCCAGATCTCTTATTACCTCTTCTGTATTAAGGGGGCTGCCACCTATGTGGTAATTCATGGGTGTTTTTGTTTTTTCCCAAACGGGATGACTATGCATTTTTTGGCATTTAGCTTGAGACCATGACTTTGATACCAGGTGTCCATCTCAGTAAGGCCCTTTTGGAGAATTTCCGTGTCAGCCGGAGAGCCAATTATGTCTCCCAGTTTGCAGTCATTGGAGAACTTGGTTAGCCATAGTCCTCCTGTGTTTGCCTGTACTTCTGAGAAGTATATGCCGAACTGTAGGGTTCCCAGGACCGAGCCTTGTGGGGCACCACTTGTGACTGGTTTAGAGTCAGACCTGGAGCCTGCTATTCTTATCATGTGAGTTCTGTCTGTAAGCCATTTGGCAACCCATCTCGTGACGTAGGGGTTTATGTTCAGGCTGGTGAGTTTTTCTATAATTCCCGAGTGGGGAATGGTGTCAAAAGCCTTGGCGAGGTCAAGGTAGGCTGTGTGAACTATCTTCCCCTCATCTATGGCCTTGGTGACTGTCTCAAAGAAGTCAACCAGGTTTAGTAGGCATGATCTGCCCTTAACAAAGCCAAACTGCATCGGGTCAAGTGTTTGGAGGTTCCCAATGTCTTTGCTAATGAGTTCCATGATGATGCAATCCATAGCCTTGCAGACCAGGTTAGTCAGACTTATGGGGTGATAGTTATCAGGGTCAGTTGTGGCCCCTCCTTTGTGGAGCGGAATAACCGTTGCTGTGCTCCATTCTATGAGCATGTAGCCTGTGGAGAGGCTGAGGTAGAACAGTGTATTTAGGTGGGGGGTTAGTTTGTTCTTTAGTTCGTGCAAGACGCAGCCTGGGGCACCATCTGGCCCCATTGACCCTGTGCTTTCGGCTTTTGAAAGGGCTGTTTTCACCTGTGCGTCTGTGATTTCTGGGACACTACACTTTTCCAGTATTGTTGTGGGCCCTTTTGGGGGTGAGAAGGGGCTGACGTTTGCACTGAATCTGTCTGCCAGGAGGTTGGCAATATCAATGGGTTCAGTATATTTTGTGCTATTTTGCACTAGCTCAGAGCATGTCTGCGAGTTGCCACTGAGATTCTTGACATACCTAAAGAAGGCTTTGTGGTTATCTTTCGAATCCTTGGCTGTTTTTGTTCAAAGTTAGCCTTGGAGGATTTTATGAGGGACCTTAGTTTCTTACTGATACTGATCAGGGATGTCTTTCCTTCTTGGGATTTGCTTTTTTTCTGAACGAGTTTCCTCCTTCTATTGTATAGCTTGTTTATGGCAGGGGTCCACCAGACTGGTTTCTTTCTCTTAGGGGAGTGAGTCTTGGTTTTGCTAGGGATGGTATGATCCATGCATCCTTGTAGGTGCTCATAGAGTGCATTTGTAAAGGTTCCTGCATCTTGGACACTGTTATCATTTAGCGTGGGGGCTGTGAAACTTACCACCTCTGTCTTAAGTAAGGTGAAGTTTGCTATAGAAAAGTTTTTCACTGTGGTTTCCTTGGTTGGAGGTGGTGGTGTGGTGTGGACATCCAGAGTGATTAGTTTATGGTCTGATCTAACCAGTGATGGGTTGACCTCCTGTGTGGAACACCTGTCGTCCATGTTGGTGATGACCAGGTCCAGTATGTTTTCACCTCTGGTAGGGGAGTTTACCAGCTGATCCAGGGCATTTGAGTTGATAAATTCCAGGAAGCGCTGGACCTGGGAGTTTGTACTTGAGTAGTTTTCCCAGTTAATGGTAGGGTAATTGAAATCGCCCAATATCAGGGTGTTCGGTAGGACCTTCATGTTTTCCAGTGTCTCCAGAAAGGCGGAGTTGTGGTCCTGGGTCATGGAGGGTGATCTGTAGCAGGCTACAATTTGCATTGCAGATTTGTCTGATGTTAGTTGCACATGGATGATCTCGGAGGTATCATGCTGTGCCACTAACCTGGAGGTGTAGGTATCCTTGATGAATATGGATACACCCCCTCCTTTTGTGTTTCGGTCCATGTTCTGTGGCCAAAATGTGTGGTATGAGTTGTAGCCCGGTAGTGCTGGGGTGCTCTGTGGAGCCTTGAACCAGGTTTCATTTACTGCACAGATGTCGACGTTCTTCATACTGAGGAGTGCTTCGAGCCCGTGCATTTTGAGATATAAACTCCTAGCGTTGCGTAGCATAACCCTCATTTTTTTATTTGTGCTGTTTAAGAAGATGGGTTTGACTTTTGAGCCTTGCCTAAAAAAGGCACTATGGGGTCAGCAAGAGGCTTGGCCAGTATTGGAAAGCATAGGGGTGACAGGTGCAAGCCATCTCTTGCAAAGCAACGAGGCCTGTCGAGCATGTTGTCCCAGGCTGACAGACACTGGATCCCCTTTGAATTACACCAGAAGCTTAGCCAATTGTTGAAATTGATCATTTTTTCTTTATACTGCGATATCGTTCTTGGTGAGGGCAGGATGCTACTCAGGGTCAGGGTCATACCACCTGGGCTACATGATCAGAGAGCTCTTCCATGTCTCTTTTCATATAGTCCAGGGAGGTACGTCTCCGGTCATTCACACCAACATGAACAATGACAGAGTCATATTTGTACTTGTTCTGGAGTGACCTGAGTGATTGTGTTATGAGGCGGATTCTAGCTCCCGACATGCAGTTAACAGTAACCTTCTCCTTGTCCAGCCTAGTGAGTGGGACGTCAGTGTGCCTGACTATAGAGTCGCCTATTGCTAGTGTGTTAGGTATGTTATTTTGCCTTAAGGGCTGTGATTGTGCAGCACACTGATTTTGCGTTTTATGTGTTTTCTGGTTTGTGACGGGTGGTGCAGGTTTTTTGGTTGTCTGCTTTGGAGGTCTGTGATGCTTTTGCAGGTTTTTATTTAGACCCTCTAGTATGATTTTGTGTATTTATGTGTATTTTTTGCTATTGCTGGTTTGTATGTCTATGTGAGGCTAGAGGTGTGATGCAAGTGTTAACCTTTTCCTCATGACTACCTTTTCCAGTCTTGGGTGGAGAGAGCTTAGCCTCCAATTTAACTATATAATTGCATCTCTCACATATGTTAATGTTTTGTGGTAGGAGGAGAGGATTGTCTGTGTACATGAGGCAGTTGTAATATTGCCTCAGGATACCCAGGTTCACCAGCTGGACTGGAGAGTATACCTGAAATTGCCATTTGGTCATGCCTGAATAGTAGGGTGAGCTGCTTAGTCACTTGGTTGGTGAGGGGTGAATAATGAGCCTTGCCCTGCTGGGCAATCAAGTATCTGGGTATATTAGTGCTTGCTATTAGGTCTGAGCAAATACTGGACTGTAGGATGCTTTTTAAGTGCTTAGGTTGAGAGTTAGACTACTTTCAAGGGAAAAACTGAAGAGGGGACTTGGTGGAGCCAGGATAAATTTAGCCCTAGCTAACCAGTGCTGCCCAGACGTGCAAAAACATGCAAATGCAGTTTTTACAGCAGGGAAATGAAAGAGATAGAAATTAGCCCAAAATGGCCTATAAACTACTAACTTCTAGGCTGGAACCACTCCTCCAGGGACAGATGGCTGCTCAAAGCTCCCTCTCTCACAGGTGAACAGAGAAACCTCCCCCTATCCAAGTAAGGTATGGGTCACTCAGAAAATTGTAACATAGTCCTGAATTCAGCACTAGCCTGAAAACTGGACTATACTAGCTTAGAAAGGTGGGAAACAAGGAACATTTTTTTTTGAAAAGATAAGGCAAAAACAGTAAAAATTACACTTAAAACAGCTTTGAACGACTACAAACAGTAAAAAATACACTTAAAACAGCTTTAGATGACTACAAGCAATCAGAAAAGGCTTTTAAACAAATTACCCAATTAACCAGAAAAAAAATCTCAAACCTGAGCCCTGTTCCTGTAGTCTTCAATCAGACAAGTTCTAACTGCACACTCCTGCCACTGGGGTGCAGGAGAACCTTCTCCATAAAAGAAGGCCTGGATTAGTGCTCAAGTTATACAAACAAAGCTAGAATCAGCAGGCCTGGATTTAGTCTATGCCACAGCAAACAAGGTGCACCAATTTCAGTAAGAAACAGTTCAGATATGCAGGCACTATAAGCCTTTAACCAGAAATTCCCAGCTCAGAAGGGCAGAGTCCAGCCTCTCCTCCCACAAGAGTGCAGACCATGAACCTTCTTAATGTAAAATAACTGTCCTGAAGTCCAAGTACTTAAACCAGAACTAATACACTTTTAGAATTACAGACACTGAGCCCTCAGTCAGCAGTTCCCAACTTAGAAGGATGTACGCTACCTGTCCTGCCACAACAGTGGAGACCACAAGCCTTCTTAATGTAAAACAACTGGTCTGAAGCCCAAGTGCTTAAACCAAAAGGCTTAGAATGATAGCTACACTTTAATCAGGTTACTACCAAGCAGTAATAAATACAATTGAATACTTTTAATAAGGCCTGGATTAGTGCTCAAGTTGTGCAAACAAAGCTAGATTCAGCAGGCCTGGATCTAGTCTATGCTACAGCAAACAAGGCACACCAATTTCAGTAAGAAACACTTCAAATATGCAGGCACTATAAGCCTTTAACCAGAAATTCCCAGCTCAGAAGGGCAGAGTCTAGCCTTTCCTTTAACAAGAATGCAGACCACAAGCCTTCTTAATGTAAAATAACTAGCCTGAAGCCCAAGTGCTTAAACCAGAACTAATACACATTTAGAATAACAGACACTGAGCCTTCAATCAGCAGTTCCCAACTTAGAAGGATGTACGCTACCTGTCCTGCCACAACAGTGCAGACCACAAACCTTCTTAATGTAAAACAACTGGTCTGAAGCCCAAGTGCTTAAACCAAAAGGCTTAGAATGATAGTTACACCAAGCAGTAATAAATACAATTGAGCACTTTTAAGATTATGCAAAAGCAAAATAAAGTAGGAAGAAACACAAATACAGTAAAAGCAGATGAAAAAAGTGCAAATTTTTTTTTTATTTTTTTGAGGGAGCAAATGAGATGGGCCCAGAAGGAGTATCCAAATGCAAATTTACAAGAGGGGTGGGCAGTTTCAAAGCCACCAAGATTAACACCAAAACAAAAGCAGGGAGGGTGGGTGGTGAACTAACTGGAAAAACAGAGCCACAACTTCCAGCTAGATAGTATTCAATGCAACACAAATAAACCAATTTAAATGCTATATTATTTGAAAAAAAGTGCAGATAAAGATTTACTTAAATTCACGTATGTGTCCAGTTGATTTGATTTCATGTAGGTCTTAGCTGGCCAAACCTCAGAGTTTAAGCAGAAAATAATCCATAATGTACCACTTATATAAGGCAGAAACTGAATAACAATGAAGTGAACTACCCCCACTTATCACTGGCTATTCAAGAATTCTAACAAGCATTAACTGAAAAAACAGAGCCACAACTTCCAGCTAGATAGTATTCAATGCAACACAAATAAATCAATTTAAATGCTGTATTATTTGATAAAAAGTGCAGATAAAGATTTACTTAAATTCACTTATACTTCCAGTTGATTTGATTTCATGTAGGTCTTAGCTGGCCAAAGCTCAGAGTTTAATTGGATTTTTTTTTCAGTTTCTTTTTTATTCCAGCAAGTCCGCTTGTAGTGAGGTACATCACACCTATTTGAGTATATATTTTCCAGTTATCTAACAAGTTTCTGTGAAGCTTTAAAGATGGTGGTTGTAGTGAAGACATTGTGAATCAAAAGTCAAAGGAATACAGCTGACAGATTGGAGATTTAGTGGAAGCTTGAAAAATTAAATACGTGTGTGAATGAGATTTGTGAGTGACTTCTTCAATAGTCATTGTAACAATAAAAGTATGAGCTTGTGAAAACACCCTGAACAAACTGAATCTGGAACAGAACAAAGTTGTTGGTGCTGGTGCTAAAGAAGTTTAAATCTAACATCGTGTAACAAATATGCACCACTAAATCATATACAGAGTCAAGAAGAGTGGTTAAAAATATTAGGCATGAAGTGAATTCCATGACAATAAGGTGACTAATCCTGGTATTAGTAAGACCTTTAAAGAGGCAACTGCTTGCTTACTGTACATTACATATGTATTTATATATGTGACGTGATGAAAGTATATTCTTCATGTCACATTGTACTTTTTTCAGTTAGGGGTGTGGCTATGTCTTTAGTCTAGGATAAAGAATGCAACATATGTCCAGAATATGCCCTTATATCAAAGTAAAATACATACCCACACCCACAAATATATATATATATATATATATATATATATATATATATTTATATCTATATACTGTATATGTAAATATATATATATATTATGGGTCTACCTGATAAGACCAACAAGCCAAAACAACAACAACGAGATGACCGACACCAGAAGACCGACAAAGGAAATACCTGACAAGTTGAAATCCCGACGCTGAAAACTCAGACATGCGAAACGTGTGCTTGCATTTGAGCATGACTGTGTAAGTGTGCGATAGTTACGGGGGTTAGGGTGCAGGTAAGGTAAGTGTGCAATAATGATGGACTTTAAAGTTAGGGTGCGGGTAAGGTAAGTGTGCGATAGTAACAGACTTTAGGGTTACGGTGTGGTAAGTTAAGGTAAGTATGTGATAGTGACTGACTTTAGGGTTAGGGTCCGGGTAAGGTAAGTGTGCGATAGTGACGGACCTTAGGGTTAGGGTTTGGGTTAAGGTTAGTACATAGATATTTGTGTATGTAAGGTTTAGTGTAGGTTTATAGGGTTTTTGGTGTGCGTGTGTTGTGTGTGTGTTTTTTGGAACAGTGAATTTTGTTTGTCTTGTTAACTGTCGGGATTGTGCTTTGTCAGGCATGTGAACTTTCATGTTTTTGCACTTTCGTTCTTGTGGTGTCTGTGATCTCGTTGTCGGTCTTGTGAGCTGTCGGTTTACTGAAGTAGACCCATATATATATATATATATATATATATATATATATAGGTTTACTATTAAAATATCAAAAAAAAAAAAAAACGGTACTTAGCGAATTAATTAGCTGAAAGTACACATTACCTAACGGTCCTAATGTCGAAAATCAGCTGTTAATGCTGAAAATGCTGAACACAACATTTTATGGCACTTAACAGCAATGCCACCTTTGCCATAACTCCCTAACTACTGAACCTAACATCCCATTTATGCAGGGGGGCTTGCCTGACCAACAGATCATTAAGAGAGAGGATTAGAGACCATGTATATTGTTTGGAAAGAAAGCAAGATTGTAGTGCGCTAGCTAAGCATACACTTTTAGAAGGATCTGACCATGTATTTTATTATCAAGTATTGCATGTACAATATCCTAACATTAGGCTGGGTGATATTGTTAATCTAACAGAACAGGCTGAGTTAAAATGGATCTTTAGACTGGCAGCACACAGGGGGAGGGGTCTAAATGAAAGTGTTACTATTAAGCCTGTTCTTAAAGCCAGAGCCCTCCGGTAGATGGGCTCAAGATTCATATTTTAAGGGTTTTATACATATTTATTTTAGAGTTATGTATCATTGTAAAGTTTATGTTTTTGTTTTAGTTGGTGCACTTTTTGCTAAGTGTTATATAGGATACTTTGGTATCTAATGTGTTCTTTATGTTTTTATAGAAGCAGGTTGTTTCAACAGTACTACCAAGTAGTAATTTTAAGATTGAGCTAATTCGGTTAATTGAATCATTGCTTGATTGATGTTTGCTATATAACTGATGATGACTGCTTGATTTTGTAATGTCTGAAGAAGCAGAGAGTATCTCTGCGAAAGCGCTCACATTTTGTTCTTTGAAATAAAGAAGTTTTAACTCAGCATTGACGTTTGGATTATTAGCTGGAAAAAGCCTTCATCCTGATTGAACTGCTGCTTCCTTTTGGTGGTTATTTTATATTTTCTGTGGGATTTTATCGTTTTTTGTGGATATATATATATGTGTATATATATATATATATATATATATATATGTATATATATATATATATATATATATATATATATATATATATATATATATATGGATGTATATGTGTGTGTGTGTGTGTGTGTGTACACAGTGGCAACATACCATTCAGCATCGAGGTACATTTAAATTCCTAATGCTGGAATGACAGTCTTGAATGCTTTTTAATTGAGCGTCCAAGTATAGTTCCCTGAAGACATTATCAAGAATTCTCAAAGATGTAGCAACACATGAGTTTTAATATAGTTACTGAATAAGAGGTATTTACAAGCATTTAACAGTGGAGGCTTGGCTTGTTGCATTACATTTGATTTCCATAACGAGAGGATATATGACCTTTGTTTAGTTTGCAGAATGCAGCACATCTCCAAATATGTCTGTACTGAATTTTTATTACATTAGATGTCAAAAAGTATATATATATATATATATATATATATATATATATATGTGTGTGTGTGTGTGTGTATATATATATATATATGTTTACAGAAAAATAAACTTTATTGTCAATGGAAATATGCATGACAAAAGCTCCATGTACTGTGGAGCAGTATCGTGGAGCTAGATGCAACTTTTATCGGCTTTTAAATCCCTAATGGTATAATGGCACTGATAGGTGCAGTTTGTTTTTTTAAATAATTCAGCATCAGCAAAACACCAGTAAGATATCCTTGTGATTATTCCTTAGTCCAAGATGCCATGTTGTTTACTTAACAGAATCTAGTTATATTTTTATTGTATAATGAAATGAATATTTGCAGTCTTGCTAGCATTTTGATTGGCTTACTGTATGATATGGAATTTGTTGACTGGTACAAATATTGTCCAGGTTTGGCAGGTGTGGGAAATGTTAAATGAACAGAATATTATTTGCTTATGTGTTTGAATGTATTGATGTTTACTGATATGGTGAGCTGGAGTGTCTATAGAGTTTTCTTTGGATGCTACAGGTGTATGTATTCATGTGTGGACTAGATGTGCACAGAGTGGGGTTGTAAATCAGTTGAGTTTTGTCTGCTTTATGCACTGGAAGGTCACTGCTGTTCTGATTTCTGATTATATACAGATAGTTGCTCTGTACTTCAAGATGATGTCTTTCTTTGTGTTTGTGTGACCATGGAGTTATTTATATATATGCATGTGTATGTTTGTGTGTGTGTGTGTGTGTGTGTGTGTATGTATATATATATATATATATATATATATATATATATATATATATATATATATATATAGTTAAAAAACATCATTAAGAAGTTTGAACATACAAAGACAGGATGTCCTAAATATTGAACACAGAAAAGTTCGAGAAAGGAAAAATATTTCTTTCCTGATCATCACACTAACCTCAAATTCATCTGAATAATGGCAATGTTACAAGGAGTTATTTTTTTAAGTTAATGTGCAGGGTTAGTGTTTGGGGAAGGGGCAGCATTCAGGTTAGGATTTTCATCTATTACACCTCACTCACTTTCATAACAAAACAGTCACTCAACATTTTGAATGTTTAACTGTCCGTATATTTGATATTAAGCACCGTTCCTATTACTCATTGACAAAATGGACATTCAGTCAAATTGAGGGAACACAAATATGTTGGGGGGGGTGTGGGGTCTTGCCCTTCTCACTGGTGGTGCAGGAGGGTTTGGTCTCAGTGAGAAGCACTTTGTGCTTTTCTTTTTCTTTTATAGATAATATTTTGGATACCAGTAGTTTGGGCAGTTGAATATTTGTACAGTCAGTGTTGCTTTGCTGTTTGGGGGATTTCTATTATACTTTCAATTTTGTTAATATATAATCATCTTAATACAATTTCCTCAAAATGTTAATAAAAGCCTCAAAGGGGGACTACTTCATGGTCTTGTATGTGGTTCTACTATGAACTGTCAAGTAGCATCTAGCTGATACTGCAACTGGATGAAGCAACCTGGTCAAAGCATTGAGTGGGCAAAAAAAAAAACTTAGTGCATCTTTCATTTCTTACATAGGGGACTTAATCTTCCCACACCCCTTTTGTTTAAATATATTTACTTCATGGTCACATTACCATGGGGAAAACAGAAAAGCCCCAAAACTTTGAATCACTACCGGTACATGAATAGAAACCTCACAGGTAGTGATTTTGAAGGGGAAATGTAAAGGTATTGGGAGCAAATAACTAGGCAGGGAAAGATGATAGAATGGGAAGATGCCAATAATTTATTTGGACTGCAGGCTAGAGATTACCTTCCCTATTAGGGATTGATATCAGAGTATAGGCAAAGAGAAAGAGATAGGGAGGTGCTAAATGAAAGATCAGCACTGGTAGAGTTTTTAATAGAATCTAGAACAGAAGCTGCCATTAAAAAAGGACTAATTAGTAGAGCATATAAATATTGCATGTTAACTATGAGAATCTATCATAGGAGATTAGAAAGGATTGGGAGGAGAGACTGAATAAGCAATTCACAAAAAAACAATGGGGGAGATATATGTCTGTCTCCCAAATATGCAACAAAATCTAGAAGATTTATGAATTTTGCCTGGAAATGTTTACATAGATATTTTTATACACCATGTAGACTCCACAGAATTTTTCCTTGGGCAGACAGTAAATGTTGGATGTGTAAAGGGGAAGAAAGAGATAATTGGGAACATATTTTCTGGGAGTGTGGTGAGTTGGCAGACTTTAAAGATTCCCTGCGGGATGTACTGTCAGAAATGCTGGGTAGGCAGATTTGTCTGAAGAGGGAGATGATTTTTCTGAACTATGATACAGAATCAGAACTGCCTAGACATGGTAAGGCTTTGCTGTGTCTAATACTGGTGGCTGCCAAAAAAGCAATTATTAGAAAATGGAAATCTAAATCTAAATCAGCTATACTGGAAGCAGTGAATATAGTAACAGAGATAAAACAACTGGAACTGAGATCTTTAGAAAAGGGTAGGAGCAAACTACATAGGAAAAATGGGATTTGTGGAACAATACATACAGTGGGGGAATGAGATCTAAAAGGTGGCAGAACTTAAATGAGTTATGTAATGCTTGAGTGAGAAAGATTGGGTAGAAATGAGCCATGTAATGTTTGAGTAAGAAAGATTGGGTAGATTATAAGTGATGTATATAATGTTTGCAACTGGGAGTGTGTCAGTATGGTTTGTGATGTAAAATACTTGCAACTAGGATTGTGTCGGTGTGGTTTGTTTTCATTTGTATAAATGTATGATTGCCTCTTTAGTAAGTGATGGTTTAATAAAGATGTTCCTTGTTTAAAAATGTCAGGAATTGAATAATTTATGTAATATTGCTTAGGTTATATGATATATAGCAATATATGTGAAGTATAATGTTCAATGTTAAGTTGTCTATCTCGCCTTCATTCTTGCTGGATGGGTTCGGAGCCGAACCTCGGCTCCGACTCGGCCTTTTACTAAAGCTCGAGAGCTATTTACTGGCTCGAGGCCTCCCCTTATCCCACAATGCTAGGTGTCAGATACCCAGATCTCTTTTGCCGATTCAGCTACGAGGTTGCATTTTTTACTGGCTCCAGGTCGTATAATTCTTTTATTACTTCTTATAGTCAGGATTGTTAAAATTTTTAGATCTTGTTTGCTATTAGTTTAATCTAATCTTGTACCCCCTTTAGATCCCACTTAAAAAACCTTTTTTTCCTGTCATTACAGAGTCCCCCCCTCCCTTCCCTATTTAGGGTAGTGTTAGGCCTTTCTATTTTTACTTATATATTGTATTATATATACATAGATAATTGTTGTTAGTGTAACTGTTAGTTATAGTGTTTTTTTGATATCCTTATTCTTATCTAGTGCGTGTGTGTGTGTGTTTACTGTTTTAGGGCACTAGTTAAATTTTTTCCTTGGTATCTCTTTGTAATGTCTTAAGATACCAAGGTTTCAGGTTTCAAAAAGTATGACTCGTGCTGTCAGAAGATGTCTCTGACAGACGGTCACACTTCTTGTGTTTATTGTTTGGGCCCCCTACACCTACAGGACTCTTGTTTGGTCTGTCATGCCTTCAGTCCGAGAGTTCTGCAGGAGCATAGGAATAAGCTCATTTTGAGGGGCTTGTTGAAGCCAGAAGGATCCCCGGCCAAACCTTCGTCGGGGAAATCCTTAAAGCCCGCCAAACCGTCGGCTCTCTGTTCAGAGCCGACACCGAGCGGAGCTTCTGCTTCCTCGCTGGTTCTGGCAGGAACCGACACTTCGAGGCCTCAGTCGGCTCCGACTCTACTATCGGAGCCTTCTCTGAGTCAAAAGCGTTTGAGGTCTCCCTCCTTAGAGTCCGTTCGCTCGGCTCCCAGGTCCCCATTACTACAGTCGGAGCGGAGCCATAGATCCTATTCCTCTCGGTCCTCCAGGTTATCGGATCATGACTTAGAGAGGGTGGTCAGTAGGCTCCTAAAGTCACAGGCACTGGCCAAAATGTTGACTAGCCCTTCTCAACAGACTGTGGCTATCCCTGTTGCTTCAACTGTTCCTCCTCCAACCCTACCAACGTGTTCGGAGCCGGAGCTCATTGGGGCTCGAATCGTCAGAATGACGGAGCCGATACCACACCTTTCAGCTCCCTCATTGGCTCCGATCTCTTCATTGGTTCCATCCTTGGAGGGATCCGGGCGCCGAGACTCCCTCATCGGCTCCGAGGGGGCAATTGGCATAGGACCCGCAGGTGAGCTCAGCCCCGACATCGGCCTCGGAGCCGTCCCTCTCGGTGCCGGAAGGGGTTCACATTTCTTCGGAACGGGGACCGTCTTCTCTGCCTGATAGGGGCGCCTTTGAGGTCATGAGGAGCGTGCTGACTCCGGTGTCGGCTCCACGATCGACCCCTTCGGCTCCTCCCCCCATGGTGCCTGCGTCGGTCTCTGTCCACCCTCCTGACCCCAAGCGTGGAGAACAGGCGCTCCAGGTAGCCTCATTGGGGGTATCTTCCTCTTCCGAGGCCTCCCCTGATCATTCAGAGGAGCCCCCTCGGAAGAGAAAATGTAAGAGGAAACATGTTGACTCCCCCGAGTCATTCACCTCGGACACCGACTTGGAGGATTCGGAAGGGTCCCCAAGGTCCCCCTCTGAGGATGTATCCTTTTCAGACATCCTTGAGATCCTAAGGCAGAGGGGGAACTGGACTGCCCTTAACCCTTCCAAGGACGAGTCGGTGTACCTGGACGCATTTGGTTCTCACCCTTCCACCTCCTGGGTGTCTCCGCCTTTCGACCCACTCATGGAAGTGGTGGCTCAGAAGGCGTGGACGGCCCCGGACACAGTGGAACCAACTCCCCGCAGGCCCACAAAATTCATCACAGCCCCGTCTGATAAACAGTTTCTTACGAAGGGTGTCCCTGTTGATGTCATGGTGGTTGCAGCAGCCACTAAGAAGGAGCTGGCTGACCCTTCTGTGCCTGTCCATCCACCTAATAAAGAATCTAGGACAATGGACAGGTACGGGAAGCGGATGTTTTCTTCAGCGACCTTTTCCATGCGGTCGCTGAACTATCTGTGCCATTTCACCCGCCTTCAAAGGGATCTCCTTAAGGAACTGGGTGATATCCTTCAGGATCCATCTGCTGTGGGGTCTCAGGAAAAGATTAACTCCCAGCTGGCAACTCTTAACTCTATAGTTAACTCCTCCATGCGGCTCATTTCTTATGCAGCCGATGGGGCAAGTAGGGCCGCAGGCACAGGCGTGGCTTTGAGAAGACATGCCTGGATGCGGTTATGTAACTTTGCTGACCCCTTTAAGGTTCCTTCACCAATACCCCCTTTGATGGTTCGGCTTTGTTTGGACCACAGGTGAAGGATACACTTACCGGGTGTGAGCAGGAAGGCAAGACTCTCTCTGCCATGGGAGTCCATTTTTCTACTCCCTCTAGACCATACCCTAAAGGTCAGAAGAGTGGAAAAATGTGGTTTCGCAAACCCCAGGGAGTCGTGCCTGACACACGTAGCGAGTCTCCCTCCAGAGGCAGAGGAGGGAACAACAATAGACGCCACCTGAGGGGCAGAGGGGGTCCGCAAAATCAGGGTAGCAGGGAATCCTTCTCTGACAAACCCTTTCAGCACCCCTGAGGGACTGCCCGACTGTCCACCTTCGGAGGCAATCGGGGGAAAATTGTCACTGTACCCAGAAGCCTGGCGACTCCTCACACAAGACAAATGGGTACAGTTGATCATATCCGAGGTTTACAAAATCCCCTTTGTCCACACCCCCGTACAAACAAACAAACAAGTCCCTTCCAGATGTTCCACCCAGTCTAAGGGAACAAGCAATTCTAGAAATTTCAAAACTGCTAGAAAAAAGAGCCATCCAACCAGTCCCAGCAGACCAGCAAGGATCCAGGATTTACTCCAAGTTCTTTTTGGTACCAAAAAAGACAGGGGACTGGAGATCCATTTTGGATCTCAGCAGGTTAAACAAATCTGTTCAAAGAACAAAGTTCCGGATGGTCACGCTTCAGTCCATTCTACCCTTTTTGGGTCAGGACAATTGGATGTGCTCTATAGACCTTCAGGATGCATACTACCATATCAAAATGGACAGACACTCCAGAAGGTTTCTCCGCTTCCGGCTGGGAGCCAGTCACTATCAATTCAGAGCCCTGCCCTTTGGTCTCACCACAGCCCCCAGGGTGTTCACCAAATGCATGGCAGTGGTTACGGCTCACCTGAGACGGCGAGGATTACAGGTGTTTCCATATTTAGACGACTGGCTCCTAACTGCTTCTACCAGAGCATCAGCTAATCCGAGCCAGGGATTATACCATACAAACTTGCTCCGAGCTAGGTATCTCTATAAACTACGAAAAGTCTGCATTGTCACCTTGTCAATCTATAACCTTTATAGGTGCCATTCTAAATACAAAAGAACTGTTGGCAAAACTTCCATTAGAAAGAGTATTAGACATACGCCGACATGTTCAAACATTACTACAGTGCAAAAGAATTCAGGCCAGATTTGTACTGAAAACCTTGGGTCTCATGTCAGCAGCAATCACATTACTTCCCCTGGCTCGATTTCACATGGGGATTCTTCAATGGATGCTTTTTACCCAATGGTCCTTCCAACAGCTTCCGATGTCTCACAACATAATAATCACCCAATCATGCAAAGACCATCTCTCTTGGTGGATGGTCTCCCCTCAACTTTTTCAGGGTACACCGTTTGTCCTTCCTCCTCCGGTTGCCACGGTGACAACGGATGCCTCCCTGATCGGGTGGGGGGGCATTTTCAGGGCAGGACTGTCCAGGGCACTTGGCAACCCCTAGAGTACCACCTGCACATAAATGTCTTGGAGATGAGAGCGGTACTTTTAGCGTTGCGAGCTCTTCAGGACTCTCTACCTACCGGGACTATTGCAGTTCAGACAGACAATATGTCGGTAGTCTGGTACATCAACAAGCAGGGCGGAACCAGGTCCTATCCCTTATGTTGAGAAGCACTCAGACTCTGGCAGTGGGCGATCTCCTCTCAACGGTTTCTGATAGCAACACACATCCCCAGGAAATCCAACGTCATAGCGGACAGGCTAAGCAGAGCAATTCTTATGCCTCACGAGTGGTCTCTCAATCAGTCAGTAGTGAAAAAAATTTTCCGCAGATGGGGTCAACCTTGCTGCGACCTTTTTGCAACCCCTGACAACAGCAAGTGCAGTGACTTCTTCACTCTCTTTCCCATCCCAGGCCATTCCCCCAGAGACACTCTAGTTCACAATTGGCCCCGGGGTCTTCTCTATGCATTCCCTCCCTTTCCCTTAATTCCAAAACTGATTCAGAAAGCGACCGCTTTGGGATCCAGGATGATTCTCATTGCTCCTTACTGGCCTCAACAAATTTGGTTCCCATTCCTGCATCGTCACCTGCTGGAGCAGCCCTGGAATCTGGACCCAGTGCCAGACCTCTTGATCCATCAGTCGGGCGAGCTGCACCATTCCCTTCGCTCTCTCAACCTCACAGCTTGGTTGCTCCACTTCCAACCTTAGCCAGGCTTCCACATATTTCTCAGTCAGTGCATGAAGTCATACTGTCTTCGCATAAGTCTTCTACCAGGAAGACTTATGCTAGTAAGTGGAAACGTTTTTCCCTCTGGGTAGAGGCCAGGAATATAGACCCCTTTACAGCCCCTGTCCATAATGTGTTGGATTTTTTGGTGGAACTTTTTTGAGCAGGTTCCTCGTCTGCCACCATTAGGGTCCAATTGGCTGCTATTGCTAATTTTCATGTTGGTCTATCAGAGTCCAGTATCATGTCCCACAAACTGTGTAAGGCTTTTCTTAAGGGGACTATTTTACTTAGACCCCCGGTTAAAGATCCCCCTCCTCCGTGGGATTTGAACTTGATATTAGCTTAATTGATTCTCCCTCCTTTTGAACCTGCGGCTTCTTGTTCCTTAAAGTTACTCTCCTGGAAGACTCTCTTCTTAGTTGCCATCACCTCAGCCAGAAGAGTATCGGAACTTCAAGCCCTTTGTATTCGCCCTCCTTATCTTATTTTTCACAAAGATAGAGTTTCACTCAGGACTGATCCTGCCTTTTTACCCAAAATACCCTCAGAGACAAATCTCAGTCAGGCTATTGATCTTCCTGTCTTTTTTCCCAATTATTCAAACAGAGCTGAACAAAAGTTACACTATTTGGATGTTCACAGGCAATTACGCTTTTATTTGGATAGGACCAAGCAGACAAGAAAATCAGATCAACTCTTCCTGTCCTATGCTGAGGGCAAGCAGGGCCTACCAGTTTCTAAGGTAACCTTGTCCAGGTGGTTGGCCTCTATTATTACCTTGATCTACCAACTGAGACATAAGGAACTCCCTACAAAACCAAAAGCTCATTCCACCAGAGCATTGGCTACGTCGGTAGCTTTTCAGGCTAGACTTTCAATGGAATCTATTTGTGCTGCAGCCACATGGGCCACTCCTCATACCTTCATTTCACATTACAAGTTGGATGTGGCCTCCAGTAGTCGAGCTGATTTTGGTTCCACTGTGCTCAAGAGTCTGTTTCGATGAGCCACCCAGGGCTAAGGTGCTAGGGACGCTGTCCCATCCAGCCAGAATGAAGGCGAGATAGACAACCTAACATTAAGAAGTTATGTACCTACCATAACATTCCATGTTAGTTGTCTTCATCTCGCCTTCTTTCTTGCGTCCCACCCTCCATCCCCCTAGCCTGGGCAGGACTGAGAGGAATCTCTTTTTGAGGCCTTCTTCCTATGGTTGACTCCTTTTTAGGTTACGTCCTCCTCTGCTTGTAGCACTGTAGGTAAACCTTGTGGTGGGAATTGGTGTTTGTTCCTTTTTGTTAGGTTTTCGTTAGCTCTACCTAACGAGATCTGGGTATCTGACACCTAGCATTGTGGGATGAGGGGAGGCCTCGAGCCGGTAAATAGCTCTCGAACTTTAGTAAAAGGCCGAATCGGAGCCGAGGTTTGGCTCCAAACCCATCCAGCAAGAAAGAAGGCGAGATGAAGAGAATTAACATGGAACGTTATGGTAGGTACATAACTTCTTATTTTGTTAACACTGTTTGATTACTTTTGTATGGATGTAAATTTGCTTATGTCACAAGTGATAATTCAATAAAGGTGTTTAAAAAAAATCAAAGAGTTGTAACTAGACAAATTGTACTAGACATGTAGTAGAATCATCCATTTGAGCACAGATTCTGAATCCAAGGTTTAAATATATTTGACAGTGACAGCCTGGCATGTTGTGTTATACTTTTGTTCCCTATAACATCCATTTGAGATGAGGAATTCCTTATAACATCCATTTGAGATAAGGAATGCAGCATATGTCCAGAATATTTGTGCTCAGCACCCATTACATCAGAAATTAAAATTGCATATATTTCTCATGAATAGGGATGTGTTTTGCCACTAGACATACAGTATGCTCCCACTAAAGTAATTTATACTTACATAAAGTGGTGTGCATTGCATGGAGCTAAAGCATATTTAAAATCGTTCAAATTTTGTGATTCACTGTTACAGTGGTCCCTTCACAAAGATCTGCCATTATGGCAAGTATTTTCACACAAATGAGCCAGCTCCAATGGTGTACAGGAATAAGACTCTGACAATGCCCCAAGTAACCTGGACTCAATCAGCAGTTTAGGCATTTGACTGAGCTAGCAGGGAAGGATGAGAAGGCCATCCTGGATGAGGGCGAGAAAGAGGTTGCCATGTACTGCCATGATCAATCAGAGGAGCATGGCAATGCAAATGAATGACCTAGTGTGGGTATTAGGCAGATTAAGATGCCATCTGATAGTAACCTTCAATGCATGTGTGCAAAAATATTCACTCATATGGGGCGGGCAATTGTGGGCCTCTCTGTTGGCATAGATCAGACCCCCACCCCCCACCCCCCAGAGATGGAATTAGACCATTGCAAATGCCCTCTGCCAGGATGCCTTTGAGGGTACAAGATAAGGAATGCAACATCCATATTTGAGTAGAGTCTTGACATATTAAAATCTAGTCAGTTTATTACACTTAACCTTTACTTTGATTTACTTCCTTAACAGTTAAAGTTCATCCCATTTAAAAGAACACAATTTTTCCCTAAACTTATCAGTTTAAGTTGCTTTATAGTTCTGTTCCACATTACCGTTTGTTTCATTTTCCTTTGCTAGCTGCATTTCTGATTACAGGGCTATATGGGTACATTTTGATGTAGGGGATTTATTTATATGTATACTTTCAAATTTCTTTTTACTAAAATCTGTATTTTAGTCACTGTTCTTTTTTAGCCTGGACTTTAACAATGTGTTCTAAGTGACCTTCTCTCCTAAATGCTGTAGGCATTCTATTGTTTTGTTTACCTTACTGTTCCTTTTTAATCATGCCATTCAGATAGCTCAAATAATGAGCAGTCCTCAACTAGAGTCACTGTAACATTAATTCATAATATTGTCTGCTCTTCTTTGTCTGACTGAGGGTTCTGCTAACTGTTCCTCTAATAAGAATAGTAAAGTAAGGAGTATGTGAAGTTGAAGCCCTGATACTGGGAGGTGGTGCAGGGTGGCTTGCCTTCCTGCAAAAAAAAAACGTTTTTTTGCTGTTTTACTTTTGTGGCGAGTATATGCTTTACAAGCATATGTGCACTTAAGCTGTCAGTTTCAGGCTGTTATTTACCAGAGAATTATCTACTTAGCTTTGTAACAGCAAGGATTAATATTGAATCCTTTATATACTACTCATATGGCAGATCCTACTACTACTCCCTTTTGATGTAATCTCATATTTCTGTATTTATGTCTTTATCACCTTCACCATTTATTGGAGAGTTATTCTAAAAAAAATACATATCTAGTATTTTGTTTATTAGAGCTTTGATCTGTTTAGTCCATATGCTATACTACTAACAGCAAGTTCAAAATACATTGCTAATTTAGCATGCACAGAGTCTCTATGCAGATTAGTGAAACTAATGATAAAACTGGAGTTCATGCACTGAATTGTGTTTGTGATGCTGTAAGTGCTTCTCTAAGATTATGTGTTTCATGGGTAGTGTGACAGGACTTGCAAGAGTCAGAGCTGAGTCAGATACTGATATTAAGGCTCAGCTTTTAAATGCACTAGTTTGCTGTGATATTTTGTTTAGCCAACCAGCTGATGACATTGGTGTAGACCTCAATCAGAAAGGAAAGATGAGATCTTCCTTTAACAAAATTTGTAATCCACGTCACCCGTGGATAGAGTGGAATTTTGCAGCAAATAACAAAGCCTGTCTATAGGAAGGGAACACTGTGGACTTAGACACTGGAGAGGAAGTAGAGCCACTGCCACTAGTACACTAGAAACCAGAGGAAAAGGGCATGTATAATCAGAGATTCTTTATATGATTGCAGTATGAGAAGAGTTAAATATTATGCAGTAGAGTTCATTCAAAAAACACAAATGCAGTCTGTTACACTAAATGGCTCCATATCATTTACCTGAAACGTTGCCCCTCTCACATGCTCAGTGTCCCCTCCCTTTAATCTTTTTAACACTGTTATTCTCATTATCACTGTGGACCAAATCCTGGAAGATGTCACCAAAACTAAACCAGGCTGTCTTGCTATTAGCACAAAGTGTACTATTACTGGACCCTCCTTCAGATTTTTAATCTCAGCCTCTGCACGGGTTATGTGATTGAAGTAAGAACCGTGCGTTCAGTCTGAAGACCTTTACCATCCTAGCCAATAATCCATATTCAGATGTTACCCCCAGCCTCAGTGAGAGCAATACAAGATAAAATTTGAGGCTACCCATCCAATTATCTAGGTTTATCCTGTAAGTGGTATGGGTGCTACTCTTCTTGACATGTATTGGAAGCTTGTTCCAGAGGCAGTGGATACATTGAGATATGTCTCTAGCAAGCCAATGTGTCTTATTTATCTGTTGATGAAGGTTTTATTGCTTTAACCAGTTATTTGCAGAACCATTTATTCTGTGTAAGAGTAGGAAGTCAAAGAAGGTTGGATCTTTCATGTCTCGAAAGGCTAGACAAATATCTCCATGTAGGAGTCTAGAAGAGATTGAGGAAAGAGAGAGGTCTGGTAGTCTGTCCTGATAGTTTAAGATTTTTGCAACCACTGATCTTTTTAGCTGGGAATCTTTGAGATGTCCTTCCATGATTACTGTTTTAGTATTACTACCAGATAGGATATTCTGCCAAGAATAATTATGGACAGCAAGCAAAAGGCATCTTCCTGTTGTTGCATTTCTGATGTATGACCTAAGGCAGAAGGCTTTTGACCCTTCTTTTGTTTCCTGAAATAGAGGAAAGGGATTCCTCATTCCCTGAACAGATTCAAGAGTTTGAATTTATAGTGGAATGTGAAGAGACAGATGCGGGTTTCTGATCTAGATTCTTTGGAAAGTGTGGTATTTGATTCTCCATGTGAAGGATTCTCTTTCTCTGGAACTATTTCCAATGTTAATTTGATTTTTTCAGTTGGAAAACAGTGAGGTTTCTTAATCTCTTACAAATATTATGATTTGTTGCAACTAGAACTTCCAAAAACTTCATCTGTCCATCTAATTCTGTCTACCTAGGAGGATGTTTTTGTCACATCCTGCAATTTCCCTCATAGTCACTCTGCTGCCCCTAAAATAGGATATATGTAAAGTTCCTCATTTTTTTATGTTTTTATGCAGTGATCCCAGACCTGACTCAGCAGGTATTGATTCATAAAATTCAGCTGGTGCTAAATATGCTGTTAACTCTAATCTCTGTTGTTCTGATAAGGGTAGGAAGGCTTTTTAAACAGCTTTATTATATTATCAATTAAGATATAGACAAACATATATTAACAGAAAAGAAAACAAACCATATTAACATTTTCTATTTACATCATGTATGTTTTCTTTCTTCATAACTATCATCAGTCCAACATTACATAAATTGCTAAATTCCTGCCTTCCATTATTCTACGTGTTGTTCCCACAATTTTCATTTTGTTTTTCTATGTAATTTGCTCCTTCCCTTTTCTAAAGATTCCTCTCCCATTTCTTATGTCTCTTTTATAATATTAGGTGATTCAATCCAGTTGGTTTAGACTTTAATTTCCATTTTCTAGTAATTGCTTTTTGGCAGCCAACAGCAGATAAACTTGACAAAGCCTTACAATTTCTGGATACTGAAGATCCTGTGTGCCACCTCAAAAGAATTGATGTTATGTGATCTTATCTCGCCTACATTCTGTACTGATGGGCTCGGAGCCGATCCCTCGGCTCCGACTCGGCACGCTATGCTATAGAGCGAGGCCTCTTATTGGCTGAGCCATTTCTTATCCCAGGATGCACCACCACTAATCCCCCAGATCTCGTTTGCCGCTTACAAGCTAAGACGTGGTCCCAACTTGGCTGGGCTAAGTACTTCTTTATTTAGGCTTTTCCTGTCAGGAATTTGCTTGTTTTGAACCCAAAAGCTGTTTTAACAGCTATTGTTGTGATACGAGTGTGTATTTGATATTTTTGTTGAGGAATTTGTGTTTTTCGTCAAGGGAAGGTTTCCCGTGTTAGTTAGAGGGGCCTTCCCCTTTTGATATTTGCTATTCTAGCTTTGTTTTGTGGGTCAAGTACCCGTTTAAGTTAGAGGGTCTTGACCCTCCCTTTTGTGTTTTTGTTAACTGTATTATTGTATTAAAAAAAAAAAAAAAAAACTTTATATTTCTTTGAACTTTAAACTACTAGTTTTGGTGTACTTTCTACCTTTAGACATGTCTAAATAACATAGACCCTCCGGGTTTAAAAAGTGCGCGAGGTGTGGTTATAAGATGTCCATAACGGACGACCACTCCTCGTGCGTTTATTGCTTAGGCGCCAAGCACCTACAAGAGTCATGTAGCGTGTGTCACGCCTTTTCAAGAGTCCTCCAGGAGAGGAAGAACAAATTAATCCTAAAAGGTTTAATAAAGCCATCCTTCGAGGAGGCTTTATCTTCATCTTCCTCTCCTTCAAAAAAGAAAAAAGCGTCGGCTCCGACCAGTCTGTCGGAACCGACTGCCAAAAAACCTAGGCAGGCTTCTCCATCGGCTCCACGGACTTCGGAGCCGAGGGCGGAACGGTCTGCCTTGATGCCTCCAGTCTCGACCCCTCTGATTTCGGAGCCGAGGACTGGGGCATCGAGAGGCGGGTCACCTTCATCGGCTCCACTGATTTTGGAGCCGATGAAGGTTGCCAGCTCAGACTCTTCCCCTTCGGCGCCGAAGTCTTCATCGGCACCGAGGGAAATTGCCTTGAAATCTCCCTCGGAACCGATAATTATAGAATCCATTCGGAGCCGGTCCCCTAGCCCTATGGAGCCGATGGAGAAATCGGTTCGGACCCGATCGGTATCGTCCAGATCCTCCAAGATGTCTGATTCGCACATCGACAGGGTGCTCCTAAGACTCTTCCAGTCTCCGGTGTTCTAAAAGTTAGTTTCGGCTCCAGCCCATTCGGCTTCGGAGCCAATGGTCCACCTTGCTACTATGGTTCCACCTCCAACAGCCTCGGCACCGTTGGAGCTGGTGCTGGTGGAACCGGTGGAGGTTTTAGGGTCGGGCCCGACCCTTACTCCAACTCCGGCTCTTGAGTCGGAGTTCGGTACACGGACTTCTTCCATCGGCCCCGGGGGGGATGCTTCGGGACTGATGTTTTCGGTCCCAAGTCTTCCTCTCGGTGCATCGGCTGCGGGAGCGCCGTCTACCGTCGTGGCCACGGAGGTGGGACCCTCCCAGGATTCTGGTGGTCCCGCCTTCAGGGCTATGAGGAGTGCGTTAGCCAAATCATCTTTGGCTACCTCCACAGTCTCCCCAGCTCCTTCCCTGCATACCGAGACTGGGTCTTTGGCAGTCCCCCTGTCCTTAGACAGCAGAGCCCCGGGGCCTGAGGTTACCCCCACTGGGGTTCCCCCCCTCCTGGAGGTCCTTCTGAAGCTTCTTCGGAAGAAACCCCCAGGAAAAGATCGTGCAAGAGGAAGCACGTTGACTCCCCTGATGAGTCTCTTACATCAGACACTGATCTCGATGATGCAGAGGGGTCCCCTAAGTCGTCCTCGGATGATGTCTCCTTTGCAGACATCCTGGAAGCCCTTAAACAACGAGGCGGCTGGCAGTCCAAACCCCCTACTGCTGATGAGTCGGTGTTCCTTAAGGCCTTCGGGGCTCAGCCCTCTGCCTCCTGGGTGTCTCCGCCCTTCGACGAGCTCTTGGATTTGATCTGTCGAAGGGCGTGGGAACACCCGGACTCTGTGGAACCGGTGCCTGCTCGTCCTAATAAGTTCCTCTCGGCACCCCCTGAAAAAGAAAAAGAGTTCCTAACTAAAGGTGTGGCTGTAGATGCTTTGGTGGTGGCATCTGCTACCCAGCAAGATGTAGCAGAGGCTTCAACGTCCGTCCATCCTCCTAATAAGGAGTCTGGGAGCATGGATCGGTACGGAAAGCGCACCCTAAGTTCAGCAGCCTTTACATTAAGGTCCTTGAACTACCTTACGCACTTTACCAGATTTCAGAGGGATCTGATTAAAGAACTTTCCGATACCCTCTTGGGTAACCTGCCTGAGGAGCTGGCCCAGATGGTTGGCTCTCAGCTGGCTACACTGTCATCCATTTCAAACTCGTCCATGAGGCTCATTTCTTATGCGGCCGAAGGGGCGAGTAGAGTGGCGGGTACAGGCATTGCTCTACGGAGACAAGCCTGGCTCCGCCTGTGTCATTTCGCAGAGGCCTTTAAGTCTTCCTTTGCCGACGCACCCTTTGATGGGTCCTCCCTGTTTGGCCCCAAGGTAAAGGACACACTGACCCGCTGCGACCAGGAGGGTAAGACTCTGACTGCCGTAGGGGCACGATTTTCCACTCCCTTTCGGCCTTATCCCAAGGCTAAAAGAGGAGGGAAAATGTGGTTCCGTAGATTTCAGAAGCCTTACCCCTCTCAGCAGGATGATCCCCCTTGCAGAGGCAGGGGAAGGGGAAATTCTTCCGGAAGACGCCGTCCCAGAGGCGGCAGAGGCCCTCGCAACACTGGAGACCACGAGTCCTTTCGTGGCTCTTCAGCCTTTCACAGTCCCTGAGGGATTGCCCGACTGTGCAGCTCCGGAGCCAGTCGGGGGTCGTTTTTCGAGGCACCTAAAGGCCTGGGAAGGTATCACTCAGGACCGATGGGTGCTTCGAATTATCACCGGAGGTTACACCATCCCTTTTTCTCACTCTCCACCTCAGCCCAAAAAAATCCCGGACCCGCCACCCAGTCAATGGGAAACTGCAGCCTCAGAAGTTTCAAAACTGCTGCAAAAAGGAGTCATCCAACCGGTCCCTGCAGACCAGATCGGATTAGGGACTTACTCAAGATTCTTTTTGGTGCCAAAAAAGACCGGGGACTTGAGACCCATTTTGGATCTCAGCATTCTAAACCGTTCAGTCAAAAAGTCCAAGTTCTGAATGGTCACCCTACAAACCATTCTCCCATTGCTGGAGAAAGGTGTTTGGATGTGCTCCATAGATCTCAAGGACGCTTATTACCATATCATGGTACATCAAGCGTCCAGGAGATATCTGCACTTCAGCATAGGAGGCAGTCATTTTCAGTTCCGCGCACTGCCCTTTGGTCTCACCACAGCCCCTAGGGTGTTCACCAAATGTTTGGCGGTCGTGACTGCTCACCTGAGAAGTCTAGGATTCCAGATGTTTCCATATCTAGACGACTGGCTCCTAACTGCCACCTCCAAGCATCTACTATTGCGGAGCCTACAAGCCACGATATCACTGGGCAATTCCCTTGGAATCACCTTCAATTGGCCAAAGTCTGTGTTGCTGCCATCTCAACGCATAAGATTCATAGGGGTAGAGATAGACTCAAACCAAATGCGGGTCTATCTACCTACAGACAGAATACAAACCATACAGGCTCAAGTTCAAGCCTTACTTCCCAGATCCAAAGCCTCAGCCAGAATGGTCCTGCAGCTATTGGGATCCATGTCCGCCACGGTTCTTCTAGTCCCCCTGGCAAGGTTGCACATGAGAATTCTCCAGTGGCTTCTTTCAGCTCAGTGGTCCTTTCAGGAACTCCCTCTCAGTCACCTCATATGGATCACGGAAACCTGCAAACGGGACCTTCTCTGGTGGCTAGTGCCCTCCAATTTGGATCAGGGACGACCCTTTGTTCCACCTCCTCCTGCAGCCACTTTGACCACGGACGCCTCCCAGATGGGGTGGGGGGGACATTCCCTGGGCAGGTCAGTCCAAGGCAAATGGCAACCAGAAGAGACCCTACTTCATATCAACATCCTAGAAATGAGGGTGGTGCTTCTGTCCCTTCAAGCCCTTCACGATTACCTCCCTCAGGGTGTAATTGTCGTTCACTCAGACAACATGTCAGTTGTCTGGTACCTGAACAAACAGGGAGGGACCAGATCCTATCCTCTTTGCAGAGAGGCCATGAGAGTCTGGGAATGGGCAGTGTCGACCAAACGCTTTCTAGTGGCTACTCATATCCTGGGCAAGTCCAACGTGATAGCCGACAGACTGAGCAGAACCATCCTCTCTCCTCACGAATGGTCTCTGAACATGACAGTTGCAAATCAGATTTTCAGCAAATGGGGAGTTCCCTGTTGCGACCTCTTCGCGACTCCACTGAATGCGAAGTGCAAAAAATTCTTCTCCCTAACCCCGGCCCCGGGGAAGAGACCCATGGACGCACTAGCCCGTCCTTGGCCCACCGGCCTGCTTTATGCCTTCCCCCCAGTTCCTCTCCTTCCCAGGGTGATCCAAAAGGCATCTCTCTTGGGGAGCAAAATGATCTTAGTTGCTCCTTACTGGCCTCGTCAAGTATGGTTTCCCTATCTTCGGAAATATGCTCTGGAAAGTCCATGGTTCCTGAATCAGATCCCAGACCTTTTGGTTCATCAGTCGGGACTATTCTACCAGTCCCTACACACCTTAAAATTGATGGCTTGGCTCCTCCTCTTCCGACTATAGTCAGGAGTCATACATTGGATCCAGAAGTTGTACACATCTTATCTTCAGCCCACAAGTCTGCTACAAAGAAATTGTATTCTAGCAAATGGAAAAGATTTGCTATTTGGGCTCAACTCCGGGGCCTAGATCCCATCACTATTCCTGTATCAGAAGTACTAAAATTTTTAACTTCTCTGTTCAACCAAGGTTCTTCAGTCTCTACCATCAAGGTTCAATTGGCAGCGATTTCCAATTTTCACGAATCTATAAACCCACCTTTAATGAGCAACAGATTGTGTAAGACCTTCTTGAAAGGTGCTGCACTTTTAAGACCTCCGATTTCTCATCCTGCTCCTCCATGGGATCTCGATGTGGTGTTACGCGCCTTAACTTCCTTCCCCTTCGAACCGGCAGCGACATGTGATCTAAAATTTCTATCGTGGAAGACTGCTTTTCTGGTGGCGATTACTTCTGCCAGAAGGGTTTCAGAGCTGCAAGCTTTGTCTGTAAAACCTCTGTACTTGGTTTTTCACAAAGACAGAGTATCTCTCAGGCCAAATCCTTCCTTTGTCCCTAAAGTTTGTTCCAGTTTCTGCCTACAACAATCATTAGAACTTCCAGTCTTCTTTCCGAAATATTCTAACAAAGCGGAATTCATATTCCACACATTAGATGTCCACAGGCAGTTGCGCTTTTATTTAGATAGGACCAAACAAACAAGGAAGACAGATCAGTTGTTTGTATCCTTTGCAGGCAATAAACTGGGCAAAGCTGTCACAAAGGTCACTATTGCCAAATGGATCAGGGACTGTATTACTCAAGCTTATTCCTATTCTAACAAAGAGCTTACCACCTCTGTCAAAGCTCATTCTACAAGGGCTATGGCTACTTCGATAGCATTTCATTCTAAGCTTGCCATTAGTGACATTTGTGCTGCGGCTACATGGTCTTCCCCGCACACTTTCATTTCCCACTACAAATTGGATGTGGCATCTAGAGGACGAGCTTCATTTGGTTCCACAGTGCTCAGGAGTGTTTTCCAATGAGCCACCCAGGATTTAGGTGCTAGGACGCTGTCCCATCAGTACAGAATGTAGGCGAGATAGGATCACATAACATCTTTTAGTTATGTACTTACCATAACTTTAGATGTTTGGGATCCATCTCACATTCCCAATAACCCACCCTCCTTCCCCCTTCCTTGGAGATCAGAGGATATCAGAAGGTCCGAATCCTGTTGTTTCATCTTGAAACATCTAACAATGTTATATAAACAAGTTGTGCATGTGTGCATGAATGCGGACAAACAAGATCTGGGGGATTAGTGGTGGTGCATCCTGGGATAAGAAATAGCTCAGCCAATAAAAGGCCTCGCTCTATAGCATAGTGTGCCGAGTCGGAGCCGAGGGATCGGCTCCGAGCCCATCAGTACAGAATGTAGGCGAGATGGATCCCAAACATCTAAAGTTATGGTAAGTACATAACTAAAAGTTTTGTTAGTTACTGCCATTTGGTTACCCAGTCCAACGTTTGCTAGCTACCTGAGAAAAATACTTTGAAGCCTGCTTCAGATATAAAAATACCTATGCAAACACTTTCAAGAAAAAAATCCTAAACCTTCTGAACTTTGTTGCATACTTGGGAGCCTTACATATGTCCTCCTTTTGCTCGCTTGTACATTGACTTTCCAGTTTTTCTTCCCAATCTTTCTAACCTCCGCTCATTGATTCTCATTTTGCAATATTTTATATTACCTACTATGTATCTCCTTTTTAACAGCAGATTCTGTTCCAGATTCATCTAAAAACTCTATTAGAGCAAGTCTTTCACTTAGGATGCCCCTATCCCCTTTTCTTTGCCTATATTCTGATATATGTCCCTGGTAGGGAAGGCAGTCTGTAGCCTGCAGTCCGAACATCTTCTTGGCCTCATCCCACTCTATAACATTTCCTCTTGTAGTTATTTGCTCCCAGTACCCTGGTTACTTTGCCAGTTTTCTCCAGTAAATTCCAGATCCCTCTTGCCTGTTTTGTGTATCCCTTCTTGCAGTCATCCCTGTTGGCCAAATCTCATTTCTCCATCCTTATGTTGACTTAGTTTTTAGAATACTTTCTGCTTCTTTATGAATATAATATTCTGTATGGCTATTTTATTCTGCTTAGTAATTTGCATCTAAAACCCCATTTTCTCCTTATTTTTTGAACTTCCCCCACTTCATCATCATCCCTTTGCACTTTGAATTATAACCATCTGCTTGTGTTATGTATATGAGCCATAACTGTGTAGCTCTGAAATATTCCTTCAAATAAGGTAAACCTAAACCACTTTGTTCTATACTGGAAGGATCAACTTATCCCACTTAAGCCTTACCCTCCTCCCCTACCAGAAAAGGTCCTTCAACTCTTTATTAATTATCGTCCACAACATCTCTGGTTGATAAAATATATATCTGACTATACATAAAGCTAAAGGAACTGAAAACATTTTCACTACTTGTATCTTACTATACAAATCCATAAACAAAAGCTTACAGTTTTTCAGTTTTTGTATTAAATTTATAGTCTTTTCCCACATATCTTTAGCTGTCATAACAGAAGCCATTTTATTCCATAGTTTCAAATACTTCATCTTATCATGCCCCCGTAAATATGGGTATTGCTGAACCAATTTATATATGGGTAAATAATATACAACTAAAGCCATCGTTTTATATTCATTAATTTTAAATCCCCCAAAGTCTTGAAATGGTCTCAAAATGTAATGTCCTTTTAAGGATTTATCAAGTACAAAATAATTTCATCTGCAAATAGAGCCATTTTTCTTTACTACCATACCATTATATGCTTGTAGTTCTGAGTCCTTTTTTCTTTGCCACTGGCTGTAAATATAAAGGAAAAAAAACAAAGGGAAGTGAGAACACACCTGCCTGGTTTCTCTGTTCAAACACAACTTATCAGAGAGGAACCTTCCCACTTTAATTCTCATCTTGGATCCTTGCTATATCCACTTAATTAACCTTATTATTATATTGGGGAATGCAAATGCTTCCATTCCCTACTCATAAAACCCATCTTATTCTGTCGAATGCTTTCTCTGTATCAGTACCTTCCAACAATAGCAGTATTTTCTTATATTTTGCTCCCCTCTGGATCATCATTGATCTATTAATGTTGTCAGATGTTTGCCTCCCCTCCACAATACCACATTGAGTCATATCTATCAATTTGGGTAGCACATTTACTGTTCCTTTAGCTAGTATAGACATAAACACTTTGTAATCATGGTTTAAAATTAAAATGGGTCTATATGAAGCTCGGTCTGATGGGTCTTTACTATTTTTGGGTAATACAGCCACCACAGCTTTCTTAAAATTTTTGGTGCATCCTCTCCTTTTCAACTACTGTTAAATAAATTCTTCCAGGTCTTTATCACTTTCTTCCCTCCTAACGTCCATACTTTCAGAAGAATACCATCTGTTCCTGAAGTCTTTCCTGAAGATTGATTATATGTCAACATGTTAGCTCATCTCTTCCTATCTTACCTCTTAGTTGCTGAGCCTCATCTACCTCTAACGTGGCATAATTAAGTCTTCCATAAATATTTACATTTATGCTCTTTTTTGAGTTCCACATCTCAGTAAAATTTCCAAAATATCTCCAGGACCTCTAAAAGATCTGTGGTTATTTTTCTTGTGATAAGTACCCTAAGTTTGGTGACAACTCTTTCTACTTTCTGTTTTTTATTGCCTTAGTTACTATGCAAAATTTTTTGTGCTCTGTAGTTGTTATCAAAAATAGTTGCTTGACATCAGTCTTTCAAAACTTATATTATTCAAATACTTCCTTATTTTCTCTTTAACACTTTGTAGTTGCAGTTCTTGTTATGTGAGATTTCACTTATTCTGCAATAATGTAACTTTTGTTAGTCCTTCAAAAGAATTCCTGTTACTTCTTAACCCTATGTCTTTCTCTTTTATTTCTATCCTTTTTTAAACTCCATTTTCATTTTAACCTACTCACTAGCTATCAGTTCTGAATATATTTCTGCCCTCTCTAATAACTCTGTGATAAGTTCCACCACCTATTCCTGACTTTTTAACAGGTAGGTGGGAAAGCACCAATGTCTCATTTTTGCTTCATTACTCTGTATTTGTATCATAATTTTTACTGGTGCATGATCTGAAATAGTTATTTAATGTAAGTTGAAGCTTTCAATTAAATGCATGCGTTCCTGTGAAATACAATTTCTATCTAGTTTAGTCAAGCTAGTGTACACTGGGGGATTATATGTAAATTCTGTTTGAGTTACCACTACTGAATTCAAGTCTTGTATACAAAATATTACATCTATCCTGTTTTGTTATATTTCCCTTCTTGGTTCAGCTGATGCATCCTCACTACTGCACATCAAGTTTCTTTCCCCAGCTATGAATAATATTCTCTTCTGAAAGATGATTATTTCTCCCAAATTTTTCTTAAGCTCAATAATAGTAATTTTTGGTGGAATATAAATACATGCTAGCATAATCTTCATCCCTTGCCAATAGCCTGTTACTGCTGCATATCTACCATTACTGTCTTTTTCATCTTCTATCACGATTGGAGCCCCTCTAAAAATCAGTATTATTAATTCCCCTTTCCTTTGTCTGTGATATTCTGCTGAATATCCATCCTGAAATTCTTTCTTTGTCAAATTCATATACTCAATGCTTTCAAAATGTGTCTCATTCTATTTGCACTCAGCATTTCTTAATATAATTCAATATTCTGTTATTTTTGTCTATACTTGTAATGTTATATATGTTCCAAGATAATATTGATAGCTCAGCTATTATGACAAAAAGCTATTATTCATACTTATTATACATGACAGTTTTTAATGTATATTTCCATCCTTTATCTCACATGCAAATACTAATGTTTGGGTGGTTTATCTTTTATACAGTTGTTTATTCTCATCTCCATTTGAACTTATCTCACATTTTTCATGCCTTTTTGCTTTAATGAGAACCCTCAATCAAAAACTAAAAACAAACAAAAACTAAATACATTTTCAGAGCACCCCATTCCCTGTTAACTTACAGCAAACAGAGAGAACTGTGTACATGTTCAAAAAATGAAATTTAACCCGCTCTATTAATGATTGTCCCAAACTGGTAGCTGCACCCACAGGCATTACCTAACCTAAAATTAAGGTTACCCATTCCAAAGTACATGTTACTCTCTATGTTCCCACATACACTGATTGCTGTTTGTTTTTTTCTTATCTCTGTTCCCCTCTCAGATGTGAAAAACAGCATGTATTCTTTCAGAGACATTAGGTTTTATCTATAAGAAAAAGTGCACTGGCTATATCTAAATAAAACCACTGTTAAATGTATTAAAGTATTAAGGCTGCTAGGGAGGCTTATGTCTGTTATTCATTTCCCATAACTTAAGACTTTATTTTTCACTGAACTGCTTGCTGTTGTACCTTTAACTTTTGCATTTTCCTCAGCAAAGAATGCTCAGAACTCTCAAAGACTAATTGCTTGGAAATGCAGACAGATTTTTCTATATAAAAAATAGTCAACAGTGAGACGAAAAACAACTAGCATCTCTGCAGATGTATGTAAGAATCTTTGTAAGTTTTACTCAGAACAGAATACACAACTGCCTTCAGCTTCAGACTTCTTGATTCCTACTGTAAACATTTGCTAATGGAAAGAAAGCAAATTACTATCTTTGCAGATGCATTATGTCTTATTTTACAAGCTTATTTGCTTACAAAAACTCTTCTTTATAGCTTAAGCCAAGGACATTAATCTAGACATCTAGACTTGTAAAAGTAAGAGAAGTTATCTTCATTCTGCATATAATGTAATCAATGCATTTTACACCCCCCACCCCAGAAGCCCAAGATCACAGCATATTAACCTAATATTGTTTCTCTCCAGCCTTTCTTTTCTTCTTATACTGTAAAGGCTATATTTCATAGAACTAAAAAAGTATTTATTTATTTTAATATCTTTAACACATACAATTACTAAAAAGACTCCTTCCACAATTAAAATACTCCTTATTACACACTATACAAAATGCGTTGCTATATAACACACACTATATATCATAAAATATTTATACAACTAGTAATAACACAAATTGTTTTACTTACAGTTACTTTTTTGCTTCCTGTTAGTGTCCTACTAAGCATTAATGACATAAAGTTGTGTGTATGCTTTATAGTCCACCCACATGTTTAACAAAGTCAGAAAAAGTCCAGTCTTTCACAGCAACTTTTTGTGGCAAAGCCATATTTCACAAATGTGATTGGCACTTTTTATAAGGTCCCATTTATCCACTAATTTCTGTGTTGCTGGTCTTCATTCTGGTCATCTCCATCTCCCAGTACCAGAGTCTTATTCATGTCCAAGGTACTACTGATTATTCTAGTCAACCCCTGTGCTTTTTTTCAGTCTTTCAATCATTTTCCTTTGGAACATTTGAAAAAGTTTCACTGGCAAAGTACTTCTATAAGATTTATTGCTAGAAGAATGACAAGAAGAGTCCCCTTGTTTTGCTTTCTCACTTTTTGTTGGATTTTTTTCTAATTTTCTCCTAAACCTGTTCCTTATCAAAAAAATGTCTTTGATCCTACAAGAAAAAAAATATTCTGAAGACAGATAAATACAGCAGCTTGAATCTCACATCTGCCTCTAAATGTTCGCTGATCGATGGAATAAATTTACTTCTCTTCTGCCTGGTGTACAGTGAATAATCATTTTCAATAAACACTCTGCTGTCAACAGTCATGTTGTGAATTCCAGTAATGCTGCTTCTTTATGCTTTCATAAAATTAATACAGTCTGTTCCTTCCAGTTTCTCTGGTACAGCAGAAAATCTCAGGTTTTCACTGCTTACTTTGTCTTCTAACTCTACCATTTTTTGAAATTGCTCTACTTAAGAAGTCTCATGCTCGCCCAACTTTTTTTAATGTCAGATGACTGATTTTTCAAGTTTTATCAGTTCATCTGACTAGCTAGTTAAAGCTTCTTCTGTTTTTCTAGCCTTTTATTATTTGACCTGATATGCTCTTTACATGCTTCATTTTAATCACTTCTGAATACATTTGATTTATTTTTTAATGTAGTTTCTAGCCGGTAACTGAATTTTACTCAAGCTGACAATATCACTGCTCTTATTCCTCACTTTCTTTTTTACAGTGGGAGAGCTGAAATTAATCTGTTCATCAGTGTGCACTATTTTGAAAGCCCAGAGTTAGTTTTTATGGAAGACTTAATTATGCCAAAATTAGTGGTAAATGAGGCTCAGTAACTAACAGTTAAGACTGGAGGAAATTAAATAAAAGTGGTGGCGTATAATCAATCTTCAAGGAAGTCTCCAGGAAGAGATGGTATTCCTGTGAAGTTTGGACGTTAGGAGTGAAGGAAGTGATAAAGATCTGGAAGGTTTTTTTAAAAGTATTTTAAAAAAGATAGGAACCACTAATATTTTGGAAGAAAGCTGTGGTGGCTGTAATACCAAAAGATGGTAAAGACCCATCAGTCCCAGCTTCATATAGACCCACTTCAATTTTAAACCACAATTATTAAGTTTTAGTGTCTTTAATAGCTAAAATAATGGCAAAGGTGTTGCCAAAAGTAATAGCTGCAGATCACTGTGTTTTTTTGGAAGAGAGGCTACCATTTGACATTATTAATAGAACAATGATGATCCAGAGGAGAGAAGAATGTAAGAAAATACTGCAGTTATTGGTGGGTCTTGATGCAGAGAAAGCATTTGACAGAATAAGCTTAGATTTTATGAGTAGGGCAATGGATGCATTTGCATTCCTTGATACAATAATAAGGTTAATTAGGAGGACATATGAATGATCTGAGGCAATAATTAAAGTGGCAGAGTTCCTCTCTGAAAAGTTTTGTTTGAACAGAGGATCCAGCTGCGGTGTCCTCCTTCCTTGCTTTATATTTAGTGCCTTTGGCAAAAAAATAAGGAACTCATAAATACAAAGAAATAATTGGTATGTCAAGAAAAATCTGGCTTTATTTGCAGATGATATTATTTTGTACTTGATAAATCCAGAAAAGGATATTTCAGTTTTGTGGAACATTTTGAGACTTTCTTGTCTTTTTGGGGTATAAAAATTAATGACGATAACACAAAGACTACAGCCATAATGTATGTATCCACACAGAAATTAGTTCAATAATATCCATATTGATGGGGACACAAGAAAACTATGTATTTAGGAGTATGAATTAAAAAAAGATTCTGTTATAGCAGCTAAAAAGAGACTAATTAAAAAATAATAACAAAACTAAGAAACTGGAAGCTGTTGTTTATGGATATGGATAGTAAGATACAAACAGAGAACATGCTTTTGGTACCTTTAGGTTTATATATGGGGTTATAATAGGAGGGGATTGGAATGCAGTCATAAATCCCAGTTTAGACCGTACCAGCAACTCCCCCTCATATAACTCTCAAGCTTCTACTGCTCTGGAAGAACTAATGTCTGACTTTAATTTCATGGATACTATTGTCTTTGGTAATGACTTTTCTAAAAACAGTATGTACACTTTCTACTCTCAGTGCCATAAATCATGGTCACGTTTAGACTTCTTCTTAATCTCTAAATTCTTCTCTAAATTCAAGAACACACTAAGGTGTGAGCCTAGGCTATTATCTGACCATGCAAAAATCTCCCTTATGATTATCTTCACATCTGCTATTTCCCCCCATATGAACTGGTCCTTTAACAATAACCTACTAAAACACAAAGAGATTGTAGAGAGAATTAATAAGACATTGTCTGAATTATACGCAGGTTTTGGTAAATCTCAAATAGCGCTTGACATACAATGGGCAGCTTGCAAGGCTGAATTAAGAGGGTATCTGATTAGCAAAGCCACATTCTTTAATAAGCTTAATAAAGAAAAAGAATCTGGTCTTGCTCTAAGACTAGCTTCCTTGGAAAGAGAATTTAAAACACATCCCGACTCCAAGCTAGAGAAATTGATCAATGCGACACATAAAGAACTATGTGAGCTACATTTATATAATTACTCGCTACAGGAACAAAAACAAATTGCAACCTACTCTGAATGGGCACAAATCCCATCTAGAACCTTGTCTAGAATACTCAAAAACAATAGCGGCGCTCCGACAATCTCCATCTTGCAACATAAAGGGGAAATATACAAAACAGATTGCGAGATAATTAAACTTTTTCATGACATATATACGGACATATATAGCAAGAACAAACACACCACCTCTAATCTGCAGATGGATACATTTCTTAATTCCATCATCTTCCCATCTCTCAATCAGGATCAAATATCCATCCTATCAGCTCCACTTAATACTCGAGAGATTCAAAACGCCATTAATAAACTTAAAATAGGCAAATCCCCTGGCCCGGATGGCTTCACTACTAATTTTTTTCAAGACTTTTAATTCAAAAATTGCCTCTATTCTCCTAGAAGTCTTTAACTTCATTATAAAAAATGGAATCACTGACATACACTGGAATAACTCAAAAACAATCTTACTACTTAAAAACAATAAAGAAAAAACAGACCCACATAATTACAGACCTATTTCGCTTATAAATGTTGATATCAAAATTTTCTCTGCCATCTTAGCTAACAGACTTAAACAGGTATTACCACATTTACTATCACCTGATCAAGCTGGGTTTATGTCCAATAGACATACATGGGACAATACACTAACACTAGACTCTCTTATCCATTTTACTAAAAAAGAGAAAAACCCGTTATATGCCTTGACCTTAGACGCATCGAAAGCATTTGACAGGGTAAACTGGGACTTTCTGTTCTCCACGTTATCACATTTTAATATACCCACAACCTTCGTAGATATGATCAGAACTCTCTATTCAAACTCATGCACGTATCTATATATAAATAAAAAAAGATCTAATCCCATCCAGATTACTAATGGTACAAGACAAGGTTGTCCACTTTCTCCCTTTCTCTTCAATCTATTTATTGAACCTTTTTTCCTATATCTTACTCAAAATACACATCATACTATTCCTAAAATTCTCAACACACAAGTAGCATTATCGGCCTTTGCTGATGACTTAAACCTTTACTTCCAATATCCTAACACAGATCTGCCAAAAATATTAAAAACAATTACTTCTTTCTCTAAGGCCTCTGGGTACCAAGTCAATGATAAAAAATCACATATTCTCCCAATAAATCCTGAGGCGCATAAACCTTTCTTCTTCCCTGAATCTTCCTTCCACATCTCATACAGTCTCAAGTACCTTGGCGTCAACTTTGAACACAATCAAGCCTCTATGCTTCAAAATAATTTGCTAAAATCATGGTCTATCATCTGTCAAGACCTACAAAGGTGGAAGCTATTGAACTTATCATTTCTTTCAAAAGTAGCTATTGTGAAAATGAATATTCTACCCAGACTCCTCTATCAATTTAGTGTGACAAATATAATTATATCAAACAACCTCTTTTCACAGTTTGATAAAACATTGATCAAATTTCTCTGGTTCCCTAAGAATGTTAGGATTTCTTCTTCCAAATTAAGTCTCCCCAATGAGAAAGGTGGGGTGGGCCTTCCAAACTTTCATCTTTATTATCTGATTATTTGCTCTAATAAACTATGGTCCATTGCAAACATGAATAATAAAGCCCAAACCCACTACCCAGCGTGGTTAAAGATATGGCACAGACATATTCTATCTAATAAAATTAATCCTAAGGCTATTCCTTTCTTATCACCCACTTCTTTGAATAGCTTAAAACTATCCTCTCTACTGAAATTCCAAATAAAACTTTTTCAAAAGCTGATTAAGGACATTAATCTTCAACTTATTTTACCTTTTCTTCAACCACTACACCTCAACCCAAATCTTAAAATCAACAACAAGATGATAGATCTTGCTGATTTCCCTCTCATCAAAGACCTTAAAGTATGGGATATTTTTAAACATAAATCTCTGTCTCTTGCCGAACTACGATTAATTCTCAAGGTTAATAACAAGTATTCGGTTATCCTACGTCAACTCAGGGAACTTATTTCTTCACAAACCAATAATATAGTCCCTGATATACAGCTAATGGATAAACTAAACCTAATTATTAATACAGTTGCTAGTAATAATAAAACAATTTCTTTGTCATACAAATTATTACACCCATTACTTTACAAAGGAAACTGTCTATTTTCCAAATACTGGGACAATCAAAATCCTCCTATTACAGAGGATCAAAAACTACTAGCCATAAAAACTAGCATTGAACTATCCCCCTTCAAGAAATTCTTATACACTCAACTGATGTTGAATAACAATGCTTACCTTACCCCTGTAAGAATTAACAAATTTAACTCTAATAGCTCTCCTTTATGTACATGCTGTTCTGGTGCGAGAGCTGACCTTCTACATATTATGTGGCACTGCAATAACTCCCATAAACTTTGGTGTTCTCTCAAAGTGCGTCTCAAAAAAATGGGTTACTATAACTCCACTCTTTCATGGGAAACGGCTATTCTAAATATTCCCCCTCATGGCCTGCCTAAATTTCATATCCATATCCTAATAACGCTTTGTTACCTCATAAAACTTTACATCACCTATAATTGGTTAGATCGCACCAAATTATGTTGGCAGGGATTTAAAAATATGGCCATCAAATATATCTCGGCCCAGAAGTTCATCATAAATGGACCTAAGAAGAGAGCCTACTTCAGTAAACTTTGGAAAAGCCTGTTTGAAGTAATCCTATGTGACTAAGCTATGGTTAACCTACAAATTTCCTTTTTTTTTTTTCCCCTACATACTTTATCCCTTGTTTTGAGGGGTTTCTCTCTCCTACTACAAGCCATAAGTAGGGCTGCTAATATTCAGTCGTATAAGTAGTGGCACTGTTGCTTTCTCCCCTGTTTAGCACTGGTAGCATTGTAAATATTGTTCAGTTTGGGTTTTTTTTTTTTCTTTGTTTTTGGCTGTTAGTTTGTGTACTATGCATACTGCAAGATATTGTACTTTTTTCCTACGTTCATTATAAACATGCCTTTTGGTTTCCCTTTTTTTCTAATATTGTTGCAAACCATCATGTGTGTAATATTTGTGTATTTCTCATTGCTTGTACCATCATAAGTATGCATGGTTTTATTATAAAAATAAAAATTATTTTTGGAAAAAAAAAAAAAAAAAAAAGGTTTATATATGGGGTCAAGCATATTTTTTATCAATGGGAGGAAAAGATGGGGGCAGTAATTAATCTAGAGATGTGGGCATTTTATTCTTCTGGGAGGAGAAGAGGGCAAGAGTTAAGTGGGATAAGTTGATCCTTTCATCCTTTCAACAGAACAAGATTGTTTAGGATTATATGATTTGAAGATATATTTTAGAGATCCACAGTTAAAGCTGATGTGTGTGTGTGTGTGTGTGTGTGTGTGTGTGTGTGTGTGTGTGTGTGTGTGTGTGTGTGTGTGTGTGTGTGTGTGTGTGTGTGTGTGTGTGTGTGTGTGTATATATATATATATATATATATATATATATATATATATATATATATAGATAGATATATACACACACACACACACACATATGTGTGTGTGTGTGTGTGTGCGTGTGTGTGGGTGTGTGTGTGTGTGTGTGTATATATATATATGTATATATACATATATATATATATATATATATATATATATATATATATATATATATATATATATATATATATATAGATATATATATATATGGGTCTAGGTTAGAAGATCGGCAGCCGACATCACCGACAACGGATTAGCGGGCGCCAGATGATCGACACTCGGAAGACCGACGCTATGGATGAAAATGCCGACGCCAGGGATAGTGACTTGGAAAGAAGGCTGTGTGAGTATGCGGTGGTGACGGACGTTAGGGTGCGAGTAAGGTAAGTGTGGATAGTGACAGTCTGTGGGGATAGGGGTGGGTTAAGTGAGTTAGGGTTAGGCGGTTAGGTAAGTGCGGTAGTGGTATTCTTTGGGTTAGGGGCGGGTTAAGTGAGTTAGGGTTAGGGCGCGGGTTAGGTAAGTGTGCAGTAGTGGCAGTTTTTTGGGTTAGGGGCGGGTTAAGTGAGTTAGGGTGCGGGTTATGTAAGTGTCTAGTGGTAATTTTTGGGTTAGGGGTGGGTTAAGTGAGTTAGGGTTAGGGCGCGGGTTAGCTGAGTGTGCGATAGTGACGGACCTTAGGGTAAGGGTTTGGGTTAGGGTTGTACATAGTTGTGTGTGTGAGGTTTAGTGTGGGTTTGTGAGGATTTTGGTGTGCTTGTGTTCTGTGTGTGGTTTTTGGATAAGGGGATGTGTTTTGTTAGTTGATTGTTGTTATTGTGGTGTGTGCAGTGTATGGGGTTTCGTGTTTGTGGACCGTTGGTTACTTGTTTGTCGGGCATGTGAGGTGTCGTGTTTATGGTTTGTCGATAATGTGGTGTCGATGTTTCTGTTGTCGGTGAAAGTGGCTGTCGATCTTATGACCTAGAACCATATATATATGGGTCTACCTGAAAACACCGACACGCAAAAACACCAACGAGATAACCGACACCACAAAACTGAAAGTTCAGAAACATGAAACTTCACATGCCCGACAAACCACAATCCCGACAAGCAACAAAACAAATCAAATACCTTTTCTGTAAAACACATACACAACACAAGCACACCAAAAACCTTACAAACCTACACTAAACCTTACATACACAACTATCTATGCACTAACCTTAACCCTAACCCTAAGGTCCGTCACTATAGCACACTCACCTAACCCGCATCCTAACCCTAACTCACTTAACCCACCCCTAACCCTAAAGTCTGTCACTATCGCACACTTACCTTACCAGCACCCTAACCCTAACTGACTTAACCCGCCCCTAACCTTAAAGTCTGTCACTATCGCACACTTACCTTACCCACACCCTGACCCTAACGTCTGTCACTATCACACACTTACCTTAACATGTCGGTGTTCTCAGCGTCGGGATTTTCAATCATCGGTCATCTCCATTGTCGATCTTACGGTGTCGGTTATCTCGTTGTCGGCATTGTCAGCATTCTGTGTTTTCAGGTAGACCTATATATATATATATATATATATATATATATATATATATATATATATAGATTCACTTCATAATCTCGAAATACTAAAATCTTGAATTTCAGTTTTTCGAGACCATGAAATCGAATCCACACAACACTGAAACACCAAAACCGTGAAATTCAAAACACCTAAAACACAGCACGCACCAGACCACACATATATCACAACACCCACATTGCAACATAAACAAACAAAACAACACACATCCACGAACCTACAACACAAATAAGCATGGGGGTAAGCCTCCTGCACCCCCCCATGTGGGGGGCTGTGCCTTCCTCACTTATATATACTATCTCCGAGATCCCACAAACAGTACAGTAAACAAAAGCAAACACACATACACACACATTCTACAGTCCCTCACACACACATCACACATATCAGCACACACACATACACTCAAACTCCCACCAAAAACCCTTACAAAACACTCACTGACATAATACCTAAATCCACACATGGCACCGCACACCATCCACATACAATCCCGGACATTACGTAGCATAAAGCCATAACTGCAAATTTGAGATATTCAAATTCGTGATTATGCACTTTCGCTATTTTTCAAACTTCGACTTTATAGTCTCGAGATACTGAAATTCGACATTTCAGTCTTTCAAGATTATAAAGTGTTTTTATATATATATATATATATATATATATATAATTATATATGTATATATAATTATATATATCTATCTATCTATATATCTATATATATATATATATATATATATATATAAATTACAAGCAGATAGTTATGATAAAAATAGAAAGAGATGATAATGAAGCAGGGAGAAGTTCAAGAAATAAAGAGAAAAAGGGTTTTGGATCCAAATCCTTAAGGAGAATAATAACAGCCATATTAAATATTATATACATAAAGTAGCAGAAGGTACTCTCAGAACTAAGCCAACACAAGAATGGAGAAAGGAGATTTTCCCAATAGGGATGACTGCAAGTAGGGTTACAGAAAATAGGCAATAGGAGGATGTGATTTACTGGTGAAACCTGGGAAAGGAAGCAAGGCATTGGGACAAATATCTAGAGATGAGAGTTAATAGAGTGGGATTAGGCCAAAGAGACATTTGGACTGCATTCCCTACCAAGAATTGATATCGGAGTATAGGAAAAAAGTAAGGATAGCGAATTTTTAAGTGAAAGACCAGCTCTGGTAGAGTTTGTAATCCAGACTTGAGCAAATGGTGTTCTTAAAAATGGATAATTAGTAGGGCATATAAAATATTACATAACTATAAGAATCAGAGGAGGTTAGAAAAGACCGGGGAGAGAGACTGGAAAAGCAATTTACTTGAGAACAATGAGAAGACACATGTATGGCTCCCATGTATACAGTAAGCAAAGTCCAGAGGGTTTAAGATTTTTGCTTGGAATTGTTTGCAAAGGCATTTTATATCCCAAATAGACTTCATAGAATTTTTCCACAGGTAGATAACAAATGCTTCAGAGGTGATGGGGAGGAAAGTTGTAGCTGGAAACATATGTTTTGGGAGTGTAATGAGTTGGCAGATTTTAAAAATTCTCTACATAGTACTCTGTCATTAATACTGGGGGGGCAAATGGCTTTAAAACAGAATTAACTCTTTTGAACTGCAACACATGATCTTAATTGCCTAGACACAGTAATTCCTTATTACGTTTAATTCTGTTGGCTGCTGTTGCTTGCTAGGTCAAGATAAAACAGGTGAGCATCATGGGTTCTTGTTCAAGCAGATGTTCTTCATCTCCCATTGCTGCAGTCCTGACATATGGGGTACTCCGCTGCCCACAATCGGCCCGAATACCAAAGGGCTAGAACCGGCGTCGGTCATCGGCGCCCGAGACTGACGTCAGTATGTCAGTACAAATGCGCATGACCGACGCCATAACCTCAGTCTTTCTTGCCGCGTGGTCCTAAGCAGAAGCAGCATTTGCAAGTGCCGTTCGGCATTCTGGAATTGTCGGTTTTCGAGTTTCAGACCGGAGACCAAGTTGGGCTAAGTACCCCGTTGGGGACACTTTTGTCTTTTTCTTGCCTCAGTATTGACGGATGTCAGAAAAAGTTAATAACTGTATTTCTTGTGGGAAACAGATTCCTCATAGGGATTACCATTCACTCTGTATTCCTTGTTTGGGGCCTGAGCACGACGTTGTTGGGTGTCGGTTTTGTGCTACTTTTAACAAGCGTACTATTAAACGTCGGTTGGACTGTGCTAGGCTGGTGTTTGGTAAACGTTGTAATTACAACATGCCGTCGGATTCGCCGATGCCTGGTTCTTCTAAAAAACGCAAAGAGAAGGCTTTGCGGTCCAAACAGGATGAGTCGTCCACTCCGGACGCAGGTTCTATAGAACCACTGGCTACTTCAGCGGCTCCTTCTGACAGTTTACCAGAGTCTCAAGGGGAGCCTTTGTTACTACAGGAAGTGGCTTCTCCTGTTTTAGGCCAGGCTGAGGGTGCTTCTCTGTTGTCAGTGGTTCCCTCCCCTCATAGGGTAGTTAGGCCTCCTCCTTCTCAAAGCAAAGCCCATTCTAAGTCTAAGTCTGCCCCTGCTGGTGTTAGTCCCCAGGGTCCAGCTCCTAGGAAGCACATGTTAAAGATGGCTGAAGATTTGATTACTTTAATTGGGGTTCTATGCCCCCCCTGAGAAGAGGCCCAGGGTAGAGACAGAGTTGGAGGGTTTGGTTCAGTCTTCCAATGAGTCAGATTTTTCTGTGGAAGAACTTCAGGATTTCCCTCCCTATTCTGATTCGGAGGCTGAGGACACTTCTCCCTCTGCGTCCCCTCCAGAAGATTTTTCTTTCTCTGAGACTTTGCATTCCATGAGGGAACATTTCAAATGGGAAGGCCAGGATTATTCTGATTCTCGTAAAAGGCTAAGAGAATTCTTGTTTTTGCCTCAGCATAGGCCCTTGGCTATTCCCCCTGTACTGGATATTGTTCAGGATGTATTTTCTGAGGCTGCCCTTAACCCAGATTCTCTGCCTCCTGCCCCGGTTAAACCAGATAGATACTACAAGGTTCCGGAAGCTCACAAGTACTTATTTAAGAGTCCTAGGGCTGATCCAGAAACTATTTCTCAAGGCTCCAAAGGTGTTAGGGCTTCTGTGGTTAAAAATCCAGTTCCTCTGGACAAGGATGCTAGGGCCCTGGATAGGTGGGGTAAAAAACTGTATACCTCTTCTACTTTGGCTATGAGGGCTTTAAATTGTCAGTTTCATATGCTCAGGTATCAAAATTATTTGCTGGGTCAATTGCAATGTAAAGTAGATGCTTTAGCTGAAGGTATTGAATGTAAGGAGCTTCAGGATGTAGTGCATGCTTCAGACCAAGTTGGTAAGCATTCTTTGCAGTGTGGTTTTGATGCTTTACAGGCTTCTTCCAGGGTGGCTGCTACTAGTTCAGTTGTTCGCAGGCATGCCTGGCTTAAAGATCAGACCTTGTCAGAGCATGTTAAGCTCGAATTATGGATGCTCCTCTGCAATCTGATGTTCTTTTTGGCCCTCCAGTAGAATCAGTTTTGAAAAAAATGGAGGAAAAAGCTAAGTCTATGCAGACAGTTAAGGACTTTTTACAGGTTCAGCCCCCTAAGTTCAGTAGGAATTGGCCTGCTAAGGGTTGGTCTTTCCCCTCTTCAGATTATCGATCTAGGGGCAGATCGAGGCGTGGTAGGGGTAGGGCTTCCTCTCAGGGCCCTATTACTTCTAGGACTTTGAGTTCTTCTACCCCTTCTGCTGGGGAGGGCAGGGGTCAGTCCTTTCGGAAACAGTCCCAATGACCTGTGTCTTCAGCTGCCGGACTCTGCCCTGCTGGCAGCTCCTCTAGGAGGAAAACTGGGACTTTTCAAAAGGAATTGGCATTTGGTTACCCAAGACAAATGGGTATTGGACATAATAAATCGAGGCTACAAGTTTTATTTTCACACATTCCCTCCTTTCAAAGGTATGCTGGATGTGCCTCATCAGCAAAGACTGGAAGCACAGGCACAGATTTCTTCTCTGCTTCAGTTGGGAGCAATACAGGAAGTACCTTCTGCAGAGAGAGGCACAGGGTTTTATTCCCATCTTTTCTTAGTGCCAAAGAAAGGAAATACTTGGAGACCAATTCTGGATTTGTCCATTCTAAACACCTTTCTGGAAATTCCAAAATTCAAGATGTTAACACTGCAACAGCTGTTGCCTATGCTGGGCAAAGATCACTGGATGGTGACTCTGGATCTCAAAGAGGCCTATCTTCACATTCCTATCAGGCCCAGTTGCAGGAAATTCCTGAGATTTCGGAATGGGAATTTGCATTATCAGTTCTCTGCATTGCCCTTTGGCTTGTCTGCTGCGCCCAGGGTATTCACGAAAGTCCTGGCTCCAGTAATAGCTTTTCTCAGACTAAAAGGAATTCAAATTTATCCTTATCTGGACGATTGTTTGATTCTGGCTCAAGGCAAGCATGAACTTCTTCAACATCTGCAGTATGTAATGACAGTTTTAAGATGCCTAGGGTATTCTGTGAACGAAATAAAGTCCAGTCTAGTACCCTCACAAGAGATGTGTTTTCTGGGTGTCAGACTGAATACAGCTGCTCAGATGGCATTTCTTACCCCGGACAAACAAAGAAATCTTCACCTATACTTCCAACAACTATCAGTAATGTTCAGGCTGACTGCAAGGACAGTCCTTCAAGCCTTGGGGTTCATGGCATCTTGCATTCTAGTACTTCCCAATGCCAAACTGCATATGAGGAAGCTACAATGGTATCTCAAAAGCGTTTGGACTCAACACAGCCACGATTTGGACACTGTCATTCGGATTCTACCTTGCATTCAGAAGGAATTTCTGTGGTGGGCTCAGGAATGTCACCTAAACAAGGGGCTCTCTGTGACCCAACCAAAGGCAAGTCAGATTTTAACGACAGACGCCTCGGAGTCAGCCTGGGGAGCTCATTTCAGAGGAAAATGGATTCAAGACCTTTGGCCCCCAGAGCTACTTCACTTGCATATCAACATGAAAGAGATGCTAGCAGTTCAGTTTGCTTTGGAAGGATTCAAGAGCCTACTTCAACCAGGACTGGTGTTGATTCGAACAGACAACACGACTGTCATGTGGTACATCAACAAGCAGGGGGGAACTCATTCTTACCCTCTTTGCAGACAAGCAATGCTGTTATGGGAAACTGCTTTGAATCTGCACATCACTCTTCGAGCACAGTTTCTGCCAGGAGCACAAAATTCTTTAGCAGATGTTCTGAGCAGACAGATTGTGGATCCTCACGAGTGGAAATTGGACCCTCAGGTATTTCTTCAGTTGACTAGGGCTTGGGGAACTCCAGACATAGATCTGTTCGCCTCTCCTCTGAATTTCCAACTGCCACTGTTTTGCACAAGGCTTTTTCATCCAAAAGCCTGGAAAATAGATGCACTATCCTTCAGTTGGAGCAACCTTCACGTGTATGCTTTTCCTCCTTTGCCTCTTCTTCCAAAGGTGCTGTTGAAAGTCAGGAGGGACAAACCTTGCATGATCCTTATAGCACCGGATTGGCCTCGTCAGCATTGGTACCCTCTGTTGAGGAGCTTAATTCAAGGAACACCTTGGCCATTACCACGGATTCCTCACTTATTGTCTCAGGAAAACAATCATTTTCTCAATGTCAGGGTGCAATCCCTACACCTGACAGCCTGGCGATTCTGTTTTAGAGAAGGAGGGCCTTCAGCTCCCTCAACAAGTTTTGGATGTTATTTTGGAAGCCAGGCGTCCTAGTACTCGAAAGGTTTATGCTGATAAATGGAAGAGATTTTTCTTTGGAGTTCAGCTAAAGGCTTTGATGTCACATTGCCTAATTTGAGTTGTACATTGCAATATTTGACTATTTTATTGGACAAGGGTTTGTCCTTCTCTTCTGTAAAAGTGCATGCTGCAGCTATTTCTGCTCACTATGATTGTGACCCTCCTTTATTTTCACATCCATTGGTTAAACAGTTTCTTAGAGGGCAAAGAATATAAGACCCCCACGGAGGGCTCCTACTCCTACCTGGGATCTTAATTTTGTTTTGAAAAAGCTGACTCTGCCTCCTTTTGAACCTGCAGCTACGGCTGAATTGAAGTTGTTGTCTTGGAAGACTGCTTTTTTATTGGCTGTTACTTCTGCTAGACGGGTATCTGAATTACAGGCCCTCATGGCAGTGGAACCTTTTCTGATTTTTCACCAGGACAGAGTTTCCTTACGTACTAATCCTACTTTTCTGCCTAAGGTGATTTCTAATGTGGCATTGAACCAATCTATACATTTGCCTACTTTTTATGCTAACCCCCAAATGAAGGGGAAAAGTTTTGCATTCTTTGGATGTACATAGGCAGTTAAGGTATTATTTGTTCAGAACCAAAGAGTTCAGAAGATCACAACAATTATTTGTTTCGTTTGCTTTGACTTCACGAGGGAAAGCTGTCTTGAAACAAACTATTTCCAAAAGTGGATTGCCCATTGTATTGCTTTTGTTACTCTGTTACTCTCATCATGGAAAGGAGGTTCCAGTTGGGATCAGGCCTCATTCTACTAGGGCTACGGCCACCTCTACTGCTTTTTGAGAGGGTAGCTACTAAAGACATTCTAGAGGCAGCTACTTGGAGTTCTGTACATACCTTTACAAAGCATTATCATTTACCTCTTTATTCTAGGTCTAGGGCTGGGTTTGCCACTGCAATCTTACAGGGCATGTTAGCAGCTCCTAATGCTACTTAGTTGTCCTACCTCCCTTTTTTCCGTTGCTCTGGGATTCTACCCATATGTCAGGACTGCAGCAATGGGAGACGAAGAACATAGTACAGTTTTGTACCTACCATAAATGTAGATGTTCGAGGATCTCCATTGCTGCAGTCCAATTTTCCCTCCCTCCTTCCCCCCTTTTGTCTTTGTAGGTTGGGGTTTGGGTGGTGTTTTTTGCATTCTGACGTCTGAGGCAAGAAAGACTGAGGTTATGGCGTCGGTCATGCGCATTTGTACTGACACGTACTGACGTCAGTCTCGGGCGCCGATGACCGACGCCGGTTCTAGCCCTTTGGTATTCGGGCCAATTGGGCAGCGGAGTACCCCATATGTCAGGACTGCAGCAATGGAGATCCTCGAACATCTACATTTATGGTAGGTACAAAACTGTACTTTTTATTGTATACAAACACATCATAAATGAGATTAAGTAACTTTAACTTAAAAACAAACTAGCTGTCGTGCACATAGATGTTAACACTCTGGCTGCACCTTTAAAATGGCACTGAAGCTAACACATGGTTGGCATTTATATGCACACACAAATCTTTGAAATGCTTCTTAAAGGTACAGCACACCTGTTATTCTACATATTCCCTCTTTGAGAAGATGAGTTAGGCATTGTCACTGATATGAATGAATATGCAGTTTACACAGAAATGATTTTCATCATGCAATTATACAAAGCTAGATACATATATACAACTATGTCCAAGTTGTTGTGTATTTCACATTAAGCTTTTAAATGCGACCATATCATGTGACAAAATTTGAGATCTGGTTTAGCAACTGGGATTGTCTCTGTTGACTGTTCAATCTTAGGAACACTGAATCATCTGCCAGAACAGTACCAGGAATCAAGACATGTTCTGGAACAGGAATGCCATCTGGATTGCTCTGAGAGTTAGAGTCTTTATCACAGTTACAATGCTGCAGTATTGGTTCTGCTACAGCAAGAAGATGTCTGCGATTTCTCCTGTACTCCACACCCTTGGATTTAACAAAATAAGATCTTGGCTCTGCACAAATACTCATTACTTGACCAATCTGGTCGAAACCTTTCACTGTTTGTATCCTCATTGTCTCTCCTTTTCCCAGTAGACGAAGAAATCTGCTCAACTTGTCATAGCTGGATTTTTGGAAAGAACGCTTTCTAGATAACTGGGCTTTGATTGCTTGGTTGTTTGTAGCTTTAGGCCTCAATAAACTGGAACTGATAGGCAATGTTGTTCTGGTTTGCCTAGATAGAAGTCTTTGAGCAGGTGAGCCAAGTATATCATAATGGGGTATGTTTCTGAGATTGAATAAATAAAAAGAAAATATCGGTATTATCACGCTTTGACTTCTCAGGTAATTGCTTTGCACTCTGTACTGCATGTAGCAAGTCCATTTGATTGCAAATTCTCTGGACTACTATTAATATGTATGAAGTCCCATTCTCTGGCAAATTTATGAAACAATTGACTGGTGAATTGCGTACCATTGTCAGAGATTAGTTTCTGTGAACTGAAATGGACTGAGAAATGGCATTTCAACTTAGTAATGATTGTAGTAGAAGTGAGACTAGGTAGTAGAGCGATCTCGAGCCAATTTGAATAAGAGTCTACCAGTACTAAGTAATGTTGATTGTTCCACTCGAATATGTCAGTAGCTACAACTGACCAAGGTAGATCAGGGATTTGACTTAGCTGAAGCAGGTCTCTTTGCAAATGCGCTTTAGTACTATTACACACTGAACAGGAAGAAAGTACTCTATCAATGTCTTTTGCTAGAGAAGTCCAAAATACTAGTCCTGTTACCCTTCTATTAGTATATTCGGAACTCAAGTTTCCACACTGCAAACTCTGGATATATTCTTGTTGTAAGGAAGCAGGAACAACAATTTTAGGACCTTTGAAAATAATGCCATCTTCCATCAACAACTCATCTCTATAAGAAAAGTAAGATGGCACTTCTGGTGGCACACTAAATTGCTTTGCCAGTCATCCAATCGATATAGTGATTGAGCTTCTGCAAAACTGGATCAGTCATTATATGTTTGCTTAGCTCATCAAGTCTTGTGGTAGAAAAATTCTACAGACCATTTTGAAGTTGTACGTTTGCAGTTTAAGCATCATTCTTTGTAATCTCACTGGAGCTGAATGCATAGGCTTCTTTAAAATAGTACCCAAAGGTTGATGATCAGTTTCAATCTGGATTTTTTTACCATAGACATAATCATGAAACTTGGAACATACAAACACTATTGCCAAATGTTCTTTCCCAATTTGAGCATATTCCATCTCAGTCTGGGTAAGTGTTCTAGATGTGCAAGCTACTGGCCTGTCTACTTGAAGAATAACTGCACCTAAACCAAATTTCGAAGCATCGCAGGAAAGAGTCACTAGTTTGTTGACATCATCGTATCTTAATGTTGGTGAGGTAGCAATTTTCTGCTTAAGAACTTCAAATGTTCTGATGCTGATCTAGCCATGACCAAGTAACATTTTTATGTGTGAGCTCTCTCAAAGGCGCTAGTCCCAAGCCAATACTTGTAAACAAATGAACTACATATGTAACTACTGGTAGTCTGAATTTGCACTTCAGAGGATTGAGCTTTAAGTTCACTTCGCATGCTCTGTCTAGAGCTCTCTTAAGATTTCTGTCATGCTCTGCCTCACCATTGCCTCCGACCAATATATCATCTACTATTATGGCACAAGGATAACCCAAAGAAATTTGTTCCATTGCATGCTGAAAGATTTCAGTTGCAGAATTTATTCCAAATGGCATCCCGAGGTATCTTCCAAATGGGGTACTGAATGTAGTCAGTGATGGTGAGCATCTTGGGTTCTACTTCAAGCAGCTTTATTGTATGCAAACACATCATAAATGAGATTAAGTAACTTTAACTTATAAAAAAAAATAACTATCATGCACATAGATGTTAACACTCTGGCTGCACCTTCAAAATGGCACTGAAGCTAACACATGCTTGGTATTTATATGCACATACAGATCTTGGAAGTACTTCTTAAAGATATAGCACACCAGCTATTCTACAGCTGACAAAAAATAAATTACTAGAGAATGGAAATCAAAGTCTAAACCAACTGTATTTGAAGTACTGAATATTATAAAAGAGATAAAAGGACTGGAAGAGGCACCTTTAGAAAAGGGAAGGGGCAAATTGCATAGACATTAGAAATAAATGGAAATTGTGGGAGCAATGCATGCAGAATAATGTTCAGGGGGAGGAGTAAGGTTTAAGGGAAGGCAGGACTTCAGCAATTTATGTAATGCTGGACTGATATAGTTTCAAAGAAAGAAAAGATACATGATGTATAATGTATGTAAATGGAAAACGTTAGCATGGTTTGTTTTCTTCTCTGTTAATGTATGTTTGCCTATGCTTTAATAAAAATGTAATAAAGGTGGCTAAAAAAACAAAAAGCTAACAACTTGCTATGTTTGTACCAGATCATTAAACTGATTTCAGGTTCTTAACATGATGAACAATTTTACACATTGCTCTGACCTCTGGAAGAAGAGTACTTGAGTTGTAAGCTCATATGCTGTGTTAGCCTTATCTCAATTTCTACAAAGACAGGTCTTTGAGAACTAACCTTTCTATTATGCCTAAAGTGGTACCCAAGTTTACCTTTATCCAGTCTGTCTATCTCCCTGTCTTCTTTCCAGAACCTAAAAATGATAAGAGAAAGGATACTTCATACCTTGGATGTCCATAGACAACTGAGGTGCTACTGTGACAGAACAAAGTCTTTCAGAACTTCTGATCCGTTATTTTTGTGTTGTAAAGATAAGAAGAAAGGACAAACTGTGTCAAAGCACACTGTTTCCAAATGGTTGACACGGGCTATTATCTTTTTTTATTCCCACCACAAAATAAACTATTCCAGCCAGACAGGGTCAGGGTTCACTCTACCAGACCTGGCTTCATCTGTGGCTTTTTGGAAAGAAAAAGCATTATAGTGAATTGGTCCTCTGCACATACTTTTACAAATCATTATAAACTAGACCCATTCTCTATGTCCGGGACAGATTTTGCTAGGACCATTCTTCAGGAGCTTCTGGACCCCTCTTCTTACAAGCTCTGATGGCTGTTCCACACTTACTTTTTTCGACAAGGATATGGTTACTTTTAGAACTAATCTTTCCTTCAAGCCTAAAGTGGTTAATGAGTTATCCTTAAATCAGTCTATCAATCTCCCCTCCTTCTTTCATTTTCCTCCTCCTCAAAACAAAGGGGAAAGAATTCCTCATTCACTGGATATGCAAAGACAGCTTAGATTATACCTGGACAAGAATGACAATATTAGGATGTCAGACCAGCTCTTTGTGTCTTTTCAAAAAAAGAAATTGGGGTTTCCAGTCTCTAAGCAAAGCATTTCTTCCTGGATTTCCAAAGCCATTTCCTTTTGTTATTGTTTTCATGGGAAATAGCTTCCCACTTATTTTATTTATTGACATTTGTTGACTGGGAAAGTCCACTGGGCTTGAGACCCATTTTCAGTGGAGGCCCAGGGAGAAAAGCTCCAAGTTACATGAAAATCATTCTGTAAGGAAACAAAATTTAACTAAAAGCAAGTGAAATAATACAGAAAACTATCTAAACAGCAAATATGTTGTAAAAAGGCATAATACAGTAACAATTGAACATTAGCATGTAGGAAAATTATACATTTAGAAATATTTAACAATACAGCTCAATTTTTTTGGGGGGTGGGAAAACGGAAAGATAGAATTAGAGAGTTAAACTTAAAGGTAAGACTGATATAGTTAGAATCTTATAGCTAGGTAGTGGGAATAAGTAGATTATAGATGGCATATATTTAATGGTAGTATTAAAAGTAGAAAGTGACAGAGAAGAGAAAAGGTGTTCAGATGGTTGTATTGATGTGTGGACTATGATACTAAAGATTATGGATAACTTGTATGGTGTAACAGCATAACATATACATAGGTATATTTGCTACGTGAAACAGTTTTGCTAGATTAAGGAGGCTGTGGATATGTGTTGCATGTGCAGCTGGGGTTATCAGTGAGATGTTGTTTTAGTTTTCTTTTAAAGGAGATTATATTGTCTAATTCTGTAACTGATGATGGGAAGGTGTTCCACAGCTTAGTTATGGAATGGGAATGGAGACAGCTACCTGCTCTTTTACTAGGTTTTGATACTGTAAGTAGGTGTTTGTTGTTAGAGCGTAGATTTTTGAATGGGACATAAGGTTCAATGATATTTTTCAGGGAAGGGCAACACTTGGGTTTATAAACGAGTTTATGGGCAAAGATAAGTTGTGTGTAATGTAGGTAATGGCCAAATTCTAGCTAGTTTAGTTCTTTAGTGGCCTGGCAATGGTGGGTGCGATTTGGTTGGGCTGTTGCGAATGTTGCAATCTTATAATAACAGGACTGTAGTTTGTGTTCAAAGAGTTGTAGAGATTGGTAAAGACAGGAGACCCATATAGTAAGGTTGAAAGGAGAAGACTTTTTGAAAGTTTTATTCGGATGGATTTGTCTAAGTATTGTTTGTTTCTGTAAAGTCTGACTAATTTGAAGTGTCTTTTTTATTGCATTATTAACATCCAAGTCAAAGCTAAGTTTGCTGTCAATAGTAATTCCTAGCAGTTTGGCCTGAAAGTCTGTAGGAACAGGTTTAGATGCAAAAATGAGTAGTTTAGATTTATTAGGGTTAAGTAATAGCTGTGATTGATTTAGCCAGAGTTCTATGGATGTAAAAGCCTTTTGTGTTAACTTTTAGAGGTCAGAGACGTTATTGGAGGTACAAATTATGGTTGAATTGTCTGCATATTGCATGGTAGTACAGTCAGTGGGAACTTTATTTAGGTCATTTATAAAATGTTGAATAGTAGGGGGTTCCAAGACTGACCCCTGGGGCACTCATATGTTATTTGGGAGAAAGCTAGAGAGGTTATTCAGCCATTTTACAAATTGCTGTCAGTTTTCCAAGCAACTAATGAACCAGATTAGGGTGGCATCAGAGCATCTTAGTGAGTGGAGTTGCTGTATAAGTTTGAAGTGGGAGACTGTGTCAAATGCTTTTGAGAGATCCAATAACAGGACTGATGTAAGTAGGTTACTAACGAGTGCGTTATAGATGTAATTTGTGAAGGAGACTAGGGCAGTAATGGTACTGTGGGATGGTCGAAAACCATGTTGTGAAGGGGATAGTAGGTTGCTGCTGGTTAGATATTCAACCAGTTGTTTGTGGATATATTTTTCCATTATTGTAGATAGAAGGGACAGTATGGAAATGGGTCTAAAATTAGATAGGTCATGAGAGTTTCCACCTTCATGAGTAGGGTGATTATTGACTTTTTCCAGAGCTGGGGGACTGTGTGTTCTGCAAGTGATTGGTTTATAAGGATACTTACTGGGAAACATATTGCCTTAGCACTAATTTTGAGGTATTCTGGGGGGAGATTATGAGCGGATAAGGAGCCTGTTTCAATTTGCCAAGTAATGTTTGTATTTGAGAGGTTGCTACACGTTGCAAGTTAAAAGATTGTATGGAGCTGATATTGCTTTGAGGTATGATGGATGGTTTAATGGGGTTGGGGTATTGCCTGCATTTACTAATGTAAAGATAATATCAAAGTTTTTATTACATATTTTACTGATTTTAACTGGGCTTTTGTCTGGAAATGGAGATGGGTTTTGGATGCTGCCAGGATTTAGTAATGAGTTGACAGATTTCCAGAAAAGTTTGGGATTATTACTATGGGTGTTTGTTTGTTGGGAGATGTAAGTCATTTTGTCCTGATTAATGGCCTGTTTTGCTTTGTTTGTAAGTATTTTGAAAGCAGTTTCATTGGGTGGTGTCTTATCTTTTCTCCATTTGTGCCATGCTCAGTCTCTATTAATCAGAAGTTGTTTGGTTGACTTAGCCAAGAAGCATGGTCATGTTTAACTCTCTTTTTTTCTTATGGGGGCTGTGGAGTTAAGGGTATCTAGGAAGATAATATTGAAATAATGTACTGCTTCATCTAAGGGAAAATGTTTCAGTGGGTTCCCGTTTAGTGTTTGTAATAGGTTGCAAAAGTGAGACTGGCTAAAATTGGCTAGATTTCTGGTATATTTGTATGAATGGATGCTTGGAGAGGAGGTTGATAGTCTGTATATTAGTGCTGGTAAGTGGTCACTTAGGGTGTTGGGATTGGAGTAGTAATGTGGGTGGGATACTAATATCCAATCTAGGGTGGATTCAGGGTGATTGCTTGGTGTGTGCTTTGGGGTTTGTATAATTTGTGTAAATTTGAACAGATTGATGGAGTTTGTGGAGTTGGTTTGTGTTAGTTTAAGCTAATTTATATTAGTGTCACCAAGGATTATGGTTGCATTTGAGATGTAGTGGTTAGACCATGATAGGAAATCTTCCAGTATTGGGATATTGGAACCTGGAGGAATATAGATGGTGGCAATAGAAAATTGTTTATGGTTGTTGAAAAATAGTGATGCTAATAGGATTTCCATTATTGAAAGTGGGAATGATTTTTGGGTGGGGTACTATGTTGAAGTGCTTACGATATATTAATGCCAGGCCTCCCCCTTTCTTATGAAATCTATCTTTTCGTAATATTTGATATCCAGGGGGAAGTATTTCTGAGTCAGATATCTGGGGTTTGAGCCAGGTTTCTATTAGAGCAACTATATCAGGTGTATACTGTGTAAGCCATGCATGGAAGTCTGCTACTTTGCTGCAGATACTACAGATGTTTAATGTCACGATGCAAAGGTCTTTTGGTGTTTTCACTGTGAGTGATGTAGAGTTGTTAATATGTTGGGTGGGAGAGGGTCCAGGGTTTGGATAAATATCTCCACTTTGGCATAATAATGTGAAGACAGTCGTTTGGATTGTGGATGAAATGTAGTTAAGTATGGAGTATGCATATGAGATGTACAATTGTTTGATTTTAGGTATATTAAAATGCAGTTTGGTCTTGAAAGTGGTGGTGTCTCTGTGAATGAAGAGTGAAGGTACAGAGAATACATAAGACAGATACATAGTACAAAAAACTGGTATTCAAGCAGAAATAATACTTAACAGAATGAAGTCGTATTTTAAGGTATATATAGATTCAGGTTGAATCCTAACAATACAATTCAGTAAGCATTAATCTTAGTTACGCAAGCAAAGCTTATGGTAGCAATACACAGTTTAAATAATAAACACACAACTGATGCCAGTGCCGTTCCTATGAAGCCCTTGTACTGGCTTAGGACTCACAAAGTGCATCTGTCTTAGTAGACGCAGTATTAGCAGAAAAGCAAACCAGTAATTCAGTTGTATGCAATGTTATCAAGATGCATGTAAAAAAAAACTGTGACTTTTGAACTAAATCCACATCTATATCGACAGAATTACTAGTTTGCAGCAAAGACGATGACATTAAAAAAGCGCATTTAACATAGCATTGCAATTGTTACACAAATACAGTTTGCAAGAGTAGGTACGCTTCATGCACATATTATAGTGAGAGAGGAGTATAAAAAGCTAGTTAAGTTAAGAAATGATAACATAAAATCACAAATTCAGTACAGTACAATATGTTTTAGTAAGCTGCAGTTATTTAAACTCTGGGCCAAGTCAGCTGCACTGTGTAAGTATACTGTATGCAGTATGCTTCTGAATAAAATCTTAATAAATACATGCCAAGGTATACAAGTTTAACATCATTACTTCTGTAAGCAGCCTGAGAAAGAGGACTGCATATATTAATCATCATAAAAATGAGCAGCTTGTTTAAATACACAGTAATGAGATATATTGCTTAGAGTGACACAGCTGTAGGCCGCATAACTCATTCATCCAAAGCATTGGCATCCTCTGGAGTGTTTTTCAAGGGATGGAAGCAGTTACATAGTCTTCTATTCTTAACGTTTACTAAGCATTACAACTTGGATGTGTTTTATAGAACTAGGGCAGAGTATGCTAACTCCATCCTTCAAGGCTTTCTGGACTACAACTCTGCTCCTTGTTCCTTTACCCTTCCTTCTGGTCAGTTTTAGTATTCCCAACTGTCAGTAATACTGCAGCAGTGGTCTTAGAAGGACATAGTACAATTGTGTGAAAATTTACTATAACAGTAGATGTCTTACTGATCACTGTTGCAGTATTACATCCCACCATCCTTTCCCCTTTTGAGTTTGTTTTGTCCTTCCTGACCGAGTTGGACTGCTTCCTTACCTTTTTTCCTTCTCTTTGCGGGATATGTACATATGTAAATAGCTACACCTCCTTCTGCTTTAGTGTTTTGATCTTGTCAGGCAAGTTCTGTGATAACTTGCACTTTGGGCTTAGGTAATATGTAGGACATTGGATTGGTCATGAGAAAGGCACCCAGGCTTTGTTATGTAGGCCAAAAGTATGGCTATAAAAAACACTCAGGAAGCAAGCCAGCAAAACCAAAAATGACTGCTACAAATATGTAAATCACAAAGGAAATTCATCCTTGGCAAGATATCCAATCTGTTAGTAATACTGCAACAGTGATCAGAAGGAAATCTGCCATTATGGTAAGTTCTGACATAGTGTACTTTTCTCAAGCTGAGTGATATGTTTAGACAAATACATGCCAAAATAAACATTATATTCAGTAATGGGTCTGATGAGATATGCTTAAAGGAGAATTAAGATTCCTTTGGGGCTAGAGAAGATGCCTTTGGAAATTACATGAGCCAGATAGAAGCCTTTCCAAACTACTGTTGAGACATGAAGGTCAAAATGTAAGGTGGTATGAAAAATGGAACTAAGATCCCTTATGACAGTGCATAATGGGAGGGGTGTGTTACCTCTATGGTATAAAAATAGTTTGTATACCAAAATGAACTATATTCCATAGGTGACATTTGATTTGAGACCATTGTCCTTGCACTAATTGTTAATTTGGTCTAACTCATATTTGGAATAATTATGAGTCAGTGGATGACTGAATGACAACACTGTTTTATAGCTGTCTTCAAATTTACATAACCATATGTCGAGAAACTTGGCACGAAGGTCTGAGAAATAGATGCCAAACATGAAGGAGGGGCAGCATTGAGCCATGAGTTACACCACTGGAAACTTTTTGTTCTCAAAAGTGACACCTGTGACTGTAACCACATGGATTCTATTAGGCAACAAGGTATCTATCCACTGCACAACATTTGGATTTATATTCAAGTTTAGAAGTATATCAATAATGCCTGCATGGTAACTAGTGTCAAGGACATTGTCCAGGTCCAGATATGATGAATATACTGCAAAAGCACTATCCAGTTCTTAATGTTACTTTTGTTATCCCCCCACCAACGTCATAGCCTGATGGCTCTTTTATGTGCACCCAAGTGGCTCATTTAATTCACAGTAGCAAGAGCCAAGAATCCCCAGGCAAGGCGAGATCTGTATGTCTGATTTGTTACTTCCAAGGAATCCCAATGAGCTCATTTGCTCAGCGGCAAGAGTCAGCTGGTGGGGAGTACGCTAACTTGCTAGTCCTATGGGGCAGCTTTACCCTCACTCCTTGTGGAGCAACCCCCTCTCATGTGGCTGCTCTTTTAAACTCCACTGTGTGCTTCCCACACAGGGGAAGCATGCCTCCACATGCTGAATTCCCTTTGGTTTACTGTGGAACTTGTACATGACAACATGGGCTCCCTAAGCTTGAGCTCAACAGGATGGAATACCTAGTGTACCCCCACTAGGTGTCATTGATGTGATGAGTCAGGGACATCTAACTCCTCACAGGATGGGAAAGCTTGCAACAGCCACTCACTGCCATCATTCCCTGCCAGCTCCTACAGATGCCCAAGTCAGTATTCAAAAGTTGGTCACCTTTTTTATAATCAGGGCATTATCCATCTAGCCCATTGAGAAATAACTGCTTTGACAAGATCAAAATTGATGAGGATCCCGAATCTATTTCCAAAATAATGTGGTTTAAAATAATATATTCCATAGCTTTACATATGAGGGTAGTAAGACCAATGGCGGGCTGTCAATATTTGATATATGTATTTGTATAAATAGCTTGACCTGTTCAATGAATTTGATGTATTTTAAGAGAAAGACTTTACTTTTCTTTTTCTTTCAGTTATAATCCACCAGCTGTAATATACTTTAACCTCAGATAGTCTATCTTTGTGTTAAAAAATCCTGAAATTGCAGGCTTAAACAAAAATAAAAAAAATATTTAGCCATCATGACATTCTGAAAAAAATGCAGTTTAAAAATATCTATAATTTAATAATATAAAGTCATGGTAAATGTGCCAGGGCTTTTTTAAAATTTTAATTCTATTACAGCTCATTGTGTACAACAAATTATTCCAAAAAAGAGTGAAAGTTGTGGTACATATGACATGTGCATGGGTTCACCCTTGCTTATGACTGGTGGCAAACTCATTGGCAACACCTATTCTGCTTTATTTAAACTATATCATCCTAACTTTGTGCAACTCCCTTGAAGACTGTCAGGTCAAGGTGCTGGGACATTTTGTCTTTAGAACGGTTTCTCAATATTTCTGTGTCACAGTTCTCCAACAGTCAAGGGCCATAACTGCATTTGGGTCATTGGTGTCACAGACAGAAGCTCCACTCTGCACCAGTAGACCAGAAACAGATCCATTTTTCCATTTTTTTCAACACAGTCATCACTGTGGCTCTTAATGAATCCTTCAATGTTAATATGCAGTAATATACCACAGTACAATGCTGATTTAGGATAGCAGTGGTTCATACATTAAAATGCATAACAAACACAATTGCGCGTCTGCACCCACACACATGCACACTCAGATATGTCTGTGTGTGTGCGTGTGTGTGTGTGTGTGTGTGTGTGTGTGTGTGTGTGTGTGTGTATGTATATATATATATATATATATATATATATATATATATATATATATATATTAAAATACAAATAGATATATTTATATAGATACATAAAATAGACCCATTCACCTAACTTACCAAATATAATCAGGAAATCCTTGTGGAGTGGGTGAGCTATTGATGAGTGATTAACTTGAAAGGAAATGTTAACATCTGTATCAGTCTCAGTAGGTGTAATGGTGAGAGTACTGTCAATTCGGAAAGTACCATCTTCATTCTCCTGTGGGTCACCAGTAGTAGAATAATTTACAATATGGTCATTCTGAAACCAGGCAACTGCAATATCCTTTGGATAGAAATGATTTCCTGTAGCTTTGAGCTTCCATTTTCCATTTTTGTTCACCCCTTGATTAAAGACTGTCAACACAGGTGGAGCTGAAATATAGTACAGGTAGAATATTATATTCTAGATAATATGGGATGGTTGCATTTTGCTTTTCAACAAGCTACTCTTGAAGGTTTTCCTGACTCTTTTTACTGTGATAGTTTGGTCATAAAGCTGACATTGACACTATATAGCAACTTAAAAATCAGTCTCTTGACGTTGTTACAATTAAGGTATTTTACTCTGAATTTGTATTTCTTTATATGAAAATTATGAATGCACATGGCAAAACACATGCATACTTTGTTTCAACTGGTTAACTTTTCTGTGCATTTCCTTTTTAGACAGACAATAAGGCAAGTTGCAAGTACATACCAGTAACACACAGAGTTTATGACATGAGATGGACATAAAAGGGCTTCTGAAAACATCATACTTCTCAGAGTCTGTCAACAGTGTAAGATTAGGTTTCATTAAAAGGTAGCCATGTTAAAGCAGACGTATATCTTCATTTTACATTTTACATGCAGGTACAACAGGAATGTTTCAGTAACCTTCAGTCAAGACTAGCAGAATATGCAGTACATTAAGTACAATCAGGTTTGGGAACCAAGGTTAAAAAGGGGTGTAGACATTTATATAATTTTGGTATTATTAGGAGACATATTTCAGACACAGAAGTGAGTCAGTTAGTTCGTTTGAACTGATAAGCAGAAAGTCATTGCAATTCAGTCCACAGAAGTTAGGTACAGACACTCGAGTGAGTACAAAAGCCAGATCAAATATAAAGCATTCCAGAATATTAGTTATATTATTCAGGAGTACAATGAGTGCTACGGACATCAAAATTTAGTCCATTTCAGTTTATCAGTACTGTTATTGGATACAGTAAGATTTGACTCAGATATCGTTGACATGTACCTCCACTGTATATAATAAAACGTGCTTAACCAAACTACAGTGTGTGCAGACTTTTATTCTGAAAGGTAGAGGAAGACATGGCACATAAAGGAGAGACTGCACCTTTTCAGCACAGTTCTGGATAAAAGATAAAGACATTCATTCCAGTCTTATTCCAGTTTCTTCCAGTTATTTCCAGTATTCTACAGTCCAATCAATTCTTGCAAACAGTTTTTCAAAAATACAGGAATTCCATTCGATGGGCATTAAATCTGCATTTCTACAAGTGGCTATGTTTGCTCTAGAATGGTTTGATCAGACTGCCACCAGAAGTTCAGTATGAAGAATATTGTGGAAACTCTGAAAGTGATTATATGGCCTTACACTGACACGCCTATATTAGTACATATGTCAAAGAGATGAT